>NC_139806.1:17420921-17726693 GCF_963457635.1 Microchirus variegatus
ATGTTGACTTCCGCACTCCACAATGCGCTAATTTCCTGGAATTGTTGTCTCGCGTAGCTCTGCTTTGTCTGTAAAACACGCGAGGGCAACAGTATCCGAAAACCGGAAGTCCACGAAAAAAGTTATATTCTTGGCTCCACAGTGCAGCACAGAGTCCTACACAAACTTCCAGCCTCAGAGGATTTATCTGTCCAGTGAATACATGTTATATTTGACAGCAATGTGCCTGCTAGAGCCTGCAAATGATCACTTTTCCAAATGCTAACTGCTGTTAGCTCCCAGTAGCCTCTGTGGCTGATGTCATTTCCTGTCCCCTAAGTTTCGTTTTACTTGTACATCTTGTACATGCAGTGGCATTGTTTTGAATGTGTTTTGAAGCAGGGGGTTTGCGTAGGAGTCTTCTTTTTGTTGCAAACTGTAGTCTCCCCATTAGATGTCACAAATACTTACACACCGGAACTTTAAATTAAATATGTTCATATTTCTCTAGTAGTGGATAATCTGCTGTGGAGTTCAAGTGTGACTGTATCAAAATAAAAAATACATGTCACATATGCTATACAAAGAGTCTGGATTGAAGCAGGAAAACTAAAGTTTATGTGGAAGTGTGACTGTGTCACCTGGGAATAATGCTGAATTGCACGCAGTCAAAATTTGTTTATGGGATTATGCCAGAGCTGTAATGTATGCCCTGTGTGGTAAACATTAATCAAACACTGTCTAATATGACAATCTTACATCGGTTTGAGGAATTCTCAAAGTCAATGTTGTGGTTTTATTAGAGGGATAAATCATACCATTAGTGGCTATGCTCTTTCACAGCGCCACAAGGAATATGTGGTCTCAGATTAATCTTCAAAATGAGCCAACAATTCAATGAGTTGTGCAAACTGTCATATTTTATTATAGAATTTGTCAATGCGAGTGCGCGAGGAAAAAGACGGTACACAAACAAAGCCTGCAAGAGATGTGATTTGGGAACGTTCATTTGGGATCACAGCATTGCGTCTTGCACCGGAGAGGTAGGCAAACAACATTATGTGCACACACTCTGAGTAAGTGGCTGTCAATTAAGGTACATGCAGCATTTACCACAGCTGCAATGGCTATAAAATGCTCCCACTTACAGCCGTCATGAGGTCACAACGTTTGTTACAATCAGATCCTCGCAGGAAGCAAAGCACCTCTCTGATAGTGTTGCACCATCACGTTCATCTGTGGAAACCCTCCTTCATGCATCACCTTTAATGGGCTTCATGAAGCAGGATTATAAAGGGAAATGTGAGCCAAATATCACACAATGACAGAAAAATATGCTTCATATTCAGGCTCGAAAACAATTACTCATTAATTGTTGCTAGGGAGACCATTTAGCACTGTGAATAGAAGAAGATGCTGTGATTTTTTTTTTTTCCCCACAGGATCTTTGGCTTTGAGGTGGTGGTGATCTATGTTGTGATTTATGATACTTTGGACTTGTGGAAGCATGTGTAATTATTCCATATTGGTACTCTGTAACTCAGTTATCAAACCAGTTCAACCGCAATACCTCTGCAGCTATTCACGCTCAATGATTCCCTCACAGAGTTGCTGCAAGACAAAATCTGTGAATTCTTTATATACAAAAAGGATGTAATACAATAGATAACCTTCAAAATATTTAATGAAATCAAACATTTCTGGAAGACAATCTTGTTCTTATTGTTTCTACACATTGCTCTAATAATTGCTTCCTTTTGTAACTACTAAATAATCTTACCTTATAAGGACAGTAACAAGACTAGGGTCCATAGCCATGAGCTGTTGTAGCTCATGTAAAATGGCAGCCCTGATTGGACTTCCGGTTTTCGGATACGGTCCCCCTCGCCTACACTTTCACATGTTTTACGGACAAAGCGGAGCTCCACGAGGCAACAATTCCAGGAATTTAGCGTCTTGTGACGTCTCAATGACTGCGGAAGTCAACATCGTGTGTTTCATCTCCTGTACTTAGACTGAGGAGGACCACAAAAACATGAGTGAGTCATCTGTTTTCACACTTTGCCGACTGATACGACCTCCAGTGTCCCAAATATAAGGATTTAAATGATCAAAATGTTGTTTTTTTGCATAATGTCACCTTTAACATGTTTTACTTTTTTTTTTTAAACAAATTTATTCATTTAAATTATTTTATTAAAAAAACAGACTATTAAGACTCCAAAAATCCTATCCATCTTCCACAATTTCCCCTCTCCTATCTCCCCACTGCCCCATAACCATAAATAAGTTCCTGCTCCTTTCTTGACTCTTTTGCTCGAACACCGTGCTGCAAACAAAAGGAGAAGGTGAGTGTCTTGCCTAACTTTGACTTCTGTTTACTATAGCACTCCTAACACATATTAACACTGCAGGAGGAGCTCAGCTGAGTGGCCACCACAGCACCTGCCCCAAGACAAACAATTATACAACAAGAAAGCTTTTTCAATCAATTCAAACATTCAATGCACACCAAATGTTTGATAGAAAATGCAAAGTGCAAATATGCAATGTGCAAAAGTGTCAAGAGTCATTATTTATGTTCAGTTTTAAACAAAATGTTAAAAATGCAATAACCCAATATCCAAATAGTGCAAAATCATCAGCAATGAAGTACACTTTGTTGCAGTTAGTATGCACAACAACTATTCTCGCAAGTATCAAGCCATAAACTAATGTATGTTTAATTCTATACTGAGTAGGGTATTCATGTTTTTACCAAATTATAATAGCAGTCCATTCAATTATTGTCAAGACATTTTATCCAAAAACACAACACGTGGAGCTCCTGATGGGGCTGAAAGAAACACCATTTGGCTCATCAGTGGATGTTTACATATTCCACAAATTAAGTAAAAGTATTTACCTACTGATGGTCCTTTGAAGAAATCACAAGGAAAAACACAAGTGATAGTTATGTTTGAATCTGTTGCCTCTGGTTTCGTGCGGCTCTTTCACTGTTCTCGTGTAATAACCACTCTGTGGGAGGATTAGGAAAGACCTTCATTATTTTATATAGATTATATTTGACATTTCAAAGAGTTAATGATCTACCAAACTGCACTCTCTTGTTTTTCACATTATTATTAATATAATTAATTACTAGGGCTAAAAAGAATCATTAGTCTTATACGCAACAATCACGATTCCTGGTTCAAGACCTGAAAACACTTTGTCAGGTTTGTAGCGTGTGCAGTCTCATTGCCTGCCTCATCAAACTTTGAAGTGATCCCTTGGCAGCCAGCAAAGCAAATTCTGCCAATTCCCTAATGGACCTGGACACCATGACTTATTCAGCAGCACCTCCCATTTAGCTCAGTACCTGAATTTGGAATAGTTTGAGCCCAATTTGTGTTAGTTACCCACATGTTCCCCTGGACTATCAAAGAGCACGGTCTTAAAAATGAAAACATGACATATGAAGGCTGAAGCAGGACAGCTATGATATAAAGCAAGACGGCGAGGTGACGGCAAACAGTTGAGTATCACAGAGCTGGACCGGAGAAGACATGTCTCACTCAAAGCAGGAGTTACAAAAAATGACACACTGGGCCTTTAAACCAGATTGTAAAAACTGAAAATGTGACCTTGCACCACAACCTAATTTATCCTATTAGGTGAAATTTGTGTCCTGTAACCCAGTCTTGCCCAAACCTTTTGTGTGGGGACCCACTTTCTAAACGTGGCAATCTGTTTTGTTAAATGAACACTCAGTGATCACCAAAGTCACTATGGGCACACAAAATGCTGTAACCCTGTGTTAACCCTAAGAACACAGAGCATTTCGGCTGCTTTTTTCCATTACTATGTTAAAACATACAGTATATACAGAGGCTATAGAGGTAGTATGAAGTCTTGCACCATTTTTTTCAACACAACCTATGCAATCTGATGACATTTTTTTTTCATTTTCACCAACTATATAAACACACCTGAGCAAAGAGTACTCGAAATGTTTAAAAATCGGATTGAATTTGTGAAATTTGGAAATATGTCACAGTTCAAGGTTCACTTGGCTCATTTTTATGAACAAAAATCAAAGAAAAACGGTCTAATTTTGTGACTTCTACAGAGACTATGATAGTGTTTGAGAGAGACTATATTAGTGTTTGTGAGAGACTATATTAATGTTTGTGAGAGACTATATTAGTGTTTGTGAGAGAGTATGATAGTGTTTGAGAGAGACTGTATTAGTGTTTGTGAGAGAGTATATTAGTGTTTGTGAGAGAGTATGATAGTGTTTGAGAGAGACTGTATTAGTGTTTGTGAGAGACTATATTAGTGTTTGTGAGAGACTATATTAGTGTTTGTGAGAGAGTATGATAGTGTTTGAGAGAGACTGTATTAGTGTCTGTGAGAGAGTATGATAGTGTTTGAGAGAGACTGTATTAGTGCTTGTAAGAGAGTATGATAGTGTTTGAGAGACTGTATTAGTGTTTGTGAGAGAGTATGATGGTGTTTCTGAGAGACTATATTAGTGTTTGTGAGAGACTATATTAGTGTTTGTGAGAGAGTATGATAGTGTTTGTGAGAGAGTATGATAGTGTTTGAGAGATACTATATTAGTGTTTGTGAGAGAGTATATTAGTGTTTGTGAGAGACTGTATTAGTGTTTGTGAGAGAGTATAATAGTATGTGTGCGTGACTATACTAGTGTTTGTGAGAGACTATGATGTAACGTAAGACTGAATTTTTCTCAAACAGCCTCTCATATATATGTATATATATGTATATGTCCATTGTTTTAACTGACAGACATGTGGAACTTTTCAGTTTTTTATTTGTTTCCCTGCAGGGGTGAGTCTCCCATAATACATCTTCCCTGTCTGCTGTGATAGACCAGAAAAGAAGTATACCTGACTTTTTTCATCCCTGTTGTTTCCTTATTTACAAATATTTTATTATGTTTTAGTGTCATAATGAAATTTGTTTTTATGTTATTTGTAAAGGGGCTACACGTGTGTCTGACTGGTGATATCTGGTTGTTTTACGCACTTTCTATCAGATGTGTCACTGTTTCTGCTGTGATATACAAAGGAAAGGGAGACTCCCCACCGATTACATTGCCATCCATAAAATAATTGCTCATCTATTTTGGTCTGGTACAAAGTAGCGATCAACAGAAAAGCTTCCAGCCATATTGCATGCATGGCTGAATGCACCAGTTGGATATGTATACATACTTGGAACATCCAGTCTGAGTTAATTACAATCAATAATCCAAGGAAACCACTTCATCGACTGAGAGGATGAAACCAAAGCTGTGTGGACAATTGCAGATTATCCAAATGAAACAGGAATATTTACACTGTATGGCTAAGACTTAGTGGAGCTTTGGAGAACCACTGAAAACACCACATTTAATTGGCTCTACTGGGGTCTGTGTTCACCCTGTGGTACACTGGCAACTTGCCCAGCATGTACCCCATCTCTCACCCAGTGTCTGCTGCTGCACTCGGCTGCATACTGAAAGCAGATGGCTGGATGGATGTTGGATTTAATTTCCCAGTACTAAAGTTTCAACTCTCCCTCTGCACAGTATCTAAATTTGTTTAAAAATGTGCTAAAACGCCTCAGGTTTTCTCTGCCCTGCTTTGTTTTAACAGTTATTAATCTTGATCTAACCGCTGTCGGGAGAAATATGAGTGTCAGTAAATCACTTCCTAAAGAACACACGCGCATGCACTTCATCGCAGCTCATTTGTATGTAAACAAACAACTACTTAATAATAAAGACAGCATGATAGCACAAACCATGAATAGCTGTGTTTCGGTAATATTCATCATCACACTTGCAGCACATTGTCATAAATTCATCACCCCCAGAACAAGTCTGTTACCACAATTCATATTTAAGGGGAGAGGGGGGGGGGGGGATCAACATAACAGAAACAAATTGAGGGACGGTTTGTTATTGTCTTTGCACACTGATATTGATGTAAGTGTGATCTGCAATCTCATAGCATTTTCCAAAAGGTTTGTCAAGCATCTGTGCAGTGAATAGTCAATGCACTTGGACTCTAATCACCATCAGTAAACAAAAATGCATTAAATATTTCTTTGATGTATTTCATTATTCATGAAAACATCTCAGGTGGCTGTCATAACAAGCTAAATGGAGGGAAATAATCTCGATTTCCACCGTATGGGACACTGTTTAGGAATTTCAATTCTTAAAAACAACCCGGAGGAGCACAGATGTTCATTCTTTGACTATGAACAAATATGTGCGACAAATTGTCAAAGCTCAAAGATTAAAAAAACGAAATAGGAGAAGAACATTTCCTTATTTAAATATGCAAAATCCCCGACACATTCATTTCTGAATTTATTGAGGTTCATCATCCAAAGGCTGTGTATACCTGGCATTATTATTGTTTTAAAACAATATTTGATGTCATCTATTTTCTCATAACGGAGGATAATTTGAATCACGTCTTCCTATTTAGAGCACAATGGAGTCATGTTGTGAAGGATCGAGCTGCAAGGAATGAGGAGTCACAGTTGGATTTACAACAATATGGGTTTTATTTACCAAGAAAATTATCAAAAATTACATGGATTTTTTTTTTGTATTAAAGTTTTAAACAACAAAGTTCAGTCATATTTATTTGTGTGTGTGCATGACCAAGTATAATGTGAAGTGCAGCTTTGTATTGTCGCATTTGGGAAATTTAGCAACCGCACTTATGAGCTCTTTTAAACTGGGATTGTAGTAACTGCTTTAAATGCGCTTCTCGAGTATTGATGACCACTCAGAGTTGCTTTACACTACAGTTTGGTCATTCACTCACACATTCACACAGCGCCCCATCCATCTGCAGCCATCAAGAGTAACTTGGGGTGAAGTGTCTCATGTAGACTTGAAACCACAACCTTCCGGTTGAAAGACGACTTGCTCTACCACTGAACTAACGTCTCCCTGTATATCACCTTTAAAGAGACCAAAAATGTAATTTCTTAAGCTTAAGCATATTAATTAAGGCAAACTAAACTGTTAATACTAAACGTGAAATACAAATTCACTTTATGAAAACACACCAACCCCTCTTGAATGACGTTAGATTGATAGTATTCTCATAGTCACCAAAGGTGGAAAAAGTACTAAAATAAAGTACCAATACTTAGATGAAATCAATCAATCAAATCAAGTAGAAGTAAAAGTAGTCATCTGAAAATGTACTCAAGTAGAAGTAAAAAGTAGTTCATTTGAAATATACTTTAAGTAAAAGTTACTTAGTTACTTTGCGTGGGGTGTGAGGGAAGTAGAAATATGACAAGGGGTCAGAAAGCTCACGCACCTGGAGCGACACAGGATCTTAAGACACGTTTGGCGCGTGCCCTCTATGTTCACGGGCCAGTGCTGGTGCTAATCACATCATCATTGGTCTGGTTCTGGTGTATATTTTCCCCCTGTAGGTCTTCATTGTGCTGAACTTTTATTTTTACTCAGTAACGGATAGGATTTATAAAGTAACTAAGTACAATACTTAAACTTAAAAAATACAAAATACACAAAAAAAATTGATTTAGTTACTTTCCACCTCTGATAGTCACTCTGTTATGTCTCGTCAAATATGTTGTTTAGTTAACGTCACTCATGTCCAGTCTTGTCGTGCACTTCCTGTTTTATTTTGTACTCTTCTTTTCCCTTTGTTTTCAGAGCCTGACTTCTTCCCTCTGTGTGAGTTTTCCCTCTGTTGAGATTGCCAACCCTGCCCCTCGTTGGTATCGCCTTTGTGCCCCTACACTCTTAGAAATAAGGGTTCTAAAAGGGTCCTTCTACAAGGGCTGAGGTTCTACCTGGAAGCTTTCTTCGTGGAAAGGGTTTTTCAGAAGGTTCTTGGTAAGGCTAATGGTTCCAGTAAGAACCATTTTGATCCAGAGAACCATTTAAAAACCCTTAAAAGGGTTTTAAAAGGGTTCTTGGTGGAACCCTCCAAAATGTATAAAAAGGTTCTACCTGGAGCCAAAAAGGGTTCTCCCCCGAAGAATCTTATATGGTTCTACTTAGCCCTTTTATTTCTAAGAGTGTGTACTACCTCATGTATAAATAGTCCTCGTCTCCCTTGTCTTGTGTCACTTCGTTTGTGTCTGTCTTGCTTCTCAGTCCTTTTGTCCAAGAACCACGTCATCAATTTAATTAAATTTTTTACCATATTGTATTTTATTTTATTCTATTTTTACTCTTATCTTACGTTTTATATCTTTTTACTTATATTAGAGCGTACTTTTTACCTTATTGTATTTTATTTTTTTAGAGTCTTACTTATATTTAGAGTGTGATTTTTTTATCATATTGTATTTTATTTTGATCCTATTTTTACTCTTATCTTTACGTTGTCTTTCTTTTTTACTTATTATGCCCTTGCACATTTCTGCACCTCTTGTCGCCTTAACTGAGCTGTTGTAAATGTGTGTTTCCCCCCCCTGGGGGAGGAATAAAGTCATTCAATTCAATTCAATTCAAAGTACAAGTTAGGTTTTTTGAGTATAGATTTTGATCCTCCTTGAGAGCATCTTTTGTTGTACGTTTGCCTTCCTCCTTGAGAGCGCATTACATACAGCAACTGGACTCGCTCAGCATAAAGCCTTATTCAGGTAGAAGGAAAAAGGCAGCAACTCTGTCCTAAACTGAATTATTAGCTTCTCTAATGCTCACCGGTCATACTGAGCATTGGCTTAAAAAATGATAAAAAACGATCTTCAAAATTAAAAAAATAAATTCCATTATAACATACTGTGTGGTTTCTAAGGCAACCATCCACCCTCACCCCCTCCTCACCCCCCAGGTGTGAGAGTGAGAGCTCTACTGTACTATCAGGCCTGGGATCTCACAGCAAGCCCACCTCAATATTCCCTGTCACATTCACTTCACTCCCTGACACGGTCTGAGGACATGCATGACTTCTGGTGTCTCACAGACCACTACCCTTTTCTCTCAGGTTTAGATGGGCATTAGAGCTCTGTGAATTCATCACATATCCTGCAGCAGGCCTGGGCAAATCCATAAGGTATTACCTTACAAAGACAACTGACTTGTGCAGCGAAGGGGGCTGCTTTATGGAGCCATACAACATACTGAATCTTTCCGAGCTGTGCAAGATGATGGTGCAACAAATGGTGTCACATGGGACACATGGGAAACTGGAACAATTTAAAGAAAACTTATAATAAATGATACTCAGGTAAATAATCTACGAGTCAAACCGGAGAATCTTAAAATAGTTTTTTTCCTCAGGATATTCAGAGAAAAAATGGAAACACCTCAGCATGGCTCATTGTAACACCACCAGGATTACTGTACATTTCTGTACACTGCTCTGTGTCTCTGAGGAGTTGTACAGCCGTGAATCCAGGATATTAGAGAGGGTTCTGGTAGGAAAGAGCAGAGTGCGATTCAACCTGGGCTTTAATAAGCCCTCTTGAGTGTGACTGCAAAGGAAACCAGCTCCCACTTTCCAAAAGAGGAAAGTGGGCAGTGGCAGAGTCTCTCCTCAGTGGAGTACTTTTCAATAGGGAAAGAGAAAAGATGACGAAATGGAAATGATGACTTCAGGCAACAATACTGAGAATTAGGACTCTTGAGGCCGCAGTGCACATTACAGTGCCTATTAATGCACAACGGTGCTCGTGTTTATCAATTAAACTCTGTGACTTATATACATCCATTAAACTAGTTTTTATACGTTCATTTAAGATTATGAAAACCACACTGTTAAAGGGACACTGTGTAGTATTTATGGGTTTATATAACCCAAAATCCACTTTTTTATACATATTATGTGCTCCTGCATTGTCTAGTCGCGGGCCGCGGTTGCATAGCCACTGTTAGCAGCGAGACGCCATGTTTCTACCGGAGCCTGTAAGGACAAACGCGAGAGAACAAATCAAGCGTCTCTTTACTTGTAGCGGAAGTCCCGCCTCCTCTCTCTCCGCTTCATCTGCTACGGCCGCGGTAGCTCGCCCTCTCCCTCGCCTCACGAACCTCATCTGCTGACACGGAGAAATACGACGAGGACGACATTTGACCGGCTGAGGATACCGTAGCGCTCAGGGAAGGGAGGGGGTGAGCAGATTTTGTCAATTTCAGCCTCTCCTCTAGATGGCACTATAAACTACTTACTTCACCTTTAAATAATTCTATGCTAAGTTAGTTAACGTTTTCCAACGACAATTAAGACATGATATAATTGCAATAACTTCTGAAATGACACAAGAATGTAAAGACACCGGGTAAATAACAACTTGAGCAAAATCATTATTCCCATTGAAATTAAGAATGCACGAGCAGTTTTTCCTCACAGCAAGCAGGTGCTGGGTTCGATTCCCAGTCTGGGATCTTATTACGTGGAGTGCATTGTCTGTTTACTAGAAAATGACTTTGGTTGTCACTTTTGATAAGATTACTTAAGTAAAAGTCTTAAAGCATATGACATTTACTGTACTAAAGTATCAAAAGTAATTTTCTGATTTAAAATGTACATACATTTTTAGAAGTAAAAGTATTTTTTTTAAAAAGTGAGGATTAAGTTAGGATTGAGCCATGGTGACTTGTCTTTCAACTGGAAGGTTGTGGGCTCTGCTCGTCTATATGTGTCCATGAGCAAGACACTTAACCCCATGTTGCAGTTTTTGAATGGCAAAACTGTAGTTTAAAGTAGATCAAAACCAGAAAAGCTGTATATAAATACAGACCATTACCAACTCTTCTTCTTCTGATTTTATTGATAGAAACGAGCAACAAAGGAAATGTAGTGGTGTGAAATAAAAGTTGCTAGAAATATAAATATCAAAGTATTTTACAGTATTTGTACTTTGTTACATTACAACACATGCTATCAATGTATGAATGTTAGACACAGGTCAGGTCACATGTCGTAGCAGCTCTGACCAAACCTGTGACATTATATTTTTGTTGTATAATGACAATAAAGATTCTTTCCTATGTAAGAAGGTACTTGTACTAACTCTGCTTTTCCTCAGTTGTCGTTTCAGTGTGCAGTTATGGTATTGTATCATTTGTTAACACTGTAAACGAGGCCCAGACTCTTCAAAGATGGTCACAGCTCCAGTGATCTTAGCAAAATACAAGAAAAATCACTGAGGCACTCTTCAGCCGCAATCATTCAAAGAATGTATGAGAAATGCTTCGATAATCACACAAAGAAATCCAACAAAAGTATATTATTATTATTACATGTCATTTTATTCAGATCCATGATTTGAACCCTCTCCATTGATGCCTGTCAATAACTGAAAACATCACTTTCGTTGTCTGCTGTGAAACTGTGTTAGAGCCCCATAATGCAGCACTTTACACACTGATTGAAAATATTGCAAAGTTGCTGTAAATAAGACGTGGTTCTTGTATCCGCTGATGAAAAGATGGGCTTTTTCGTCTGCGTTAATGTGTCATAAACAACTCGGAGTGTATTGACCTGTCTGATTCTGTTTGTGTCCTGCTCTGACTGTGCACATGTGATTGGGTGATTTAGTGATTCACATGTTCAGTCAGACTACTAATGCGTCCATGTAAGTGGATGATGGCTGGGTCACATTGTTCTCACTTGTTTTCATCTGCTCTAGGTTCGTATTGATGCATTAGTGGCTGGCTGCAGAGAGAGACAGCAAAGCAGCGGAGGAACAGCATGGTCCTGGTTGGGTATTTTTGAAGATGAAAGTGTCGGTTGCAAATGACGGTTATAGAGAGAGAGAGATGCACATGACACATCTGCAACATTTCCTGTTAGAATGTACAAATGTGTTTTTTTGACATCATATTAATGAAACAATATTATGAGTTAAAAGGGACATATTATGCAAAATCAACTTTTTAATCATTTTACTACTTATATTTGGGACTCTGGAGGCCCTAGGAGTTGGCAAAGTGTGTAAAAAAGATGACTCAGTCATGTTTTTGTGGTCCTCCTCAGTCTAAGTACAGGAGATAAAACACACGATGTTGACTCTCGCACTCCTTGTGACGTCACAAGTGCAGGCGAGGGCGATAGTATCCGCAAGAGTGGAAGTACGTGAAGTGTTCTATTCTTGGCTGCACAGTGCAGCACAGAGTTCTACACAAACTTCCAGCCCTAGAGGATTTACATGTCCAGTGGATACATTTTAACTGTGCAGGCTAGAGTCGGCATTTAACTGCTGTTAGTCGTAGTTTCCTGTGTCTCATTTGCATTTAAAGAGACAGGCACTCAAAACAGAGCGTTCTGAACAGGGCTGTTTTGGCAGGGTGATTGAACTGCTGTGGTGATTCATGCTTAAGGTATTTTGACCAAAGCATGTCACAGACATGTTCATTAGGACACCAGGGATCTAGCTTAACTTGTAGAAATAGGGTATAATATGAGTCCTTTAACGTGTGTTGTGATGGTTTGATAATGAGTGAGCCACCACACATGTTGCTTCTTCTCTTTCTTTGACTGATTCCTCTTCGTTGTTGCACACGTGATCTTGCGTTACCCACAACTGTCCTGTAAACTGCTGCTCCAGCCTCTAATGTGAAACAGAGAGACAAACTCTGTCTTATCTGAGGGAACTTTGTTAATTCACTTCTGTCTGGTGCCTTGTGAACTTCTTGGTTTCAGATACCACAGCACACAGACACCCCTCTCCCCTTAGCCCATTCACCCATTCTCCATCCTCTCTCTTTCTCTTAGCTCTTTGGATATATATTCCCCTGTGATTATAAATAGATTCTAATTAGCTCCTCCAGCAATGGGCAATAGCATTGTTCATCAAGTAGGGACTTCACTCAGAGTTCCTTTTCATATTAAAAGTCAGAAGAATGGCAAATCTACTGCCAAGCTGGAATTAATTTTCCCGTATAGTGCATTATCAGTTCAGAAATAATTATGGGGTGCATTTAATTTCCTTCATGGTACAAAATAACTAAGTTTGCTCGACCTCAAAGTCACGCAAAGTTCACAGCACTCTGTTATGGAGCTAAATAATATAAGGCAATACATGTGTGAAAACAAATACAATCAATTGATTTTATAGAAAAATAAGAGTGCTGCTTTGTAAGTCTTTAGTTAGGTTTCTCTCTCTTTTATTTGAATCCCTTTTTGTCTGACTAATGCCTGTACCGTTTATTGATATCTATTCATAATAGCTAAGCAATATCATGCTTCACTTTCTGTGTGCTTTACCCAAAGCTTGTCTGAAAATACTTTTTGGACCATTACGTCAATTTCCATATACAGTGTTTACCTATGTACTGTACGTCAATTACATGTCTGTGCTTTAATTAGACTCTAAGGGAAAACCCCCTCTCTGTTTAAAGGTAAGTAAAACTGTATTTTCAAACGTGCAGTCATCAAACGAAATCATGATGCAAATGTGTGTCTGTAAAATATTTAAACATTTCATCTCTTTGAAATTAAAGATGAAAACATATTCTCTATATGCCACCGCTTTTTGAAGTTTGTGTACTGGCCGTTGTTTCCAGTTGCCGCACTGAGCCTCGTCTTATTTTACCACATAATAAAGCTGTGTTTCGCGTGCAATTGTGGGAAATAATTATCTTGCTGTGCAAATATAATTCACTGGATTCTACAATACCTGTTCATGTGGAGACAAAGAGTCCAGACAGCGTCTGGTTTCAGGTTTCTCGTCTGTCCGATTATATTCATATGATCCATCTGCTCACCTGGCAACTGTCTGTCCTCTTATTCTGCAGCTGCCTTTTGCCCTTCTTTAAACAACATACATGCTTTGCACCTAAATGCCTCCTATATAGTACATACAGTTTATACATAAAACATGAAAATTACATTATTGTTAACCTGATATAATGATATAGTAATGATATCTTTTAAATGTGTGTTATTTTCTGCTTTAGAGGGCCTTGAAACACATGACACATCATACCTTGCTGATATTGATATACTGTATGTGGCATGAAATCAAATGGAAACGACCGCCAGCATAAACAGAAAGTGGTTGTTTTATTAGAAACAAAGCAGACCCACTGCATTTCAGGACTTAACACCCACGGGATGACTTGCATGGCTAGTAAAGTGCAGGTCATTAGCCTTGAAAAAGCCCATTTTATCTCCCAGTTACAGCGGCCTGATTATTCTCTTGAAAATTAGTCCTTAATGCTGATAGCCAAAGGGCATCAATTAAGCTCAACAACCAGAAAAGAGCTCCTTGAGCATTTATCCATTCAGCATGTAATTATGTTTTATTTTGCCTTAAATGACTTACTGTATTAAAGCACATTTGTGTGCTCTTAATTAAGAAAACCTATATAAATTTACATGGAGATTTATATGAAAAGGTGAGCGTCTCATACACAAATGAGTTCAGGTGGGTTGTCCCTGCACTAAATGCAAAAGGTCAGTTTTTTTGTGAACATAAATGTTGTTTATTGTCACTGCTCTGGCTCTGGAACCAGGACACGAGACGGCTCATTTTATACCTGGACAGCAAATAACCCACAAAAAACAGCACTATAGTGTTTAACAGGGGTAAATGTATGTTAACACTGGCATGAAAGAGGATGAATATGAATAAGGATGACTTTGTTTTATGTTGAATTGAAAATGACAGTTGGATCAAACCATTGCTCCAATGATACAGGGTCTTGCTGCCCTCTGTCTGTAATTTACCAAAAATACATCTCTAACACTGTAAAAAAAAAAAAAAAACATTATATTATTCATTATCATTATATCATATTATATAGTTTTCACTATTAAATTGTGGCTAAGTCTTGTTTTTTTTTAATCGATTTTGTGCTGTGTTAAACAAAACAAATGCGTTTTAATAAAAGGGCCTGATTTGCAGCCACTATAGTAAATGGAAACTTTAAACACAAATACCTTGTTACTGTTTTAAAACAGATCATTTAAAGGGCTGTTTCTCTCTCTCCATCAGCTTTGCTCATACAGAAAATAGGTCCACGAAGGTATCACTGATACATCGCCTAACCACACCTTGTGTGTGTCATGGTAATTAGGTCAATGGTGGCCGGTGGTGTAAAGATACACCAGCCTGAATGTTATAATGTAGAAAGTGACTCCATACATGCTGTCACACACTTTGCTGACATCAGGCAACACTACTGACCCAGAATTAGGACTGTTGAGGTCACATATGGTGACCGTGTTTGTGGGGCTGGTGGACCCGCTGTATTTTTGGGTTTTTAATTTAACAATTTTATGTTAAAATACCAAACAGAGGTTTAATTAATCCCAAATACAAGCAAAAATAAACATCTTTTACGGTTAATATTTGCCCTTTACCTTTAGATCCCATTTACACTGAATAAAATTCCAAATTATACTCCAGTAAACTTTTTTTTCTTAGCTTCAACCACATATTAATGTCTGGACATGACCGATGTGAAAGAAAGTACCTCAATACTGTATTCATGATGTGCTGGGGGGAAAAAAATCATATTTATATTTAAAAAAAAGTGTGAACTTTGAGGTGACATTTTCTTTCTTTTCACACAGCGAGAACTGAGAAGTTTGTCTTTTCCTCCGTGGAGATTTTTCAGTGTTGTGCTGCCAGAACAGATTCAGTGCACTCTGTCACTGATGCTTCAAGTCTGCGGAATGTGAACGATGAGCTTCATTCTTCAGAAAAATATATCCCTCATTTAGTGGTGATTTTTGATGAAGAAGAGAGAGAGAGAGAGAGAGAGAGAGAGAGAGAGAGAGAGAGGAAACACCTTCTAACACATCAGTCCAAAATGGTCCATTCGTGTTTCATTGAGATCTGGTGGATGTCCAGGCCATAATATGCAGTATGGTTCACATCATTCTCAAGCTCGTCAAACCGTTCAGTGACCTCTCCTGGCCTGTTGATGGAGCCATTGTCATCCTGTTTATCCATTCATTTTTCAGCGTTTCTCTTTACTTTGTCACTGTTTCTACCAATTTAGGCTTCTTAATATATGCATTTTATTGAGAAAGAGAGAGAGAGAGAGAAGAAATATCCCATATATGGGTTGTTTACGTTTCAGATTACTTACCATGCCTTTTATTCTCAGTGTTGGTTGTTTACTTGTTACTACCCACAGTCAACATCTGGTTCCCTCCTGTAGCCACACCTCCTCTGCATGTCACACCATGTATTTGGATGACATTTTTCTGGGGATAAGGGTTATCGTCCATTGTAAAACTTTATTAGATTTTAGTGATGGCATTGATAACAATGCAGGGGGAAACACATATTATTGTAATGTCGATATTTATACTTATTCACATGCTTTCATGAGATAAACTTACACAACAACAGTCATACAAGACAGGTCCAGAAGGATGTCTTGTCTTGTTTTGTAATTTGTAATAAAAGAAAAGAAGAAAGAAACCTTTAAATTAATATTAAATAATAATAATAATTCCTTGAATAACAATAGGTTCTTCGTCACCTTCGTGTACAAGGTCCCTAATTAAGTTTAAATTGTCCTGATGTTTGATTGGAAGGGGTTGTCTCCAAATGATCATTAATCAAAAGATTATTAGTGCATACACGTTGAGTGTCCTGCGTTCCATTCACCAGCAGGGGGAGCTCATAGTCTAGGAAAGTGGCATCAAGGTTCACTGGGTTTCGCATTTAAAGGAGAAGGGGACTGTGTTTAATTCTTCACATTGATTTTCTGAGGGCTTTTACTCGACCAAACTCGGGAAGTTGTGGGCAAAGGCAGTCAAAAGAAGCGAAATGCACGTAGATACGTAACACTCACGAGCTCCATAACATTATATCCAGCCACAGGAAGCCGACCCCTGGGGGCTTTTCTGAAATTTAACCCCTGCATGTACAGCACGGCTGCCTGTTTGCATTCAACATCTACAACATCTGACGCAAGGCATACATTGGTTGCAGCGGAGGATGATAATTTGACAGAGAAAGGCAGCAGAAAAGGAGACGGTGTGATGGGGTAGACTGTTGATGTGCAGTGCAGTCTTGGTCTATGTGTGAGGGTGGTGTCCATAGTGTATATGCCCCATACAATGTGTACTTTAAATCATCTATTTTTGGTGTTTCTCTCTGTCTAATAAAGGCTGGTAACAGTTGAAGTCACTACATCTGCTGTTGTTGGTGATTTGCATGAGCTGGATCACTCATGGTTGACAATCCTCCTCCACCCACGCTGAAATCCAGGCTCCGTCTATTCGGTATCTCTCTAGCCATTATTTTATTTACTAAATGCCCATATCCCTCCGCAGGGTCAGAGAGTATTTTGAAGAAATTATCAAATGGTTTGCGAGGTGTTGTTTATTAAACGCGGGTTATCATCGATGTTATTGAACACTTTAGGGACCCGCGACACATCTCTTTCTCGACAAGTCACTCCGATTTGGGGAAATGTTTTGTGCACCGTAGTTGTGGCAAAGGTAGGTAGGTCTATTTTTTGGGGGAGCCTAGAAGGGGCTGTGCTCCGGTGCCACTTATCATTAGATATGGCCACCGTTACAGAGTATGCCGAAGCGTCGTCTTCAACTTGATTTTGTGTTTTTAACGTAGTGAATTCACAGCTCCGCCACTGTGGCAGGCGGAATGTCATTTTCTGACAAGCAAATGTTTGTTTTTTCATGTCACGGGAGGCGGTTGTTACTGCGTGGCAGGCTGTCTGCGAGAGTCTCCTAACTGGCCGCTGCTTGGTCCCGCAGCTTGTCGCAGCTGAAGAAAATAGAACCAGTTGCCAACCAAGCGGTCGTCACCCAGCGTTCGCTCTGCGCGGATCCGCATTTGAAGTTTGGTTTACGGAGTGTTGACTTTTGCAGCTGCCTGGATTTTTGGCTCTGAGTTTGCTCCTACGTTAATGCTAAAACTGTTGGCCGTAGACTTGGGTGGCTAACACCAACTAGCTACATTACCCCAACTCGTGCGACGACAGCTGTCATTGGAGAAAGGAAAGTGATCCCCCTCCCTCCTCCAAATGCAAGCGAAGCGGGTTTCTGTTGGATTTACATGAACTGTCTTTCCATCAAATGGGCGAAGTTGGGAATAACATTGCAGCGTTGGAATCTAATGCTATGCGTTGTACATTTCTGAGAACTGCGGTGTTGCTTCATTGGAGAGAGGCTAGCTAGCTTGGTTAGCTTGCTAGCTAGCTAGCTTGCTTGGTGATAAAAGTGCGACGTTTCATCTCCCAGTATTTCGGACATGAAGAGGATAATTCGCTATTCATAGGGCTGGAAGGTAAGTGTGAAGTCCTATCGTTTGTTTCCGTGCAGGCTGTACTTGTTTGGTATTCATCTTTCTGAAGTGAAGCTGAGCCAACATTATCCATCTCCAGCCTGATGGGGGTTTGTCGCCGCCTTGGCTTTCATGACTCAGACTATTACACGGAAGGCAACATCCAGTAGAGCATTCCGCAGATGCTATATAACAAGAAACACATTAGTGTTCACATTTTTAACGGTTTATCTGAAAGGTTAGATCTGTGGTCGCACCGAGCTGTCTTTATTCCATAACAATAGGCACAAATCTACGCTTACGTCATTTTACATCGTATCGTTTTCACTTTGTACGTAGCATTGTAGTTCCCCAGAACAGTTCCTTTTCGTTCTATAGACCGAGCCTTTGTGTGTTGGGCACGACTGCTCATCAATACCTTCTATCCATTTGGAAATTTCTGTATGGACAGTGTGGAAAATGTTTACAAGTTATATCTCCCCCACAACAATACTATGATATGAGCAGTGGCATAACAAAAGGCTGAAGGTGTAATGTTTGGTGTTTTTGTGTTGGTGTTTCAAGATGGTGCGATGACTTAGCCAACTAACTGCAAACATAGGTAACCTGTTTGCTGTGTGAACCCTTTTCAAAGTTTGTTGGGAAATGTCCATATCTAATCAACCACCGGGTTCATTGTGATGTGAGGTTGATTCATGTCTTTGTGTGTTTCCTTTGTTATTAAGACGATGTCAATTCTACTTTAATCTTTCATCGCCAAAGAAAAGGCAACATAGTTGTACAACAACAGGCTAGCTGTCGTTAGCTGTATGCAACTGCTGCTTTGTGCCCCAGCCTGAGTTAACAAAAGCTAACGCTAGCAATTGTGCCCGGTGGTCGTGACTGCCTAGGAGTCACCACATTCAAACCTCGAGTCTTTATTTTCACCACTTTTCAATTGAGCCTGACCAGGGTTTGAATCTAATAACGAATTGAACATTTTTCACATAAATATGTGTACAGTTCCAGGACCACTTCTCTGTCTCAAATTGAGGATTTAAGCACACATACACATTATCTGCATAATTGTACTGACAGTTTTTCTGCTGTAAAGACAATTTCCTGTGGAGTTTGGTGTTGATGGTCCACCATCTGTCCACAGAGCCTGGAGGCTGTTGAAGCCCAATATAGACACAAGAGAAGGAGAGAATTGCCACATAGGAGCAACAAAAGATGCAGACCAACAACAATTGAACCCTCTCCTGAGTAGGGCTGAACAATTCATCCTTTTTAAATTGAAATTGCTATTTGGAACAAGGCCATTAGGAAATTTCAATGTCTGGAATTTAGGATTCGCCTCATTAAGAAACCATGGTCAATACCATACGGTTTATGAAAAATTAAAAAATGTTGTGAATGGGCTATTGGACTTGTGTTGGTAGATAATCAAACCTGTGACATTCGTAATGGCATTGGGCATGAAAAGTGCTATTGAGCCATTTCTACTAATTGTGATTGTAAAAAAGGTGGGAGAAAAAAAAAAAGATTTTCCCCAAATCGTTAAACCCAACTCCTGTTATATATATATATATATATATATATATATATATATATATATATATATATACTATATACTATATACTATATATTATTTGCTTTTTGTGCAAATACAAATTGGTAAAACTAAAATGATCGTACAATATATAAGCCAATACAAATATACACACACAGACCTGGTTTTGCTTTGTGCGTCTTTGTAAACCATACCTAGTCGTTACATTTGGTGTACATCATCTTTTCTGTGTTGAGATTATTGTAATTTGTATATAGACCTTGATGCATGTACGTTGATAGGGTACCTCAAGTGTTTTTATTTAACACTTGTAACAAACATATTTAGATGAGGAAGATTTTGAAAATACACACAATTTTCAGGCATTATACAAAATGTTGTATTTAAAAGGAGAGGTAAGGTCACCTATTTATGAACTTTTAAGTATTTCTCCAGTTAGACAGAAATATATTGTGTTTCTGTCCGCTTGACTCCACCAGTGGACAGTTCAAGAGTAATCTATGTAGTTTAAGCAAACCCAGCTAGAAACAGTGCAGTGGCAATTTCTTAATCATTGTGGAGCATTTTCTGTATGTGAAAAGTATTCATATTGGCATCTGGGCCAACATTCCACTTTAACATTCAAAAAAGCTCAGGTTATACGTTGACCTTCTAAGGCACAACCCACAGTAGCTGGGATTTTAAATAACAATATTAAAAGCAATTTCATGTAATCTTCAATTCACCACCTTAGCAGAAAATGCATGTTAGAGCACCAAGAATGTATGTAGTTAAATTAAAGGACACACGCATAACTCTGCTACTCCTGCTCCCTTGCTCGACCACTCACTCACTATGAACACACACACACACACACACACACACTCTCTCTCTCTCACTCGACTCTACCACTCCCTCTCTCTTGCTCAACCACACACACACACACACACTCTCACCTGCACCTCTCTCTTGCTGTAGCACTCATTCGTGCTCATGCATAAAAAATACTGCTGTATTCCGCAAAACTGTTGGAATAGAAAAATACTCTGCTATAAAATGTTTTCATACTCCTAGCACCACTGAAAGATAACATCTAGTCTTTAACTTGCTGTCTGCTGAACTCAGTCCTCACCGTCTACATCGTATTGGGTTTTGGTGCAGTTCTGATGAGAAGGCATTGACTTTAGTGCTTGCTGTCCAATAAGTGATCAGTCAGAAGTCAGAAGCGGTGGGCATTCATGAGAAGATATGTTGAGTTTCATCATATGCAATTAAAATGGTCTACTTAAAAAGGTGAATGATCGTCAATAGGGTGGTGGTGGTCCTTTCTTGCCATGGGATAGCCAGTTCCACCATTGCTTCTGTGCTTGTTTACTGGAAATATCCACATACTAATTAAGGGGTTATCTCACTCTAAGCTAAAATTGGTGTTAATCTAATTTCATAGTGTACTGTGTGTCTTACACTTTCTATCCAAATGTATATGTGAAAATACAATGTCCCTCTGGTTGCATACAAAAGCCTACCTTAGAGCCAGTGTTTGATTTGTCCATTCTGGGCACTTACTAAAAACATGACGCTACAACATGGTGTACTCTGAGGTAGACGACACATTCCCTGTG
The DNA here is from genome assembly GCF_963457635.1 of Microchirus variegatus. NCBI lineage: Eukaryota > Metazoa > Chordata > Actinopteri > Pleuronectiformes > Soleidae > Microchirus > Microchirus variegatus. The sequence goes on from NC_139806.1 coordinate 17,442,264, forward strand.
TGATCTAATGCGTTCTTGTGAGGTAACGTAAAATGAACAGATTTTGATTTCAGGTCATAATAAATAAAAAAACAGGTTTAAGTATTGTATTCAATCTCTGTTGATGGACTCCTCCCTTCAAAAAAGGACCATGGGGCTCTCAGGGATGAACTGAAAACTTGCCGTGCTGCATCACTTGCCTGCAGTAGAGTCAAAGTTTTAGCTGCAGTATGTTGTAGAGAGTGGACGAGTGTTCACAGATGCAGACAGCACATTTCAAAGCAACTTGCACAGCACATCAGATGACATGAGACAGGTGACAAATTAAAAGAAGAAATTGGAAAAAAATATGAGTGAAAATATTCCATTTGTTTTCATACAGGGCATGGGGTTTGCCAAATGGCCCAAGGACAAAGCTGTGTGCAGTTATTCCTCTCACATCTCTCAGAAGTTGGATGTCATCATAGAAATGCCACATTTAAAAGAGAATAATTTCCAAAGAGTCCCTCTAACAAAGTTCCAAGCTTTTGTCAAATATATGCTGAGAATAGCTGATACTGTTATGGCAGCTCTTGGTGGCTACTGTATTAAGATGGTTAATGACATTTTTTTCTTTTTAATGGGATGTGGGAGTAATCATCTCTAACAGGATTTAATTTTGGTATTTAAAAGTCAGTGAGCAAGATGACCACTGGACATGCCATTTGTTATCCAGGGTCAAAGCTAGTGAGGAATAGAAATGGGTTGGTTTCCCCAGTTATAGAACCAGTGTTGATAAAGGGTTTTGTTACTTATCTGTTGATCACAAGAACTCACTGATTTGGTCAATAACAAAAAATAATTACACAATTACTTGTCTATTAGTAATTATCAATCATAATTATGTCCTTTGCTAGATATGATAAACAAGCCTTTCCTCAATTTCAATGGTTTCCCCTTAAATGTTTTAAGAATGAAATGCCTGCCATTATTTATCAATCTGATTGGATTAAGGCCTGTGAGAGGTGTATAATTAGTAGTGTAAATTGGATACATTATCCTTCTATTAATGAGCTGAACTCCCATACATTGACGATATGTAGACATTGTTTGTCTGGCTGTGTTGTGCGAAAGTTGACTGCTCGTGTGTTGATGAAATACACCTAGTTGTAATGATAACAACTCACATTTGCCTAAATATACAATAGAAATGATGATGGCGATTTCTTTTTTCTTTTTAAATTTCATTTAACATTTCAAAATGCATCTTCGGGGTATTATCCGTGGTAATTACCTTTTTAGTGATTTGTATTGGGTGGGTTTCAGTTTAATATAAAACCTGGATTGACTGGCTATGGTGTGATTGCAGAATGTCTGGTAAAGGAAATGAGTTTGCTACTTTTCACTGCATTCATATAGAGCTCTGGACGTCATGTGACTTAGTTTGTTTATGTTGCCATGGTTACATTATAAGGTTCTGCAAAAATGGTACAGCACCAGTACCAGTTTCAATCTGACAGAGTTCACTTGACACTTTAAATATCCACTCTTCACTTTTTATGAATACAGCCACGTTATTTTGGTTTCGAATAGGGTTCAACAGATGGGTTCTATCTTTTTTTTAGATTTTTTGAAAGCAGGACAGACGATGACTGATAAATTGATGCAGATTGTTTTGGCCAATTTTCTTTCAAATCAAATGTATCATGTTTAATTGCAGATTAATAAATGATGATGAAGTAGCCAGTGCCAATTATTTTAAAAATGGCAAGTATTGGCCTGGTACTCCTTTTAGTTTTGTATATTGCACGAGGGGATTGTGCAATGGCCGCTTCTGAACCTCTATTGGACAGAAGCCGGGCTGATGATCATTTGCATTGTTTCAGCTTTAGTGCGTTTCTTGAAGAAGGGACAGAATCTCGATTAGTTAGATATTTTGTATGAACCATGTCCAAGACACTTAAAACCCACTGAATATGACTAGATCTAGGTGTGTGTCACTGTTAAGAGGGATTGCCCAAGGACTTGTAGTCTGGTGACTTAGATGATCAGCAATGATTGCCGATCTTCACGTATAAGTGAAAAACTCAATTAATTGAAATTGCCTATGATCTGACATCCCTTTGCTAAGAATATGAAATCCAATTAGGTGTAAACCGTGTTGCCATGTTTTTTCTCTACCTTGTGTTTGGAAACTTGAGATAATTTTCCAAACAATTTAACACTTTCCTTGATCTAATTTTTCTTATAATCGTTTTCCAGAATGTCATCAGAGGATAAGACTGTGGAACCCTCTGACCAGGGACCCTTACCGCCCTCCAGCAGTGTAGGGGCCACATCCACAGGAAGTCCTGCCCACGCAGACAAGCGACCACGTGGCAGGCCACGCAAAGATGCTGCTGCCATCCTACCCCAGGCACCACCCTCATCCCTGCCTAAGAACAGAAAGAAGTAGGTTTTTTACTCTACATGCAAAAACTTACCCTGGTATTTTTTTTTTCATCTCTGGAATGATATGGTATCATAATATGGGATTTAAAGGGGTTGGGGTTGTCCACTTGATAGCACTGGTTATGGCCACATCTGTGGTGTATGCGACATGCATCCTGTTTCCATTTCATGTCTCTTGCACAGGCACACAGGTGCATGAGGTCTGGTTGTCTGTGCATGGTAAAGCATGTATGGTTTATATGTGACAATTGCAACTGCAAATAGAACCGCTCACTACAAAACATTGAGATATCTTGTGTTTTTTCGGAGAATTTGGTTCATTATGATATACTGATACTATCTGTCAATGTTCACAGCTTGATATCATAGCTCATGAAATGTTGGATTAATTTAAATGCCCTGACCACGAGGATCCGCTGTTCAGGAGAAATGCTGTTTACGTAACCGGACCAGGTTTTTTCAGAGATCTCCCTGAGCCCGAGATTACCATACAAAACAGAGTTCTCAGCAGTGGCTGAACTGTTTGTTTCGAACCTTCAGGGCTTCATAAACGAGGTAATGGCGCAGATACACACCAAAAAAACAACGTTAATTGGAACTTCCGGTCTAGGTTTTAACCATACCAACAATATCTTAATGTCACTATAACCTTACATTTTTCTATAAAGTAAATCTATAGCTTTGTGTTTTGGTAACTATCAAAATCAAGCTGTCAAATTCTAAGGTTGACTGAGTAGTTAACCATACACAGTATTATTGAAAAATTAAATTTTTTATTTGAGTTGAATTCAAAATATTCTCTGACAGACTCTGTCTGTCTGGATTGCAGATATTTAGTTCAAAATTGGTCCTTTTATAACCATTTAGTTGAAAAGAGATTTTGAATAAAATGTCCTTGCAGGAATTGTATATTAAAGCCCATGTTATTTAGATGTTTCAAACCGTTTTCATTAATTGCGGCACAGAAATGTCTTTTGTAGGTAGGTATTGTACAAGATGCCTAGCTTTCTGTGACTCCCATAGCAATATTCAGTATAATGCAGCTTACAGCTGTACTGTAATATGCTGCTTGCCATGTTCTTGTACTCTATCCTTATTCTGTCCTCTTGATCAGTCTTAATACCCTGCTCCTTGTGGATCGTTTAATCTGCAAGCATCCAGATGATGTGTTAATGCCAAGTTGAAAGCTTGACCTGTGGTAGATTTCAATTGTTTCTCGTTGACAGGTCGAGATTATACCTGCAGAAATAGGCTGCACCTAATCAGCTGCCTATTTTTTCGATCAGTCGATCATAGGGCATGTATCGCTGCCGATTTCCTGAATCTATTCGATCCAGATTCACAATGTCCCAAATTGATTCAAGAGGAGACATTCTTTTATTGTTTTAGCTCAAATATGTAGTTGAGGAGTACGGAGTTCCACTGCTCCATGGCCAAAGTCGTGTAAAACCTTAGTCACCTTAACACACACAAACATGGCTTTTGACTGGCATTGACTTGCAGACAAATAAGTTTTAACAGCTTCATAGTGAACATATGCTGCTCTGCTACCACTGTTGGTCTCATTTATATCCACAGCGAATGTCTGAGTGTTGATATAAAAGGTTTGCTAGCCTAACGTAACTTCAAGGTTAGCTTTATATCCGAGCACCATAGTTCTCGCTATTCACTTTCAGTGTCTTATTCTACCTCTATTTTAGCAGTGCAATATACTCCTGATGACCCCCCCAGTGTCAATAAATAAACAATTTACATACACTAACTAGCCTTAGCACTTACTGTTGTGCATCGCAGTTATTGGCGGTGGTTTGCCAGAGGCGTGGTTCAATTCAACATTTTCAACTATTAAATTACACGTAGATGAATTTTGATAATTGACACTGGTTATGACATGCATGTTTGTAGTTGCTTCAAAAATAAACATGTTTCTGTTGCGGCTGCAGATTACGGCTACAGCTGTTATCACAGTAATCAAGATACCCCAATTTGTTTTAATTTCACCCTGGATTTCATTGAATTAGAACCTTTGAATTTTGTCCTTCTACACCAACTCTCACCAGTGATCAAAGCTATACTATGACTATGCTCTTAACACAGAGTACCCCTAGTCTCATGGTCAGATACGTTTGTCTAATATATTAAGATATAAAAATAAGTCTGAAAGTAAAAATATAAATGTGTACCTTTTTGAAAAGCCTTGTGACAAAGGAGGATGTGTCAGAAATCGCTCTTGCAGACTTAATTGTTGGAATTTACTCGATTTGCCCACGCTCCATCTGTCAGTCAGTCCGTTTCAGAATGGTAATCTGTGTCTGGTTTTCTAGGCAGCAGTGTGTGAGCTGGGACTACTTTCCATGGCATTATTTTCACCTTTTCTCTTTTTTTCTCTCTCTCCTTCTGGTGGAACTGTTGGGGGGTGGGGGGTGTATGGTAAGGGATTTGAATGTTAGTCTTGAGCATTTTCTTTTTCAGTGGAATAATGACTATGCTTTAAGGGGAAATTTGAGTTAACATATTTGTATAATATAATAACAGTAACAGTTACATCTTGTGTAGCAGCAGGCTCTGCAAATGGGTCACAAATTAGTGTGTTGGTATACCTTAGATTGTGGTCAGTAATGAAAATGTCACACCATTGGATTTGTTCCCTGCAATCAAAACTTGCCTACATGCTTGTGAGCATTTAAAGGAAAGCATGTGATGGAGAATGTGTAATGCATACGTGGTTTGTTATTCTACACATTTTTCTTGTTTTGGTTGTCTGCAGTGTGCCTCTGAACTCTTGTACAGGTAAGGCAATGTGTATTTTGGCAATGGTGTCATCTGACATGATGGTTTTTTTTTACTGCATCATGTTCAAGATCCACGTCAAATGTGTAAGCTTTACAGTGAACAAGGCCCTATGAATGAGAAATTAAGTGAGAGTTAAATTTGGCTGCTGTTGCATCTAAGATGTGTATAACTACTGTTGCATTAGATTTAATTTAAAATAATTTTTGTAGTATTGTTTAAAATAGTTCAACAGTCACTTTGTTCAGCTTTACATGGAAAGTGCTTTCTGTTATTTGGTAATGTCTACCGTTTAAAGACAATTATGTTTAACTCGGTCTTACTGATAAGTGCATATATAGGACTGCTAGTGGTCTCCTCTGTCATTCTTGGTCTTTTGGTTGCTCCTTATCTTGACATGGAAGTCATTTAGAGGGAGGAGTTGATTTGGCATTCAGCCATTTGTGATTTTTCTCTCCACTTCAATTGAAAATGTAGCCCCACCTTCCCCAGAGCCCTCCAAGAGGGGTATGTGCTGGTGCTTGTATATATCTGCATTTGCATACAGGCATATGGTTTGAACTGTCAGTGTGGTTGTCGGATATGCTGACTGGGCATTTTCACTAATGTAATCATACAATGGCAACGTATTTGTCTGTCTTTTAGACAGTAGTGACGTCTCCCGTAGAGATAACGGTGTGGATTGGAGGGGAAAGGCAAAGATTATTTTTAGCCTGGCAATTTATTGAGTGGATTTTGATAGTAGTAATTAGACTTCAGAAGGGTCTTATGATTCTGGGTTTTTTCTAATGGCTGTTCTTCCTTGTTCTTCTCTAATCAGTATAATTTGTCGAAGGACAAATTAATATAAACAAGTTTCCTTGAAATCAATTTTCATTTTACAAAAGGTAATAAGTACTCAATTGGTAATGATTTGAACCCACCACCCACATCACCTGCCCTGAATTAATGTTGTCTAATTTAGTACTGTAGCTTCTTGAATAAATGAACATTTAGGTAATTATGATGAATAAGTCAAAGAAATCACAAATCTGAAAAAAAGTAGTGTAGCCTGTTGCTGATTACACAGCGTCCCTCGAAACATCACCACATATGGGCTTGGTGAATCTTTTTCATGGCAGGGTCTATTTAATGCAATTAGGTAGTGATGTGCATTGACATTAAGCAACAAGAATAACTGATTATGTTAAGAACACCACTGCAACAAAATATTAAATGTAATGGTCTAGGTTTTGCTGCCAACACATTATTTTGCACAGTGGAAAATTAACTAGAGAATTGACCTTTTCACAAACTGAAAGCATAACCAACACCTTATTACTAATGTAGATCCATCAAAACGATTCCTGTTTTTAGATGTTCAAAGTGCCTTGTTCTATACACACACTGGCTGCAGTGGCTTTTGGTTAAATGTTAGAGTGGATGCTGATTACCAACAATTATCAAAGGTCATAGTTGTTGCTTTCTTAATTTGCTGGTATTAGGACTGGAGAAGATCTTATTACGATATGCCTTTTATATCATTTGATATCGATATATATATCATGGTGTAACTCAAATCTCTGTCAGACTAAGTCTGTGCAATATGATTTATAAATAATATCTCAATTTTTTTTTTTTTAATGTTTGCGCTAATAGGAGAGTGTCAATTCACGCTGTGAATACACTCAAATATCAACTGTATTACATGCCTGAAATACAATTTTTAGCTTTCATTTCTGTATATACCCAGTTTCTTTCTTCTGCTTTTTAACCCATTAAGGCCTGAAGCTCCTGGAAAAAATGCCTCTAAAACCTGAGGTTCAATGCCTACTAAATGACTGATTTCTCAGCCTCTGTAGCAGATAGGAACACATTTCAAAAAGCTTACACTTGTGGCTCTCCTGTAAATCTAGCTTATTTAGATACAAAAATGTAAAAGTAAAGTGAAAAACTATTTTCAATTAAAAAAAACAGTAAGAAAATAAAGAAATATCAACGTGTCAGTGCCTTGATTTAGTCCTGATGGAGTGTGCAGAACAAGAACAGCATGTAATGACTTTAACAGTCTGCTTCACATGTAACGGTGATAGTGCTTACAGCGGTGTGGCATCTGCAGGTAAATCTACTGTCACCCCTGGTGCGCAGTTGTAAACACTCCTTCGATTACGGTGGTACTAATCGTCATTATCGCCGACCTCGTCGTCTTCAAACATAACTGTCTTAACCATAAATCCCGTTCGTTTTGTTCAGTGCGTTCGAAGTTATCAGCGATGGCGTCATCAAAGACGAGAAACACCTAAAAATCACTGCCTTCAGAAATCTGCTCGAAGAAATTTCAAAACAATGTCGCGAGGAACCCTTATACCCCCCGAAAATTGACGTATCCGCTCTACCGGCGTCTATGGTAGAATAAAACACGCAGCCGCTCTCCCGGATCTAATGGTACAAATGCGGCAATGTTCTCCCGGTGTCAATGGGTTAATATACATTGAAGGACATTCACATGTGTTGCAAACAATGATGTTGCCCATACATATGGTCAAATTATGTTACAACTCAAATGATTAGGCTTAAGATATAATTATTTAAATAAAAATTTTATTGATACATTTTTTTATCAATATATTTATTTTGTAATATCAAGTGTATTTCTGTAATTTATTCAATATAATGAATATGGTGATAATCAATGCAACAGCCTTTTAAACTAGAAAACGTCATGACGATATCCAAACTATAAGACGATATCTTGTATGTTGCCCCCAGTTCTAGCAGGTATGACCATGCATTCTGAAATTGGGAGTTCTAAAGTGTATATAATACTATTTCCTTTGTAGTTGTTATTGCACCACCAGAAACACAATAGTAATAATCAAATGTTTTTACACGTACAGCCACTAAATAGTCACACATCCCCAAATCCCATTCATTACTCATGTACATTCATGATTCACTGTTTGTGTTGTCTTTAATCACGGAGCTTTTATGTCATAATAACACAAGTGGTGTTTGAATTTAGATTTGAAACTTAACAAGAACATGCTGAGATTAAGGCATGTGGTCATAGTAACACACACAACACAATTCTGATTATTGGTCTGTGGATGGTGTTTCATTATTGCCACAGTGTTATTCAGATTGACCATTCTCCATTTTTAAATTCAACATACTACCAATGACCCCAACCCCCAATCCACTATATTTTTTTTGCCCATTAAAAATTGGTGATATGACTTTATTACACTAATTTATTAATGCATCACCAACCCTGTGTTGAGGTGAACATAGTCGCTCTTCCATATCTAATTTTTTTTCCACTGCCTCTGTTTGTTTGTGTATTTTCCTCACCCTAGGGGTCGCACCAGAGGAAGGGTTGTTGTAGATGAGGAGGACAGCATGGATGGAAGTGAGATAACGGAGTCCGTCGGCACTCAGGACACAGGTGGGACTTTGCACTTCTCTATTTTTGATTCATTATGTACACATTGGCTCTGCTGAAACTGACACAAGACTGGGGATTGCGTCATACAGTGTGCTTATTTCAGTTAAGGCAGAGGAGTCTTCCTCACTTGGAGAAGGATGGATGAGAGTTTTTTCCTGGCACCTCATGCTTCTACTTCAGTGCTATAATTGAAAGGGTTTAGCTTGAGCTGTGAAGCTGCAGTGGGTGTTCACTTTTTTTTTTCTCCCCTTACTGCTTCTATCTCTCCTCCCGCTCCGAGATTGGCATTGAGGTGCAGTGGGAAAGAGCCCAAGGCTAATGCCCTCTAAAAGCTTTTTAAAATCCCATCAGTCTCTCCAGACCCATTTGTGCATTTTTTTTAACGCATGTACATCACATCATGTGACCATGCTTCCCATTCTTATGCATCTCAGTGCAGCCCTGTAGCTGGATATATTAGGGTATTCACATTCTACCTAAGGCTAGGCAACCCTAAGGTTTTTAGTTTTAGTTTACCTTACACTAAAAACAAGGGTTAGGGTTAAATATATGTACATTTACACTATCAGTCTATTCCTTGGTCCACTTATTGCACTTTTCCATTATATAATTCTAGAACTACTCGGCTCAACTCTACTCTATTTTCTTGCTTTTCCATTATGGATAGTACCTGGTACCTGGTGTTTTTTTTTTTTTTGATACCTGCTCTAACGAGGTACCAAGTGAGTACTGCCGAAAGCCATCAATCGTGAGCCGAAACCACAACCCGTTCGGGCCATATTTATCTTTGCTCCGGTCATGCAGGAAGTACTGAACGATACGGTGAACAAATCTTTTTATTTAGCTGATTCTAATGATTCAGTTACACCGAAAATAACTGTTTTGCCCGTCATTTGTTTGTGTGTTTGTGTCACGTGTAATATGATCAGGGCACATTCATAAACATTTTTACATTGATCTTCGGACCATAGTGACACTTTGAGTGCTCATTGGGGAACAGTGGTTATTGTTTAACTGTAGTTAATCGAAAACAAATTTCAGACTACAAGTCTTGCACAGGTACATGGGGTTATTAGGAGGTAATGAGCTTTAACTTGTCCTTGTGTAATTCCACTGGATGACACTGAATGATTGTGGTCTAATTACATCACGATAATAAATATAATTTTATAAGCCCCAAAGTCTCAGTGAGAAGTGCTTTTAGGAGTTGTATTATATATTGTAGCACAGTAAATGTTTTGATGTTTTTTGGTAACTTAGTTTAAGAGGACTATTGATGGCAACAACATTGGGCTCAGTTGTCATATGGAATCCTCCCCTCCCATCAAATTTAAATCCACTTTTTGAAACATTTGGCAGCAATTATTCATATTTTACACTGCCTCTGTTCATCCATCTTGTAACATCCATCTCGCTGATAAAGGCAGAGTTTTGACCTGGATTGCAGGCATCTCTCTCCATGGCAGCTTGTGTCAGTTGGACACTGCATACTGATTTTACAGTAATTGGGAATTAAGTAAAGAGCAACTCATGGGATATGGGGAAATTTTGTACGGGTTCTGGAGACTGCATTGCCAACAGTGCATTCGAATTGTAGTTCCACTTAAGTTATTATTTCTTTACTGACTGACTTGATAATTTCCTTCTTTTGTTAGAAACCCAAATCCTGCCAGCAGAGACTGTGGAAGAGGTGACAAGTGAAGTGCCAGAGAAGGACGAGCCCTCCTGCCCTCTGGCCCAGAGCCCTCCAGCTGATAATTCAGCAGGACCATCTGTCCCAGGGAGCAGAGAAGTGGAAACCAGGTTAGGAATGCTGAACTTGCCACAGTTGTTCAAGAAATGTTTTTTCAATGCATATTTTTCCAAAGCTGGACATAAAAAAAAATAAAAAAAACAGTTGTAGCACTACAGTTGTGATGTAAAAAGGCCACATAGCCTCTCAGCCACAGCTATCACAGCCACATTCAACTTGGACTGGGACTTTTGTTAGTGTTGCTAATATTGGAGATACTGTCTGTGGAAGCTTTGTTGCTCGATATTGACTGTTTTCTTAGTTCAATATCTAGTTCAAGGTATACATTTCTGTTAAATGAATGAGGAAATTAGTTGTTTGGGAAATTCATATGCATTTCTATTTTGAAATGTGACCAAGTGTGTGTGTGCCATTTCTATGCCTTGTTGTGTGCACATGCATGAATGGATTGGAAATGACAAATCTGCTGGTTAAGGCAGCAATTTCTTCCCAGGTGCCACTCAGTTAAAGGTTATAATCACTCTTCAGACCTGTCCGTGCCATTGATGTTAGTGATGGAGGGCAGTCTAGTGGCACCTCAGGGGATCTTATTAGCAAGGCCAACTAATTGCTTTACAATTAAATAAATATTTACCACAATTTTTTAATTTCCAAATTTTTCATCTCTTGACCACTGTTCTTTATTTATCTCGATGTTGTACTTTCCAAAACAAGTCGTAAATACAAGGTGAATACATTTGTCTTCCCACAGTGTGACTAAGTCATGCTGAATTAACTGTTTTATTTCATTAAAATTAAACGTCAGCCTTAAAAACATCCACATCTTGTGTTTATATGTCTGTTGTGCCCAGACAGTCTCATTGCCAGAAAAGGAAGGGCTTAATTAATGGTGACATGCATGCCACTGTCTTAAGCCACAGCAGGTATATATAATTAAATACCCTCTACCACCCATTTTCTTTGTTTCAGTAAGCGTCTCTGTGCCTTCTGTTACTGCGGTGGCCGTAGCCTGCTGGGTCAAGGGGATTTGCAACTCTTCTGCACCATGCCTCAGCTTGAAGCATCATTCAGTCAGAAGGATGGAGGAGGCTCGACGAGTGATAGCAGTGATGGTGATAAAACTACTCAGCCTAAAATGGCTGAAGAGACCACCTCAGGACAGAAGGAGAAGACGAAGTAAGTAGACCTTGCTGATGGTGTTATTACAAAGTGTTTGGCTAGAAGTTTTTAGTTAGAACAGCAATTTTATCTGTGTTGTCTCCCTGTAGGAAGTAAATGAGCTACATCAGAATTTGGTTGTGGTGTAATTTCACAGATTGTTTTGGTATAACTAAAACTAGGGGTGGGAAAAATAATTGATTCTTCGATGCATCGTGATTCTCTCTAGAATGATTCCGAATCGATGCGGATAAGTTAATAATCGGAATTTAAAGAAATGTAATTACTTCGCCTGCTGCAACATTCTGTTCGCTTCACTCGCTGCAGAGCCAGGGTTTCCCCCAGTGTGTTATAAGCCTAGCGGGCTGCCAGACTTTACTTGACCCCCCGCCAGGCTTTGCGTTGCTTGTTTTATTTATTTAATTTTTTTTATATAAATCTCTTAAATTTATTTTTATACACCTCTGCTTTTTTCTATACCGGGGAACAAGAGCGCATGTTCCCCCATGTAATCAGCGCAGCGCACGCTTGTCCAGGTGCCGATTGAAACCCAAGTCACACTATAAAGTCCGTCATTATTACGGTTACATCGTTCTTGTCAATAAGGATATTATATTTAGGGATGCACTGATAATTCGGCGGTCTAAACACAGCTACAACACGGTGGAACAGCACCTGTTAAACGCTGGAAAGTCTCTGCGCAAAAGCGAAACTTTGCTGCATGCTGCACAGATTATGAACTCCCTGTGACATTGACTTCACACCAGAGAACATTCTCTCTCTTTGAGCAGTTGACTAAATCAGCTCATCTGAAGCATCTGTTATTCCCTTAATTACAGCGATAAAGCGTCTTCTTTCACAAAGATTTAGACCACGAAGTGAAAACGATGAAAAGTGCGCTCTGCTCTTCAGAGTCTGTCACCACGTTTCACTCGGATCACCTGCACTTCATCACGACTGTACTCCATCCTTTTCATAAAGATCATTATTTTTATGTGGGGATAAAACACGTAGAGAATGGATCCAGTCTGCTTTAGATATGAAATGAGCGCTTGGAGACGCAGAAGCGCAGGGGAGCGACGAACGGCGCAGGAGAGAGAGAAGAGAACGGCGCAGGGGCGGTGCGCAGAAATAAAAGGGCCGTTTGTCTGCACCAGATGAGGCAGATAAGGGGGCACTACCACTTTTATATTTATGTTGCTTTATCTTACTTTTAAATGAGTAGCAAAGTATTAAAGTAAAAAATGGTTGCATCGAGATGCATCGATAATCGGTTTAGAATCGAATCGTTGACCTCTGAATCGTAATCGGATTGAATCATGAGGTGCCAAGAGATTCCCACCCCTAACTAAAACAATCAGCGTTATTGTACAAGCTGAATGCTCAACAGGAAATAACCAATTCTGTCAGAAGGCATTTGTATGGAAAGACATTTACTTTGGTTATTTGGTTTGGTTACTTATGTAAATCTTTGTTGATTTCATGTTGTGTGAAATTCTTATTGAAATGGGTTTTATTTACACATTTGCCAGTAAACACACGGGACCATGTACATAAACACCTACTCTAACCTGAGGAGCCAAAGGGCATCCCTCAGTTAGCACGTTGTGTTGTCAGTCTACATTTGAAGGCTAAATCAATTTGCTTCAGCCGGAATAGTATCCGTTAGTGCCCTGAGGCTGAGAGGTTGCCACATCAGGTGTGTGTGTGTCAGAGAGAGAGTGAGAGCACACGCAAATGTTCAGATGAGTGCACACCATGCCAACAAAGGCCCCTCCCCGGACACTTTCGTCAGCTGCCTAATTTGTTTTGGTCCTTTGGAACCAATTGGGTGTCTCTGTGGGTTCCCTGTGAAATAATGTGAGCAGTATGGGTCTGGCAGCATGCCAAGCCCAACCAGTAGCTGTTGTATTGTAGCTGTGTGATTGGTCATTGGGGCCAGTCCCTGGGAGCAGGGAGCCCAGGGCAGGAGGATAAATTAAATATTGATTTGTCAGAGAAGCAGTGATAGTGGAAAGGGGGGGGGGGGACTGAGTAAATATGAGGTGGTGGGAGAAGATCGTTTCATAATATTTGATTAAACTTTGGCTCTGATCAAGAAGTGGTCAAGACTCTTTGTCATCTTTACACCATCATGCTTCCAGAAGAGAGTCTCTGGATTTTGGCCGTTGGCTTGTTTACTGGAGCTTGGGTCCTTTTTAAATGCAAATGCACCCTCTCCACATTTTCTGCATGCTATGTGGCTCACTAGTTCAAGCCAGGGACTCGGAGAAACGCATCCTTTTCAACAGATTTTATGAGACTGAACAGCCAGCCTCTTGTGCGCACACCAAACAAGATGGCCCTCTTCCTCCTCCTCCTCCTCCTTTCCCTCTCTCCTCCCCCACAGCTTTTTATTTGCTCTCTAACATTTTCCCCCAGCTCATTCTCCCCGTCTACAGCTCTCTGCCTTTGTAAAAACTGCACAACATCTTTTACCTTTTATCTTGCTCTTTTTGATTCATTTTTAAGTTGAATCAAGCCTTCCCTCTCTTGTGTACCAAATCTTTTAGCTCTCCTTCTTTAAAAAAAATTGCTGGTGTGCTTTCTTTACAAACTTTTTCCTTTTGTTTCAGTGAGTCTGAAAGCTGCGAGGAAGAACCAGAACCAGACCCAGCCAGTCGATTTTGGGATGAACTTTCTCACGTCGGCCTTCCACAAGATTTTAAAGTCCAGTCTCTGTTTGAGTCAGGTAAAAAAAAATACTCTTAATACTGTATGTTGAAGTGAGTTCTTTGATTCTGACTCTGTCTTTGACTGAAATTTCAGGGCAATGCTGGGCACATCAGAATTGTGCCTTGTGGTCTGAAGGTGTTTGTGAGGGCGAGGGACAATCTCTGCTTAATGTGGACAGAGCCATTGACTCAGGGAGCACAAAGGTAAGTCGGGAAAGAACATCCATAGACTAATGGGTGTTAACACCATCTTAATGTGTTGAGGCAGCAGGGAGGGTCTGCTTCAGTGAGGCACAGCAAAGCTGAAGGATCAGACTGGCTGGTAAAGGTCGGCCCGGCAGCATGGATCTCTCAACTGTGAAATGGAAAAGGTCATGCCACTCAACAGAGCTGAGCTCTCGTGGCAGCTTAGCTCATAGCATTAGCAGTGGCACACCTAACAGCACTCAATTTGTATTTGCAAAGTCTTCCACTCGTTCTCAAGAGTGGTTGTGTAAACACTTGTGAACTTGGACTAATATTAACTGTACAATCTAAATTTACCTTTTAAAAGTGTCTAGTCATAGAAGTCTGCAGGTCAGGTTAGGGATTTTATTCAATGCGGGTCACTTAGAAATGTCCTTATTTTTGAAGGAAAAACACTACACAAAACCATCTCTCCAATGTTCTAATGGTACATTGTGTTTGCTAATCGTGTTAGAAGGCTATTGGATGATTTGAAAAGCCTTGTACAATTATGTTAGCACAGCTGAAAATAGTTTTGCTGGTTCTTTGACGAAAGCAAAGTTTGAAGGGCAAAATTATTATTTTGAATAAAAATCATTATTTCTAACCTTGACAATGTCTTGACTATATTTTCTCTTAATTTTGCAATTTTCACAACTCTTTTGATGAAGAAAATGTGAGTGTATAGGTGACCCCAAACTTTTGAACGGTAGTGTAAGATAAACTCAATCTTGCTTATTCATTGTTTTAGGACAAAGACGTTTTTGACATATTGACATCTCTCTCCCTCTCCCTCCCTCCCTTTCTCTCTCACTCCCTCTCTCTCTCACTCTGCAGCACTGTGCATACTGTAAGCGCCTTGGAGCATCCATTAAGTGCTGTGCTGAAGGATGTGCTCAACATTACCATTACCCCTGTGCAGGGGCAGCTGGGACCTTTCAGGATATCAGGAGTCTCTCGCTCCTCTGCCCAGAACACATCGAATTGGCCATTCACAAATGTAAGTTGGATTCTAGTGCAGTCACTTTTTTATCCAAATTGTAATAACTTGGGTGGGGGAGGGGTTCAAACTAAATATCTTTGTTCGGTAGTTTTTGTCATTTAATATTTGTTCAAAGTGGCAGCCCGATTGGGGACAGTATTTTATTTTTTATAAACTACAGTATAAAAATTAAATGCATAGTTGAGTTTTTATACTAAAGAAGTCACCCACCTTGCCTCACTCCATGCCTATTTCTTTAATTTTCTTTCCCATAGTTGTAGATGATGTAAATTGCGCACTCTGCGATAGCCCGGGGGACCTACTGGACCAGCTCTTCTGCACCAGCTGTGGTCAGCATTACCATGGAATTTGCCTGGACATGGCCGTGACCCCTCTTAGAAGGGCAGGTTGGCAGTGCCCCGAGTGCAAGGTCTGCCAGACATGCAAGTAAGTCAACCTTCAAACCCCCCTGTATTATGTGTAGTGAATGTTTTTGTCCTGTCTCTATTCTCGTTTTTCTTGTCTAATTTTCTCTTAAGCTACCAGGCATGATTACCACGACTGGTTTGTATCCTTCTGAGGTTTGCAAAGACTTAACTGAATGTTGTACCCTGAAGCACAGTTTTATAACCTCTGAACCCATTAAAGCAGGACAGGGGATTGTTGGCAAGAAGGGCTGTTAGCTTCAGGTGAACATCGTCCATTGAGTTTCCAGTTTATTGCTACACAGAAACTGTGGCACTGCATAGTATTTTTTTCTAGCTTGGTATTTTGCGAGATTGAGTTGGGTTTTATGATTATGCTGTCACAAACTGTAATTTATGGGATGGGAATTGAGACTAGTTTTTGAATTGAAAGATCTGACACAAATGTGAAACATGACTTTTACTGTAGTGACATCAATATTGAATCTTACCTTTTATTTATAGTCCATAAACATAAAGTACTTCAGTGTTGGCCAGGGAAAAAAAAACATTTGCGTGTTTACAGTTAAGCGCTCTTTTTTTCCCCAACTGATTCCTCAGTATTACTCATTTCCAAACCTGCAATTAAAGAAGCAGCACCCACACATCATGACGCACCGCTACATGCCCTGAGCTACTGTATATCCGCTAGACTAATATTTAAGCATACTAACATCTCTGCAGGAGCAAACATTACCCATGGTACCCTCATTTCCATTTGCTCTTCTTATAAAGAACAATCAAAGTAGCAAAATCTCCTAGCTTAGCTGTGTTTACTAACAAAAAAAAGAATACTTCTGGCAATAGAACAGCAGAGGGATAGATTAGTTCATTGTTCAATTGTAAAACTACAGACACAAAATATGAAGTTTTGGAATAGGTATTATGCATAAAATTACTGTCACAATAATTGACAAGTCTTTCCCATAGCTATGTGCACCCATAATCCACCTGATGAATAAAATGTTACTATGAGCCCCCTCTATGTTCCCCAGAGGAAAGCACTAAAACCCTGGATGGAATATATCGGAGCAACTTGATATGTCCTCGCCCACACGTTGCTGTAGTTCTCTTCTGTATGTGTTTATTAAAAATGGGTTGTCAGTAGGTAAATGACTCTCATTGTGCTCAGCTGGTCTAAGCTGGTGTAGTATTATCATTTGTATTTGTTTTGTTTATAATGTTGTTGTTTTTTTCAGGTTGGAGAGTTGATGAAAAAAGTACACAAAACAATGTTAACGCTATTTCCTGAAAAATAACAATGCACATTAGCTATGAAACTAAATTGCTTGTTGTCCTTAATCTAGCTTGGACAATTGATGCTCATTGCTCAATTGTAGAATTGTGTGTGTGTGTGTGTATGTATGTATATATATATATATATATATATATATATATATATATATATATACACACATATACACATATATATATATATATATATATATATATATATATATACATATATACATATATACATATATATATATATATATATATATATATATATATATATATATATATATATATATATATATATATATATATATATACACATATACATATGTGTATCTACAAGTCTATTTCAGGAAGCCTAACAATGACGATCCATAACAGAGAAAATAACCCAACCATGACAACTGTAAATTACATCATACATTTACATGTACAATTAATGTGTAGGCCTCAGTGTGCATCATCCTCTGGTTTATGTTTTTGTTCAACCCTCTTTTTTTCTGCAGGAATCCAGGAGAGGACACTAAAATGCTGGTGTGCGACATGTGTGACAAAGGCTACCATACATTTTGTCTACAACCTGCTATAGACTCTCTTCCCACCAATGGATGGAGGTGCAAGGTAAGAAACCACTCATGTGATGCGTAGAACCTGTCTGACACAGATATATTTGTATCGATGTCCAATATGCAATGATATGAAAGGGTTTTTTCACGAAACATAATACAGGGATTTTTTTTAAGTAATCTTAACAAGTATACATTAATGCTGAACAATAAGGTTATATGTTCTATAACCAAATGTACCCACTAGCTAAATTCCATTCTTAGTTATTGGAATGCAAAAATAACCATGTTACATTATTAAAGACAGCCATGTTCTTGAATACTTTCCTTCTGAATATAAGTCTTCTATGTCTGCCTCGTTTACCACCTGTGTAAATGGATTTTTTTGCTGGTGTAAAAGTGTTCTTCCTGTGGTTAAGAAACAATTCACACTGGCTCATCTTTTAGCCTCAGTGCTCTAAGATGTGTGTACATGTGTGTGCATGTTAATCACCCACATCCCTTGGTTCAGTCCCACCGTTCATACCCTAGCAGCGTAAATGGCATGCTTGTGAACCACGCAGCTGGCTAACCCACCACACAATTTTCTGCAGTGGTCAGAGGAAGCTGCTGCAGTAGAAGCGAGGCAGCAGGTGACAAAGGATCTTTACACTTTGCTTCTTTGACTCGGTGCAGGAGGAACACAATTCACACACAGAGCATTTGCTGTTGTTTCTGCTGCAACAAAACCTTGAACCCCTTTTTGAAACTGAGATTAGTGAAAAATCAGTCAGTGTACCAATTTCAATGCACTTTCATCTATATGGTGTTCACCACGTATAGGCTTCAGAATGCCAAGTAGCCAGTTAGCGTATTGCTGACAGAAATAGCAGTACACTTCTAGTTGGACAACTTAAAAATAACCATCACTATGAAAACCTCTTCAATATTATGTAAGATCAAACATGGTTAACTTAACTAGAGATATTCACCAACCTCACTTCCCTTCACACCAGAATGGCTGCGTTAGCATTGACTATGTAAAGTATTTATTAAAATGTAACCTTTAGTAGCCCTGCTTTAAAAACTAAAAAATGATTACCTAAATGTTTCTGAAGTAAACGATGTCAATAAAAGCGTTATGATATTTTTTTGTGTCTGGACACCTTTGGCTTACCCACAGCCTCTTTGTTTCCATTCCCAGTATGTGCAAAATACTAAGAACCAAGTGCCATTTCAAATGAACAGTGGCACTTAAGAGGCATGCTGTGGAGACAAATGCCAAATTACAGCAGATTTTACCCAAAGCAGCTCTGATTGCTGGCACTCGCTGTTAGTGTGGATATACTGTCAAAATGCTGGCTGCCATTTATTTCCTTTTGCCACTCTGTGGTCCTGTTACTCGCAACACTGTGCTCAGGGAAGCTGTTCAGAGACTTTTGAGAAGCTGCTGGATGTAGTCAAGTTGCTTAAATCCCCCAGAAAATCAATTGGGATGGCTAAAGGAGCAGAAAGACAAAGACTTACATGCTCTATTTTTTTTTGTTTGTTTGTTTTAGGATGAGCATTTAAGTGATGAGCATTTGTGGCAAATTTCAACTTCACTGTGATCACGGTCATTATTCAGTATAATTTTTTAGGAACAGAAGTGCAGATTATGACTCTGACTTGGTGTTATTCAGCTCTGTCTGTTTTAGTTGCAAAGATTCATGATCTGAATCATACCCAAACTTGCTGTGGGCCTGGACAGGTTTCATGCTTTGGTTTCCTGTCGAGTGACTCAGGTGCCAAATCGGTATTGCAGCAACACTGTTATTTATACTACATTGGGGTTGAAAGATTTTGAATGACATAGTAGTGAGAATGCCTTCTTTGCTCCTCAGAACTGCCGAGTTTGCATCCAATGTGGAACACGAACCAGCGGGCAATGGCACCACACCAGCCTGCTGTGTGAGAACTGCGTCCAAAACCAGGACCCCACTCTGAGTTGTCCTACGTGTACTTGCATCCTGGACCCTGAACATCATAAAGATTTACTATTCTGCCACACTTGTAAAAGGTAATGCACGTTTATTAATAAACACAATAGCCAGTGATTTCATGCAATGTTTTACTCATGTTGCAAATTTGTGTTCTGTGTACTAGTGATGCACGGGTCAGGGATTTTTATGACCTGCACTCACCCACACCTGGCTACAGGTGTAGGAAGAGGTTAAATAATATAGACAAGTAAACAGACAATCCATTACAAACTATGTTTTTTAATTGAGTGAGAGAAAAAACCTTCATCAATCAACTGTAACAAAAGAACCGATCACAAACAAACATCTTAAAGAACAAAAAAAATGTCCCACTTACAAACTTTTTTCTTTTTGTCTTTGCAAAAGAATTGTTTCTATATGCGATTTCAGCTTAGCTGATTATGTGCTTGCTTGAGGCACTGGTAGCTTGAAATACACAACACTGCTCTGGCTAGCATGAGAGGAGAGAGCATATAGAGCGGTGATCTTCCAGAAGGTTTTTTTAGTGCCAGTGGTGCATCTCAACAAACGTGTCAGATTACCCATCTAAGAAAAATAAAATAGCAGTGAAGTCTTTCTCTGTGTACCCGTGTCTGCGTGTGTGAGTGAGTGAGAGATGGGGACAAAGGGACAGAGTCATTCATAGTTTGTCATTTATTTTGATGCCGACTCACTCGAACCTGATAAATTTCCTTTCAAGAACCTGCCATATCGGAGTTGACCCACGCATCACTATTAGTCACACTAGAAGAAACACAGAAATGATGTCACAATTTAGAATTTGTCAACATGTCCTCAAATTCCTTTACACTCCTTTCAGATGGCTACACCTTGAGTGTGAGCGTCAAAACTCAGGCCAAGCAGAAATCCACCCCAGAGAGGACTATGTCTGTTCCAGCTGCAGGTCCCCTGCTGCAGAGCAGTCACTACAGGCAGAAGATATGGATACTGGCCCAGAGCTCAGCCCCCAGCCTGTTTCCATGCACACAGACTCTGAGTCCAGCCTACAGCTGGCTCAAAAGCACACGGACCTAGAACCTGGCACTCAGCAGCCTCCTGAAATGCACAATGACCCCAAACCGGAATTACTTGCTGTTCCATTGCACTCGGATCCAGAGCCTGCTCAGGCTACTGTCCAGGAGGAGAAGCTGGCCACATCAGCCCAGATGCCTGGTAAGTCCCTTGTCCCACAATGGTTAGCTCAATCACAGGAAGACACCTGCCCTGACCTCCTTCATTTTTTATTTTTTATTTCCATATGTCCCCACCTGGAAGTCTAATCTGTTTTATTTGAATATGTATCATGTTTTGGTATTGCAAGGACAAGGAAGGAATCTTAACTTTTGGCTATAAACTGGCCTGTAATTCAACTCTGAATTTCAGAAAGTTGTAGTTGCTTTAGATTAAAGGATTAGTTTTTTGAATGAGGGCGAGAGAAAATTGCTCTGTCTTTTTTGAAGCATTTTCGAAGTACCTCAATAAGCAGATGGTGTCGGACAGTAAGTGAAGATGCATTCATTAAAGTTAATTTCTAGGAATATCGATTTTAAGTCCATTCAGAGCGATTTATCACTTCAACTCTTAGATTTAGGTTTTTGAGTCAATATTTGACATAACATCAAATTGTGACACCAGCTGCAGAGTTTCGGTGATGAGTTGTGGTGTAAAAACGTCTTTTTTTCATGTACTGTAAGCTGCATGATGCTGCTTTTTGCTGCCTGAAGTGGAGTTAAATATTGTAGAAGTAAGCTGTGAGCTGCACATGTAGCTAGGCTACCCACGCTTGTCTAGACAGCAGACTCCAGTGGCAGCAGAAATTGAGTTGAGTTAGCATGGTGGTTATGATATCCGATCCCCCATCTTCAAACCTGCCTTAGAGCTACGCTGCTCACCCATGGCTGCTCACACAGCTTGCTTGCTTGTCCTGTGCACCACACACCAATTTCTGCTGCGGTCTTAAATGGCTGCATTATTAGAGGTAGCATATTAGTCGATGCAATTTTCTTTGATGATTGTGCATGTGATCTGATCGTGTTTTGATTCAAAATGAGCTTACCAAAAATGAAATTCTGTCAGGCTTTACCTATTTTTTTTTTATTTGGTAGATCATATAACTCTCTGCCCCTGATGGATCATTGGGAGTTGTAGGTTTTAGCCTTTTGAAATACATTATCGACATGCATATTGAAATGTGATGAATTGGGAAAAAGGTATTATTTCCACACATCCTTTCACATCATTGAAATTTTAACTACTCCCATATGCTGTGCTGTTAATCTTTAAACCACAGTTTTAAGGTAATTGTGAATAATTAAAACATGAAAATTACAGCTTTCAACTTGAAGACTGCTTGCTTGTATGGCCACATGTCTTCAAATGTGTCGTTTTTTTGTAAAAATTAAAGCTCCAGGCTAAGGCAGCAGTGTGACCTGCAGGAAATTAATCCACATCAGCAACAGAGAGAGGTGGATTGAGGAGACTGTGTCCTGTCTGTGTCCATCCTCATTCAGTGTCGGAACTTTTTAAAATTTTGGTTGACTGTGCAAGTATTTCACTCATCAGCGTCTCATTAGCTACCCTCAGACTACTTGATGCTAATTTGATTGTGACTGGGAAGTTGGCCGTGGAAGATGTATGCATTTCATATGCACCTCAGTATTTGTCAATTTATCCCACGTTATTATCAAGGCAATTTTTACAGAATTACCTCATGTTGTGCAGGCTTGGATCTGCATTAATCATACCAATCATTTATCTAAACCATCACTTTATTATCACTGTAAGAAATATAGGAAGCATGGCGTTAATATGAATGAGAACGTGTGTTCAGCCTGGTCAGTAGTTGAAGGCCTCCAGCCCATGGTTGGAAGCCCATCTCCTAATTGACTTTCTGGCATCAGCACCGGATGAGCACCTGCAAGCTGCACAGTCATGAGCCTAGAGCACACAGACCCGGGGATGTTGGTTGTCATGGTTACTCCCTTCCCTGGCAGAGATGCTTAGCAGGTGCATGTGTGTGTCAGGATCACTGTGACATGGGAACTTGTGGATTGAAATGGTGGGTGCCTCGTTAATACTGGGCTATCTGTACTGTCTGGCAGAATATTGGCTCCAAGTGTGGATGCCTGATAGCCAGGAATGACTAGTTCTATTCATACCAGACTAGTCAAATGCAGTGATGTCTATAACACAAAACCAAATGAAGAGAGTGGTTAGGAGACACATAAACAGAGAGCGAGAGACTCAGTAGATTAATATCAAGTGTCCCATATCTTTGAAAAATTATAACTGCTTTTAACTTGAAAGCCACCTCTACTAGTAATGCTACTAGTAAAATGGCAGCTTTCATTTTAAAGGTCATGCAATGCTTCATTAAGTTTAAACATTAAAAATTAATGTTACATATCTATATAGGATCTAATATTTTCCTTGCACTGATCAAAAGAATCCATAAAAATTCATGTTTCTATTTATTGGCTCGAGAGATAACTGGTGATCTGCAACAAATGGTTTTATGAGTTAAATCAGATGATTGGCCTTTTTCACAGAAAAATGCTCAGCAGTTTTATTAGAGGACATTAACATTTTGTGATGTGAAGCACATCACATTAGCCGAACTGAATTTAGAGCTAAAGTGATGACGGGATGAATCAATTAGTGGATGAGCTTTAAAGAATCTACTACGTTTATACCTTATATATTTTTATTCCCTTCAAGTAGAAAGACTTGTAATGCCAATCAGATGATTTTATGTTCTCTCTTCCACTTAAAAAAAGGGTTAACCACTAGCCCTATTAGGCAATAGGGAAAATAACTCAAATCATTTAGTTATATTCAGACATGTGTTATTGTACCATTTCCCCTTTTTTATATTCTTGCAACGGTCAATGAAAACAAAAAGAATAGTCTCTTGTTTTGATGATTTATTTTGAAGAATTGACTGCTAGTTATCCAAACTGGTTATTTCTGTATGGCCTTTTTTCTTTATTTCCTCACCATTATAAATTTTTATTTTTTTTATTTTTTACTACATTTTGATACTCTAATATAATTGTAATGAATCTCTTTCAGAAGTCTCAGTGGTAGAAGACATTGAAAGGCAGGTTACTGAACCATCCGTCAACAAAGTCCTCACAGAATTCAAACCAGGTTTGTAGTCACAGCTGGTTTATTTAGACTGGATCGACATTGATTTGCATTAATTTAACAATTATTGCTCTTGTAGAATTGATTTTAAGTGTAATGCTCACAGTTTGCTGACACGGTTGAAATGCTGTGCACACATTGTATGGGCACTGTGAGGGCTGCACTATTATCATATTTTCTTACATTTTGGTCCCAGATATTGGTGGCATCCAGCCATCCCGGTTAGGTTTCCTAGACAAGTGCATATGCCAAATCCATATTTCATTTACATTAATGACATCATTTCTATAGTGATGCAGATTATTAGAAATTCATTAGGTGAACATTATATTAGTTTAATATTTTCAATCTTCATGGCATTCATGGTAATGACATAAATTCTGACTTGACTTGTGTATTTGCCCCAACAGAAACAAAACCAGCAGCAAGAACCCAGCTGACATCTACAGAGAGTCCTGCATCTTCAGCGACACCCTGTCAGGAACTGGAGACTTCTCCGGCCCAGCTCTCTGCAGAGGCACTACAGTCACAGGACACTGCATTAAAAATCAAACCAGCAATCACGGAGGTCTGCTCTGAACAGGGCATGGCTAACCCCAGCACAAAGGATTTTAAGGCCATCATCTCAGCCACCAAAGAACCAAGTACTGCACCAGTACCTTTCATGGACCAACCAGTGGAAGTCTCATTACCCCAGCCTCCTACTATGGATGTTGTCAGGACTTCTTTTCTGGAAACCGCTCCAGAAGAGCTTGAGGAGATGAAGGATGATATTTTTCACAGGAACCTGGCAGAGACTGTTAATCCTTCAGCTTCTAGTACATCTGAAGAGATGGACACTACACTGGAGAACAAGCCTAATCTGTCATTTCCCAGCCTGTTTTCAGAGGAGAGACCCCTTCAGACGTCAGTGGAAAGGCTGGCTGAAATGGTCTCTGCTTCCTCCTCCCACTCCTCATCTCTTCACGGGACATGTCCCAGAGAACTTCCGCAGATCCAGATCCTACCTTCACTGGGTGACCACAGCAGTGTCACACCCACCACCACTCTCATACCACTCACCCCAAAGATTGGAATGGGAAAGCCAGCTATCACCAAGAGGAAGTTTTCTCCTGGGAGGCCAAGAGTGAAACAGGTAGGAGCCTGAATATCATGTTACAAAAGCCTAGTAATGTGTTTTGTCACTGTCTGGCTGGTCTGTTTTTCTCTCCTTGACCAAATACTACTGAACCTGATATTGCCGGAATTGTAGTCAATAATCAGTGTATTCCTTGTGTCTCATGGGCTCTGCTCTATGAAGGGGAATATTTTCAGTGCCACAGTGTTGGTTGAAACGGCTTCTTCAGTTAAGGATATCTTTTCAGTTATTTTTCAGTCAAGTTGTGCTCTGCAGCATTATATTCTAACACAGCAGGAGAACTGTTTGGCAAATTATGCTCTCTCGTCCCCCTCTGCTTTCCTCAATTTGTGCACCACATGACTAGTTAGTCACAGTTTTCATACTGAACTTAGCTGAGATATTAATTATCTCCTGAAAGACTTTTGTAATGTTTATGGCTGAAACACACGTTGCTCACAGTTCCTCAACATGTTTAACCTCGGCAGCATTGTCATCACTCTGTTCACCTCATGTCCTGGTTAAAAACATGCCACTGTACTGTTCATGTAGGAATGGGCATTCATCAAATCATAAATTACCGTGATCATTACCATTTCCATATTCTAATTATCTCCATATTACAACAGCAGTAGGTCACAAGTAGCTATGAAATTAAATATTAGTGTCTCAAAAACAAATACATTACAGTCGACCATCACTGATGGTGAATGTCAAATCAGACCCATGGCAATAATTTTTTGTAAAATCTATTAAGTTAACATTTTATGTCTCAAGCTCAACACAAGGCCTGAGGACTTTTTCCCACAAATTCAAATGTTTCCCCTGTTAAGTCCAGCATGCTTTTTTCTAATGTGTTCATGTGCTGCCATGCTGACGCAATCCCCTTGTTTTGTCAACATGCTAACCACACACTCTTGTCATGGTGAGAGGTTACATGACCCCTTTTTCTGCAGTATCGTACCATGATGCCCTGTCAGATTCTCCTGTCTTAAATGCAACTAACACAATTGTACACAATTGTATCAACATGCCTGTCTGACTTGTAAGCATGGAAAGCCTAATGATTAATTTTAATACAGAATGGAATAACATATTTTGGCGCACCTGATTCTCAAATCATAAGGCTGCATTACATGGGTGTGTATTGAATTGTTCCCAAAAAGCTACAGTAGACGCTCACTGCATCTGTCTAACATCTTTCTTCGTATGTTTTATTTTTCGCTGGCTTTGTTTTTAAGTTGCTGCATTTTGTCGCCCTCCTCTCTCCCTCCCTCCCTCTCTCTCACTCTCTCACTCTCTCACCCACCCCCCCTTACCTTAGGGTGCATGGAGCCCCCATAGCAGTGTGAGCTCCCCTTTGTCCTGGTCACCAGACCGGTCAGAGGGGTGGGACGTCCCAAAGACCAGGCAGTCCTCTGGCAGCCCCGGCTGGAGCATCAGAGTGGTAAATACTGTGGCTCACCAGAGATGGCAGGGCAGCAGCTGCCCTCTATCAGCCCTCTGTTTACCCGAGTGATACACACTCCCCAAATGCTCCTGAGTGTCGCTCTATTTTAAATTCCACAATAACAATAAGCACTAGCATGGCAGAAACCTATGGCTAAACTGTCAACCTGAACATCAATCAAATTAAAGTTTAATTTGGCAGAGATGAAAATAAGTTGGTTTGACTGTGGAGTTTTCTACTACGCGTTGTTCTGTGGCAGCCATTACTACTAGTCTTTTTCTTCTGTTTGTTTTCCATTCACTAGTTCCACACACTTCAATGCAGAAACTCTTTCTAATTGGAAATCTCTATCTTATTTAAATTAATTGAAAACTTCTTCAAAGACACATATTTTTAGCTTCTTACTAGTTTCACATACTTTTACGTAGAAATATCATTCGAAATTTAAAATGCCAGGTCTGTCAGGACATTATTCAGTTCACAGTGGACGAAGTCGCACAAAATAGAGAGGGGTTGTTGAACAAACTCTCTTCAACTTTCAAATTCAAATTTCACTCTTCATCCATAATTTTTACTAGAACATAGACACATTTGTCTAGTTTCATACAATGTGACTATCAAAATACACTGATTTACATGATTTTAACTGTGACTCCCAGAGTGAGAGAAGTACCATGTAGTTTCTCCTTAGGGTGCAAAATATAAACTGACAAACATAAGTCCCCATTTTTAAAATTGCCATTTCCCAGCCATCTTTACAAAACTAATATCAGGATCTTTGGCCAATCCTTGTGACACCATTCAGCTACAAGAAAATATGGTCTTGAAAACTTGAATTCATCATGTCAACTTCTCATTCATACCAAGTCGATTCAGCATGCCAGGTCGGGCAGAAGGCCGCAATTTCCTTAGAAATTGCCTTCTCTGGTTTTTAAATATCATCAACCATGCCCCGCTTTGCTCTGTTCTCTTATTTAAAGCTTTTTTGGTTTAATAATTTTACTTCTTACATTTGATTTGGTACTTCTTTACTTGGTTTAATGTCTGTGGTAGTTGGTTGCCATGGTGACAGTCATTACGCTAAGCAAAGCTTGAGGAGGTTAATTTGTATACCATTAGCTGGGACCCAGTTATTTTTGAGCACCATTATACAGTGTTTCTGATGGGTGTAGTAGATGGGAGGAGCCCCAGGCTGGGATCAGAGCCAACTGTGGAGGGGATTAGATTTTGGGCTACTGGAAGGTTCTGTTAAACTAGCTCACACCACAGTTTTTCAGTCTGAATTTTCCATCACTGGCAAGTATTTGCTACTTGCCGATAAACGCCCCCAAACAGTGCTCATACAGATTGTGTGAACTATGAAAAGACCTAATTAGAGAGGCGTGCATAGGCGTCTCTGGTGGAAACATACATTATGGACTATCAGTCAACATAGAGACAATCAAAAACAATCAGAATTAAATGAGCACAATATTTCCTGTGCCATTTCTCGCATGTGTTTTCGTGACCACACGTGGTCTGGAGACTAACCACGCGTTTCAATGCTCAGTCTGGTTAAAGATTGGATAGTGTTTTCTTGTTGAGCGTTTGTTCTAATTAGTGTTCCAATTATGGATTTTTTGCTTTGTTGATTAGTCTGCTGATCATTTCAAGATTTATTTTATCATTTGTTAAAAATTGCATCTCCTGAGAAAGAGCCACATCCATAGATTGTGTCAATAGATTGTGTCCTTCAAAAAAATTGTGTGAATGGAGTAGGTTTATGGGCTCTATCTTCTCAAGTCAATGAAAAGTTAACGGTTGACTGAGGCCCCGTTTACACGTGGATGCTTACGGGTAAAAACGACAAAATATTTTATCGGAAGTGCCTTCCGTTTAGAAGGTGACAACGTTTTTTGGGCTTAAAAACGCATAGATCTGAAACCACCCTCCAGAGTGGTAAACTTGAATATGCTCCGCTGTAGCGTTTCTGTCTACACTGCCAAGACGCAAAACTCTGCTCAGATCTGCAGACATCACATATACGTTTATGTCACATACATGCACCAGTACAGGGAAACAAACATGTCGGATTATTTCCATGCGTCGGACCTTCAAGCTGCTCTGGCAGCTCTAATAAACTTACACAAGTCTTATTACAAGTGGTAGCCATGTTTTGGTTTTCACGGCACAGATGAGAGAAGAAGGAAGATTCCACGCATGCGCTCAGATATGGCGGTGTTGTATGATAGTGTATCACAGCACCACCTAGCCGCCTGGCATGCATACCCAATCGAATTCCACACACGTTTGCGTCACCGTATGCATGCAGATTTCCTCCCGAAAACGCTTGTCTTAACGTGGAATAAAAAGTGAAGACACGACGCCACTTTTCTATCTCATAGCCTTAGAATCCAATTGTCAATGATTCATTGCAGCAGTTCAGATGCTGCACATTTCTAATAAGTTGAGGATATCTTAACTCCCTTAAAAACGGTTCTCTTCAAAGCTGTAGCAGTGAATAGATTCAAGTCAATCATCGGTGCAAGAGCAAAAACAAACAAAGAAAGCTTTCACCTAGTTTAGATTCTAGTGTTTTATATGTGTAGTAGTTGCTGTCTGACCTGACTGTTCCTTTTTCTTTGTTTTTGTTTTGCTCCCTGTATCACAGGGTCGAGGCTCAGGCTTCCCTGGGAGAAGGAGGCCCAGAGGGGCTGGTCTATCAGGTAGAGCTGGACGCGGCAGAGCCAGAGGCAAGAATGGAGTCTCATGTCCCAGCTTCAACCCGGGGGTATGAGCCATCAACTGGATTACATGTTGACATCTTCCTCAATTATTGCACTATATGCAAATCAGCATTTGCCTTCCCTCCAGCTAACAATGCAGATAATGTATAAAAAGCAGCATTAATGTTAAAGATGATTGTAAAGCTGCCAGTTTTATTTTAAGGTAAACATTGCATTCGTCTGCTTGATAGATACTTCAATAGTGATGTCACATTGCAACTAATCCAGTAAAGTATCTGCATCCCAATTAGTCATTTTAACATTTTGGTGTGGGGGGCTGCTTGTGCCATCACATAATATTACATTTATTATTTTTGTGTATTCTTCTCTGACACGCAGATCATCACAATAGAGACTCCATACCAAGTCAAGGAGGAAGAGGAGAATGCCATGCATAACACAGTGGTGATATTCTCCAGCAACGACAATTTCACTCTAAAACAGGTGACTTGGTCATTTTTTTTTTTAATCTCCAAGAGTATGAGGCTGATGAATTTCATTTTAAATCCTGAGCCATGCCTTGCTCCTTGCACTATTGTCACCTGAAATTAAATCTTTGGTTAAAGACCTTTCCTACTGGAGATAATTAATGCCTGTGGAGTTTTTCCGGCAGGAAATTGAGTGGATTATATAACCCAACTTTTTTTTTTTAGTTTATGCCTTCAAATTAATGCTCCTGTACCTGTAGACTGTGTGTGACTATTTGACTATTGTATTAGAGCGGTCTGTGGCTTGAGAAATGTGGTGAAACAATTACAGGTACAAAAGAGGACAAATTAACATTATGGTGAAATCCCATTAGTGTCTATCATTAAAAAAATCATGTTCAGATATAAGGTCATAAGTAAGGGCCATTATGGTATGTTTTTCAAGCTGTTTGTGCACATTGAAATTTGAGACTGTAGGGTTTACCTGGTAGGGTTTTTCAGGATTGCAAAATAGACAATATAAGCTCTTTTTATGGTTAATTATGGTGTCATTGGCAATAAATATGGGTGGTGAGCCAAATGTTAAGCAGTTGTGTATTATTATTATTTTTTTGTAAAATGTATTTTAATTGGAACTCGCCGCCACAGAGAGAAGAAATAACTCATGATGTGTTTCTTTGTTTTAGGACATGTGCGTGGTGTGTGGGAGTTTTGGTCTTGGTGCAGAAGGCCGTCTTCTGGCCTGTGCTCAGTGTGGCCAGTGCTATCATCCTTTCTGTGTTGGCATAAAGGTGCAATTTCACACTGTGTTCACCACACAATGGCAATGCAAGATGGAAATACCTAATCCATCTTTGACACATAGACCCACATGTAAATGTCTCATTCTTACTTTAACAGATCACCAAGGTGGTGCTGAGTAAAGGCTGGCGTTGTCTGGAGTGCACTGTGTGCGAGGCCTGTGGCCAAGCCACAGATCCTGGCCGTTTGCTGCTGTGTGATGACTGTGACATCAGTTATCACACCTACTGCCTGGATCCTCCACTGCAGAACGTACCCAAGGACAGCTGGAAGTGCAAATGGTGAGCAACATGGTGACCATCTTGCCCAGAATAACTTAGAAGTGGGTTACATGGTTTTTGAAAATTGCGTTGTTTTTATTTTGGCAACAATTTACCTTCATATTTTTTTTGTGCCAATTGTAATCAGCCCAAGCACAATATATATAGTTGTACCTTTTTGCGATATTATTGTTTATTTAGATATTAATATGTTTAATCAGACTTCAATCAGTGACTTAGGCACTCTTAGGTACTCTCACCACAGTCCCCACCACTTGGCTTTGTCACGGAAGTTAAAGTAGAAGCTGGTATATAGAAGAGAGCTGTATGTTGTGTTGTGTGCAATGACCAAGAGGAGGCTGACTTTGTGCACGTACACGCAAGAACAAATTTGGGAGAATATGTAAAAGTTTTGTTTCATGTTGTTTTTT
The DNA here is from genome assembly GCF_963457635.1 of Microchirus variegatus. Lineage (NCBI taxonomy): Eukaryota > Metazoa > Chordata > Actinopteri > Pleuronectiformes > Soleidae > Microchirus > Microchirus variegatus. The sequence goes on from NC_139806.1 coordinate 17,473,383, forward strand.
AATCCACATGGAACTGGCATTTTGTGATCCCTAAAGCACTATTTTGGAAATTTGTGAATCTCAAAACACCATGCATTTTTGTGTGTACAACCAATACGCAATTTAGGGAAAACAACTTCGTCATTGCTCTACATCTGTACACAGCCTGCAAGCTTTATGTGCAAGGCTCCAGCTTTTTCTCCCTTCTTGGTGTATTTCTGTGGCAGTGTTACCACACCACATGCAGGCCTGGCGTATATACTACAGCATGCCGAGATGTTTTTTGATTGATTGAAACAATATCATGTTTAACTTTTTAAGAACAAAAAAGATCATATAGGGAAAGTCCGTTTCCATTTGGGTAAGGCCTTTATGTACTGCCAGCTCAAACAATTTAATATTTCATGGTTCATGGCGGTGGACACACTTCATTCAGTAAATTGATTCCCCACTAGTATATTGTGTAATGTGTATATGTAGAGAGAATAACTGCCCAGTTATTCTGTGGTATCGTCTTTGAAGTAACCTGTGTAGAATAACAGCTGTCCCCCTTGTGTCCTGCAGGTGTGTGTCCTGTACCCAGTGTGGTGCCACCACACCAGGCCTAAGGTGTGAGTGGCAGAATAATTACACCCAGTGTGCCCCCTGTGCCAGCCTTCCAACATGTCCCATTTGCCTAGAGGACTACAGTGAAGGCACCATTGTTGTGCAGTGCCGCCAGTGTGATAGGTGAGAAGCTTTTCCACAGAAGCTGTCACTTTAAGAGCTTCATATTCTTTTTGAACATAATTTTCTCTTATCTTTACCTTGTTTTTTTTCTATCTCTCTCCATAGATGGTTCCATGCCTCTTGTCAGGGTCTCCATTCAGAGGAAGATGTAGAGAAAGCTGCAGACAGCAGCTTTGACTGCACAATGTGCCGAACTTTTAAGACCACTAAAGGTGGGAAACTAGTGATTTGTCTTAATATTTTTGGTTGAACTAGATGAATAACCTGAGCCATGATGTCCCCCCCCCCCGTCCCATTGTTTGATGGCTTTTTTGTCCTGTGCTGCTGTAGTTGTGACCAAGGCCAGGGACGCCATTGAGCCTGTAGTTATGATGCAGACCATTACAAAAGCTAGAGAAATGGGTAAGCTCAGACTAAAAAAAATGTATATAATCAAAAACATTTCTGCAAGATAATGATTTGATTCCAATTATTATAGTCTATGCTCATTCGAGTTTTTTTCTGGTCCTTTCAGATTTGTCAAGGACCTACACTCAGGATGGGGTTTGTTTGACAGAATCCGGGCTATGCCAACTGCAGAGCTTGTCTGCTACAGCCTCACGGCGCAGGAAACCCAAGCCAAAGCTGAAGCTAAAAATCATTAACCAGAACAGCGTGGCGGTGCTTCAACCTCCTGTAGACCCCCTCTCAGAACATTCTCGCGATGAAGACATGGAGGACAACAGAGGTACTTGTTTTGTCACACAAGCAGAGACGTATAGCAGTGATTTGGAGTACTTGTCTGTATGTATGTCAACACTAAACTGTTGCACAGTTCACATCAAAGGGTAATGCAATTTCCCCAACAAATGTTTGACAGAGATTATGCGCACATTGCCAATTTATTAAGTCAACTTAACTACAATTAATGCAGGGTTATACAGTCTCACCTGCACCCTACAATTATAATGGTTATATTACATTTTTATTTTTCTAGATATGGTTTCTGATGTTTCTCTTTTTTTTTTTATCCGACACAAATTAAACACAACTTTCCCTTTTAAAAATGTAGTCTATGAAAAAAAAAATCTCTCTTGAACTGGAACTTAATTTCAATCAGGCAAATGTCCTTTTGAGTGGAGTTCACATAAAAGTGACCCTGACGCTGTGTTGAGGTGCTCTTTGCTGCAGGCTTGTTACTCCTCGCTTCTCTCTCCCTCTTACAGAGGCGGAGCTCATAGATTGTGAGGCAAAGTCTGACTCGAGCCTGGAGCGAGAGCCAGTAGAAGACGACTCCAAGGGGGCCGACGGTGGCAAGAAGAGGAAGAGGAAACCGTACCGGCCGGGTAGGGCACTCGATTGAAGGAGACAGCTCCTCTGAAGCGTAAAATGGTGCAGTACACGCTGTAGCTCTTAAAAAGAACTGCCATCTTACTTTGGGCCTGTGGTGTACAGAGTGCACTACCGAGTGCTTTTGATCATTCATGCTGAATAGAATCAATTGACAATTAATAAAATCAATCAATGCTTAATCTGTGACATGAAACTGTTATTTTATTGGTCGATTTGTTAATGTTAAATGTCTAATTTCTTCCTAAAAGGCATCGGTGGTTTCATGGTTCGCCAGAGGAGCCGTCCAGGCCAAGGTCCAGGCAAGGCCAAACGACCCCTCTGCAGAAAAGACTCTTCTGGATCGGTGTCAGAGAATCCTACTGGAAAAGATGAGGGTCTGTATGGCAATAATGTATCCTATTTATAGAATTATATCCTATTCTTCCCTTCATCTGTCAATTAACTATGGCTGCAGCTATCACATATTTTTGTAATTGAGTATTCTACCAATAATTCCCTGATTAATGGAGTAATCTGTTTTTTTGTTGTTGTTTTTTGATTTTTAATTAAATATTAATAATAATTTGTGTGTGCGTGTTTGCATCACATCTAGTCAAATCGCATCACGAGTCAGTACATCGCTACAAATACAGTAAGCTCTAAGCTCCTGTAAACTACATTAAATCAGCGAACATCAACGATTACGTCAGCGTGTGCCGTTCGGCTCAGATACTGAATCATTGAGGTCTTGTTGGCTTTGGACATTTTCTGCCTTTTACGGGCTATTTCTCTCTCTGTCATCGCGCCAGCTGAAATCCAGGTGTGCGTCTGCTAAAACAGTCCGTGTGGAACAATGATCTCTGCGCTGAACAGGCCGCATAACATGCGAGATGGGAAACGAATACTCGAGGCAGAGTTTTTGTAATCGAGTTACTCGAGTAATCGTTGCAGCCCTACAATTAACATTTTAATTTCATAACATCTGCCTGAAAAAGCCAGTACCAATGTTTTTTATTTGTTTTTTCTCCAGGATGGACTGAAGCACTGCCTGATACCCCTGTGGATGAGATGCCCCCTGGGCAAGAAGTTCAAGAAAAAATAAAGAAACGTTACAGGAAGAAGAAAACAAAACTGGAGGAGGCCTTTCCCACATATCTTCAGGTCTGTTTCTTTTGATAGCACACCTTCCATTGACATGGTGTGTAACTAATGATCTTGTTTAAACACAGCAGGGATTTAAAAGGATTTTAGCCTTGAGTCCCTGTATATCCTTTAACTGCTTGTTAGTCATTGATATCATATATTTTCACAAAATGTATCAACACCAATGTAATTTTAGTTTAAATGAAGTTGCAGTTGAGGATTTTCTGTCATCTTGTGTTTTAAATTGCTCTTGTCCTGGTTGTGAACTAACATAAAATCTTAACTGGAGATGACTTCAGTGCTCCTAGGCTCAAGCCAGTATCTTAGTGTCACCTTGTGTTGGCCAAAACATAGATATGTTATGTGCATTAAGACACTGGCAGCTGTCAGTGCCATTTTGTATCCTGCCACAGTAGGGGGGAGGGTTGTTCAGTCTAACTTAAAGGTCCAACACAATGAATCACATGTCATTAATTATTGAGATTGTGACATGTTGGGCTTTTAATGCCTTGGTGCAGCGTGGAGCTGAAGTAGCATGTCATTGGGGACAGCAGATGAGTTTTGGGTATAAGTGAATGGGGGAGGTCAGGACAAAAGTGAAGTGGGCACAAAATAAGACTTTTGGTTTCACTGTCTGACATTTTTCAGCATATGCTGAATAATTTTGACATTGACAAGGAAGCTGTCCTGAAAGGTTTTTGAAGGAAAAATGTGAATACCAAGATGTCTTCTAAACGGTGCTCTGTGTTGACATGATCAGGAGGCATTCTTTGGAAAGGACCTGCTGGACAAGAGCAAGCAGACCAGGCAGCAGGGTGTTGAATCAGGCTTGCTGGAAGAAGGGCAGAGCCACGTGGAGAGGAAGCACAACACTACCGGCTTCATGGGCTCTTCTTCAGACCCTCTGCTCAGTGCCTCAGCAACATCTCTTCCTACCAGACCCACAGCAGCACGTATGTATACACGTTACTTTGTTACATCAGTACAAGACATGAGTTTATGCACTGAATCAAAACCATTGGGATGGCCACAGAACTAAGAATGTTTGGATTAGACCAGGGCTGAAGGAATCAACACAAAAAAGTATTTTATGTTCATCTTTCTTGGTCCATAAGTTTCTTCCCTCTATGCATGTTTTTTCCTCATTTGTCATTACCTAACACGACCAAGACCAAAACCAATGTCATACAGGAAGAACTGGATATGATGGTGGTCCCCTGACATGTTTCCTCAATCCTGCTGACACATTTTATTTTACCCATTCATTCAAGGCAGAGTGTTGAAGGTTTATCAGAGAGTCTATAAACCATTCAAAATACCAAATAAACTGAAGTTTGGAAACAATTTTAACTGAGTACACCATTTACACCACTTGTCATAGCTAAATTCAAACACAAAAATTGTTGTGTAGGCATACAAGCTGTGTTTTAACATATTTGTGCTGCAGACGGTGATGGTTACAGCATCTTGTCATTGTTTGATCAGCATATGTTCACCAGGATTTATTGACGCTAATTTGCACACCGAAGATTGAGGAGGTCTATGTTATGCTACTCGCAAACTCTATAGAAAGGCACAGGGTTTTTAAAAAACAGTCTGCTTAACTAGGTGACTGTTTTCAAAGACAGAGTGCTTTTTCGCTCCCTCAAATTAAATCATGTTTGTATAACTTTCAAACAGTACAAAGCTTTGAGACTCGCATTTATCAACTCTCAAAGCTGGAACAACAGTATTGACTGAACCAATGATGTCTCGGATGGAGAACAGCGATTTTGTATTTTGGTATGCAGGTGTAAACAGTTTATATTAGGTAGTGATTGTCCTTCTCGAAAAGAACAACTTAATGAAGTACATTTCAGTTCTTCAGTGTGATGATTCTATATACACAGTGTGTTTTTTTTTCTCCTTTTGAAATCCAGATCAAATTCTAAACATGGCCTCCAAGGCATTGGTTCCAAATCACACTCTCAAATCCATTCAACATCACCATCATTTTATGATTTGTGACAGTTTTGTTTCCTTTCTTTTTTGTTTCTTCCTTTTTTCATTTACAGAGACATCCGAGGAACCATTAGTTGATCTGTCTGAGGTTCTGAACACTGATGCAGACATCTTGGGAATGCTCGGAAAGCCAAGCAATGACTCTGGTGCGTCATATATCTCACAGCCAATCACAGCACTAAGAATATATTCGTAGTGACTTAGTCATGGGTAGACAAAATCCTAAGCTGCCAGTTCAGACGTTTCCTCTCGTTTATTTTGCTTTCACCACTTACAATTTTTTTAATCATCACATTCTTTGAAAATGTGTTTTATTCATTCTTGGTTTTATATTTTTTTGATTTCATTGTCTAAAGCGTGTTGTGCTTGTTCTGTCTTCACAATTTTTTCACTCATTTTATCTGGTTTTGGGTTCTTGTAGGTCTTGATTTTTGCCCCTTCCAGGTTGACGGCTCACCTCCTTTTGGTAAGGGTGCTATGGCCTACTAATCCCTTGCTTTCTTCCTTTCTCACAATGTGTGTCTTGAGTTAAGTGTGCATGTATATAAGCTGCTTTATACTTGGTGTTTCTCCACCATTTCAGACTGTTGTAACACTCATAAAGAGCTTAGTACTTACTTGACCCAGTGCACAGTATTCCCTCAGATGTCTACACTGTATCTGTCTTTATTCATGAGTCTTCTCAATGCTTTCACAGTTGTAACATTTTCTGAAAGACTTAATAAACTAATTCACAGCTGCTTAATTGAATATACCCTCAAGATGGCAAGAAAACATTCTGCTATTCAAGAACATAGCAGTTAAAACTGATGGAATAAGACAAGCAGATGCTTTGTCCTTCCAAGTCCTGAGGATGGTGAAGGTCTTGTCTTCATAGTTCTGTGGCTGGATGAAAATAAGCCTTGGGTTTTTGTTAAAATAAATAAAGTTGTTCAGCTGAAAATATATCTTGGGCTGATGGAATGAATTTCCGGTACAGATTGACATTGTCAAGATGGTAGACGGCTTTGTGATGAAGTTATTAAAAAAAATACAAAGAAAACCATAGGAAAGGATTTTTGTGTTTATAGTCCTAATGGTTAATGCAGATTGTGAAACATCGTTTTTCAAATTCAGTTAATGGACAATTAATTCACACAATAATATAATTTAACATATAACATCTTCCTCTCACACTTCAGCAAAGCATCCTTCTCCCATCTTCACATTGGACTAAATGTAGCAGCCAGGTTCCCCAGGAAAAACCAGTCCGAAATCGCGTATCACTCCCATCCCCACATCTCTCTGCTGACTTTTGATTACTCAAAAGTGCAAAGCCCTCCATGGTCTCACCCCAACCCACATCTCATAGCACCTTCAATCACACTGCACCTCCAGACCACTCATCCTCAGCTTTAAGCCTGATTTGTACTTCAGTGCGCCACACTTTTGAAAATTGTTCCTTATTTTGTTTGACGTTTTCATTTAAATGCTCCAGTAAACGATCAAACAAGTATATTGTCTGCAACACAAGACGGTTAAACAGGAGCACATGCAACAGAGAATAAATCAAGCTCTGCGCTTCCTCGCTGGCCATCAAATATATTATTATTATTTGAATTTGTCTAATGTGATCTTCATGTATTACATTTTTTTAAATTGTTTTCATAAAGCACTTTTAAAATGCTTTTTAAAACTAAACTAGCTTATTACAAAAGACCTAAGTATTAAATAAGGATATATTTTCCTTTGCAAACATTCACATGTTTGTGTATCTTAAATGAGAATTAGTATTGACCCTTCTGTCTCCTCACATTTCCAAAAACACTTTTTTTTTTAAACAACATGGGCACCCCAAGGAGATGTAAGCATATACAGCTCAGTTTTGGTTGCATTCCACTGGTTGTTAAGTCAATAAACATTTACTCACTTCAAACTTATAATTATAATCATGTTCTTGGTTGGATGTTTTCTTGGTTGCTTTGAGAGTGTGCGTGTCTAAGTTTGTGTGAGTGCTCACATACATGTTGTGATTTGTTTTTCTATGTCCGTGTGTGTTTCCACAGCTGGGCTGGACATTGGACCCCTGTCAGACAATTCCCCAGTGGCTCCCCACTGTCAGGCTGGCCGGAGGACACCTCGAACTCTCCCTGAGGAACCCCTGGACGGCATTCTTAGCCCAGAGCTAGACAAGATGGTCACTGATGGTCAGTGAAGGAGACATCCAGCACATAACTGTTATTGTAAAGTTTTATATAAGATTGTATCAGGCTAATTATCTTTTCTGGTTCTTGTCTTGTTTCAGAATCGATTCTCAGCAAACTTTACAAAATTCCAGGTTTGTACTTTCCTTCTTTTTGTAGAACCGTGAACTTTTAGGCAGTGTTAATCCACGGAAATGAATACGACTCACCTGTGAATCTCCTTTTTTTGTCACAGATTGGACCATGGTTCAGTATTATAGCAGCAATACATTTAAGCAAAATCCAATTATTTCTCTAATCGTGTGTCTTGAATAGTAAAATCCAGTTGTCGATGTATCTGAGCTCCTTAAGATATCAATGCTGAGGATAAATGAGAACCTTCACAGACCATGTACTATTGACGATGTTATACATTATTCTTTAAATTCTTTATCAGTTGTGTCTTTTTTAAAGTAATGGGCCATCATAATATAATTAATTATAATGGGCTTTTTACTCATGTAAACGCACATACTCATGTTTTCACTAAACCCTTCATGGATATTAATGCATAACCGCATTGTGTTGTCACATTGTATTACAGAGCTGGAAGGTAAGGACGTGGAGGATCTCTTCACAGCAGTCCTTAGCCCTAGCACAAGCCAACCAACTCCCCCACCACAGTTGCCTCACCCTGCCACACCTGGTACTAGCATGCCTCACCCTAACACAGGTACATCATTTATCAACTTGTCATCATCGGATATATAGCCCTTGACTGTTTGGTTTCTGAATGATGTGTATCTAACCCAACTCTACAAATTCATATGTGTAGGTAATCCCATGTTTCCAAGGATGCCAATGATCAATGGTATGATGGGACCAAACCAGCGCTTCCCCACAAATCCAGGAGCAGGACCCTGTATCCCAGAAAACTTCTCCCCCCTTAACCGTATGCCTTTCTCTGACAATCCAAGGTAATGTGTCTTGCACCAAAATTGTTAACGATACATTTTCCCCTTTCCTCTGAAAAATCAAGCATTAGTGACTTCATGGCCATTTTTGTGTTTGTTGTTACAGGGATAGAAAGTTTAATCAGATGCCTAGAGAGGCAGTAGGTCCATGGCTCTCCCCTGCCCATTGCCCTGGCCCGACACCCCCTGGATCTCTGCCCGAGGCTGAGACTGAAGCCATGTCAAATGCCCAAAGGAGCACACTCAAGTGGGAGAAGGAGGAGACCCTTGGAGAGCTAGCCACTGTTGCACCAGTCCTGTATACCAATGTCAACTTTCCCAATCTCAAAGAGGAATATCCAGGTTGGTAGATTATTGTAAAGTTGATTTCCCTCATTTTGTGTTTTATTTTTATTTCATTTCATCTGTATCGTTTAGTGTACCCTTGTCCACACTGTCGCACAGTTAAAAAATACCCTGGGATGTTCTGTGAGAATGTTGGTTTGCCAACTACTCTTTCTTTTCACAGATTGGTCTACAAGAGTAAAGCAAATTGCAAAACTTTGGAGGAAAGCTAGTTCACAAGATAGGGCCCCATATGTGGTAAGATTATTATTATTATTATTATTATTATTATTTTTCAACTCTTTTAAAACCTAAACTCTTTGGTCCATGTATCAATTTGTGACTGCTATTTGTATTGACATTAGTATGTAGATCCCTGCATGACATCTGGCCTCTTGTCTTTTGTCAATGCAATTGGAAATCCAGCCATTCTCAGAAACTGATTTATGATTGGAATCTTCGCTCAGTGTTAAAACTGTATGGTGTTAGGAATGAACTTTACCACAAGTCATTTTATCTTGCAGAACCAGCTTTACAGATGTAGACTTGATCAAAGGTCACATGGTGGCAGTTCTCTTTCGTAGCTGTTTATTTTGCTATCCTGCTATATTTATCCAGAATAATTGGTGCTGATGCTAATTGATGCTCAATCAATGCATGTTGGGAGGTTGTAAAATGTGAATGTTATAGTTCCTGTTTTCGTGATTGAGTGTAAAGCCCACTATGTGATAGTTGGACTCAGGAGAGGGACAGTAGATGTCATCACCTGACGTTGTTTCCTGCCAGTACTGAAGTACCGTTTTGTTTTATCATCCGATTACAGTAATTAAATATTAAAGCAAATGTTGTTAAAGAGGATTTAATATTACACACTTTACACATCATATGCTCTAGTATGTTATGTTGGATTAAGTGAAATTACCCCAGTACAGCAATTTGAGATTCAGGCATGCAGAGCTAATTCTTATTTCTGCAATATTGTGCAAGTATTTTTGTCTGATGTGTTTTGTTTTGCAATTGTGATTGATTTGCTGTTTAGCAAAAGGCAAGAGATAACCGAGCAGCCCTGCGCATCAACAAAGTCCAGATGTCGAATGAGACGGTGAAGAGGCATCATCCACAGCAACAGCCCCCTGAGGTGTTTGATCCCAACATACCACTAGACACAGAACTGCTGTTTAAAGACCCTTTGAAAACAAAAGAGTCAGAGCATGAACAAGAGTGGAAGTTTAGACAGGTAAGAGTGTATGCAATGAAGTCAGGGAATGCAGCGGCAGGTCCACATTATTTTAAGACAGCTAAGAAGTGGTGTTTTAGTAAAGCTCCCTAAACATCTTCACTATCCTCCACATTAACCCTGATGACATTGGTGGTTAGTAGGTCCAGTTCATTTTTGGCATGAAACTGATATTTGCTGTGTTCCTTCTGATGTCTAATTCCTCTTTCCGATGTGCCCCTCTAACAGCAAATGAGGCAGAAAAGCAAACAGCAAGCCAAAATTGAAGCCACACAGAAATTGGAGCAAGTTAAGAATGAGCAACTCCAGCAACAACAGCAGCAACAACAACAGTCAGATGGAGATGGCAACATCAGTGGAAACCAGAGCCCAGCCTCCCAGCCCAGCAATGGCAGCATGTCCCCCATGCAGCAGCTCAACTCTAAAGAAGCCTTTGCCAGGCCACAGCTACCAGGAACGCCCACTTCAGGCCTTCAAGAGGATGTGTTCTTAAGACCCCCTCCTCCCCCTCCATCTGGCCCTTCTTCCCAACCTCAGTCCCCACAGGTATTCTCTCCAGGTTCCTCTGGCTCCAGACCTTCATCTCCATGGGACCCATATGCCAAGATGGTTGGAACCCCAAGACCTCCGACTCTTGGGCCAAATGCGTGTCGTAGAATTGCTGTGGAATCTGGCAAATCCCCCACTTCCTTGATGGAGCAGCAGGACAGAGGTCGACCATCTCCTGCTCATGAGTCCTTTGGCTCACCAACATCCATGAGCAGTGATCCTTATGCCAAACCTCCTGACACCCCAAGGCCAAGTGGAGAAATCGACCCTTTTTTGAAGCCCATGGGTCCACCCAGGGCCAGTCAGGCTGCCCAAGGAAGACCCCCAATGGGTTCTCCAGGTAGAGACTCCTACTCAAGGCCCATGATAAGGAACGAGGCGTATCAACGTATGGCCCAGAACAGGATGATTTTGTCTGACCCCTATTCAAGGCCTTTACTAACACCAATCCCTGGAAGTAATGAGTCTGGCTCAATTCCTCTGTTCAAAACACCTATGCCCCCTCCTCAGACTCAGGATCCATTCAGCCGACCAGGTCTTCATCCTTCTGATCGATTCCCCCAGAATCCACAGAATGATCCCTTTGCTCAACCTCTGCATACACCAAGACCATCTGGGAATGACAACTTCACCAGTCCTCCTAGAATGAGCCAGCATCACCCACAGGGGCACCAATTTGTTCAACCAGGACCAATGACTCAAATGTCAAGAAATCCTTATGCTCATGCACCTTCCACTCCAAGGCCAGACCACTTTACATATGACCCCTTTGCCCAACCCTCTGGTCCCAACAAGCCAGCTACTGATCCCTTTTCTCAGGTCGCAGTTAACCAGAGACAGTTTAATGAATCCAGTGCTCAACCTCGTCCGTTTTTTGAACCCTATGCTCGTCCCCCTGGCACCCCACGTCCACATGACAACTATGGCCAGCCATCAAACACCCCTAGCCCATCCTCAGACCCTTACTCACAGGCTCCTGCTACTCCACGCTCCAGTGGGATGAACCAGTTTACTCATCAGGCACACCCTGGACAGAGGATGTCCCCATCCCACTCAGTAGACCCTTATGCTCAGCCACCAGGTACTCCACGGCCCTCAGTTGGAGAGAGGTTTTCCAAGTCACCAGGTAGCCAGAGAGGGGCAATAGAGCCATTTACTAGCACACCTGGGACATCAAGGCCAGGAAGTAGCGATATGTTTTCTCAACCTGGGACCCCCAGACCAATGCTTAATGACCCCTATGCCCAGCCTCCAGGTACCCCACGTCCTGGTCCGGTTCCTGATGGACTCGGCAGACAAGTGCCAAGGCCAGGGCCTATGGGAAGCCAGGATCCTTTCCAGTCACCTCAAGGAAGGCACCAAGAGCCTTTTGCTCACCCAGGCTCTCAAACACCAAAACACTCAAGTGTGTCTGAAGATGGATTTACTCAGTCCCCCTCCAGAAGACCTGGTCAAACACCTGGCCACGACCCATTTGAACAGGCCCCCATGACTCCCCATCCTCAGTCGACAGAGAAAATGGAAATGAAAGATCAGTCAGGTGTGGGCAACAATGTCCCCCAAGAGCCTGGCCAGCTGTCAAACAACCCACACATACCTGGTGCATCCTCTGAGGCTCATGGTGGTGCTCTTGCTGAGACTGAGGAGAGACTCAGACAGGTGTGTGAACATTGATGTTTAAGTCTTAAACTTCATACACACATGATTAAAATTCTAATTTAAACTAATTCATATTAATAATAAATATAATGACAAGCAGTAGTGTGTGTTTGACAATGACAGATGAATATTTTTATTATTTCATTCATCAGAATCTTAGTTGATGATTTTGTACAACAATACAAGCTGACAGTCAAATGATCACCCTTGTTAATGAACCCCCTTTTTATGCGTAAAGCCTTGATAAGGACATAAAACCAAAAGTTAACATGGATAAAATATTACACTTTTTACAGATACAGATTCAACCCAATATCACACATGACCATCTTTAAACAAAATGAAAATGTAAAATCCACTACTGTTCTATGGTCTATATCTAATTCATTATATGTATAGAATATATTAGTAGAATAGTACAATAATGCCTAAGTTTGTCATTGCACAGCTATCCAGTTTAGCCTAATGCACACGCAATACAAAAATAAATGTGGAAAGTGTAATGGATAGAAAAACATAGGTAGTGATAACCTATTGGATGTAGAAACTGGAAACTAAGTTTTCAGAAATGCAGGTATGCATCAGCATTTCATGGAAAAACAATAACACTTGTCATTGTGTTTTGTAGAGACAACGAATTAGAGAACTAATCCTCAAGCAGCAGCAGCAAAGGAGTGCAATACGACAGGAGCGGGGCCCTCAGGAGCCTACTGGTACCACCCTGCCCCAAGGAGCACCACGACCCTGGCCTCTGGAGGGCCAGGGGGAAATATTCAACCGACCACCTCCACCTTATCCTGGACAAGGACCTGTTAGAGGGCCAATGAGGTTTCCTGGACCTTTTCCAGGAGATCCACGCATCTCTTTCCCTAATGAGGGGCAAATGCCTCGGGGCCCACATCCTGGGGATCCTAATTTGAGACATCAGGGACCAAGGTTTGTGTTATTTAACTTTATGTTTTAAATAGTCTGTAATTTAACTCAACAATTAACTTAATCTTTTATTTCTATCCTATTTTAGGTTTGCATTTCCACCTGGCGTCATCGGACAACATGGGGCACAAGAATTTTTCCCCCGGGGCCATCATCCAATGCAGGATGTTCCTCCTCAAATGAGACGCTCCATGTCTGCGGAAATGGCAAAGAGCATGGGAGGCAACCCCATTGGAATACCCCAGCACTTTCCACCACGTGGAATGCCGGTGCAGCAGCACAACATAATGGGCCAGCCTTTCATCGAGCTGCGACACAGAGCTGCAGAAAACAGGCCACGCATGCCATTTCCACCAGGTCCTATGCAAGGAAGCAGCAGTGATTCCAACTTGCAGGTTCAAAGGCCAGCAGGTTTTCCAGGTGCACACGATTCAAGGTTTCCCTTAAATCAGGGGTCCAGGATGATGGACCACATGTCCAGCCAGGCTGGCCATATGCAGCTATCTGCCAGCATGGACAATCTTCATCAGCAAAGTCAAATGTCAGCTAACAATGCACTCAAACAGTCTCCTTTGATGAGATCCATGAGCCAGCCTGCATCAAATGAGACCCAGAACATGATGGTATCAATGACTCTGACTGCACCCCCTGCTGGCCACACCGAGTCTGTCTCAGTGCCCAGCAGTGAAGCTGTGGATGAGAAATTGGATGCAGAGGAATCTGCAGTTAAAGATCTTGAGGATGTAGAGGTGAAGGATTTAGTGGATGCTGACTTGGAAAACCTACATTTGGATCCTGAAGATAGTAAAGACCTAGACCTGGAGACAAATGACCTACACCTTGATGACTTCCTAACATCTGGGAAATTTGACATCATTGCATATACAGATCCTGACTTAGATGACATAAAGAAAGACCTGTTTAACGAGGAACTGGATCTCAGTGATCCCATGGACGATAATGCTGACACTACTACGGACATTAACAAAACTGAAACTGAAGCTTCATCCAGTTCAGCTTCAGCACTGGAAAAATCAGAGGCCTCAAGTGAGCAGTCTTTATGTGATGTCAAGCTGGAAGCCATTGGCAATCAGGACTCTACTGCTTTAGCACCTGGTAAAGAAATTAAAACAGAGGTCAAAGACTGTCAAAAACAACCTGAGGTGGTAGGTGGAAACACCTTAACGACCAACCAGCAAGGAGTGCTCTCTGACTCCACCCCAGTCCTTTCTAGTTTACTCATTAAGCAGCAGCCTGAGGAGCAGTCATTAAATCAAATTGTTGAATCTGTCAGTCATGGAGGTAACCTAATGCCCCAGCAGAACCAAGTCACTGACACTCAGCATACCTCAGGACTTGCAATGAGTCAAACAATATCTGACAACACTGCCGGAGAATCCTCTATGACTGGCTTTGGAGCAGACCACCAGGTTGGGCTAACCCTTGGAGTAGACCCGAGCAGTCTGAGTCAGGCCCAGCAAGCCGCATTGAACCAGGCATTGGGTCAGCATGGCCAGCTACATCGTCCTCTACTGCTGGAGGAGCAGCCACTCCTATTGCAAGACCTTCTAGACCAGGAGAGACAGGAGCAACAGCAGCAAAGGCAGATGCAAGCCATGATACGACAGCGTTCCAGTGACTCCTTCTTCCCCAACATAGGTAAATTATTTGGGTCAGAATTTCTACATATCATCATATAGGTTTATGTTTTCAAGATGATCACTGTTTTTGTGATTATTTCTTAGAGTGCACTGATTTATTTGTAGACTTTGATGCCATCACCGACCCCATCATGAAAGCGAAAATGGTTGCCCTGAAAGGAATCAACAAAGTCATGGTTCAGAACAACATGGGAATGCCTCCGGTAGTCATGAACAGGTAAAAAAAAAAAAACTTTTGAATTTCTTAAATTACTGATTCAAAGCAATAACAGCAGTGTTCCAATTACACGGGGACCTTTTGGGGGAGCCCTACTTTCAGATGGCAGTGGCACACTACTATATCATGTCATATGCACACACACACGGAAGTGCGGAGTACTACGAAAAAAAATGTTTTCGTCTCCACCACTATTAGTGGAGACATTGACATGTTCGAAAATTGGTATGTAATGAGCAAATAAACACATGTTGATATATTTTAATATTATTAGGTTGTTTATTTCAGGAACCTTATTGTGCAGAAAATCACAAAAATGGACGATGTTTCAGAGCATGTGTCCTATGCAGGGTAGCTGAGCTCCCCTTCTTTACTAGTAAACACGAATAATAGCACCAACATAATAATTTGTACACTTATGTACATAATATTGTGCACAACAGTTTGATGGATTGATTGGAAATGGTGCATGACTGTGATATTGCTGCATTATAGGTTTCCTCCTGGTGCTGGTCCTGGTGCTGGTCCTGGTGCTGATGCTGGTGCTGGTGCTGGTGCTGGTCCTGTTCCTGGTCCTGGTCCTGGTCCTGGTCCTGTTCCACCTTGTCCTGAAAGTACGCCACTTCCTCCAAAAGTTGTTGGACAGGTAATGCCATCATTATTTTTCTTCAATGTTACATCAAAACTATCATAATTATAAAATAAAAGTTCCACATATTTGACAATGTCAAACTTGTTTTCAGGATGGGAAATTGACACAAGTTGTGAGACCAAATCCTCCTAACTTTGGACCAGGATTTGTCAGTAAGTTCTGGGGAAAAAAAAACATTATATGCATTTTCAACTTTTTGGGTTTGAAGGTTGTGTCGAGACAGAAAAAGAAAAGTTAAGATGTTTGTTTTTTATGCTCTTCAGATTGTTAATGAAGGAGCCCTTTTCTTCTTTCAGACAATGCTCAGAGGGCTCAGTATGAGGAGTGGCTCCAGGAGACTCAGCAACTACTTCAAATGCAGCAGAAGTTTCTGGAAGAGAAGATTGGAGCTCACAGAAAGTCTAAGAAAGCCCTGTCTGCCAAACAGAGAACGGCAAAGAAGGCAGGGAGAGAGTTCCCAGAGGAGGATGCTGAGCAGCTCAAACATGTCACAGAGCAGCAGGGTGTAGTGCAGAAACAACTGGAGCAGGTAAATGCTTGGCCTGTCAGGCTCCACCACCGAATTATATCATAACCCTACATATTCCACATAAAGGCCACCCATCCATTATCCTTTTTCCTCCTGTTAGTTTTATCTTAGTGATTGGGTCAAATATGACACCTTGCCACATGCAACTAACAATATTCAACAGTATAGTTTTCAGTCATTTGAAAATGTGTAATTTTTTTAACCAAATTATTTTAATTTCTCACAGACACAAAATAATATATTTTTCAAGCACCAAGTTGCATTTAATCACACCATCATTGGTATAATAATAACATAAAAGGGGGTTCTGATCATGCTTTTTGGGGCAAATGTCTAGCAATCATATTTTTATAAAAATTTAGAATATATTTACTTGGTCTACGAGTGGGAAGTGATACAGTGCTAGTATCCATTCTGGTGTATTGGGAAATACGAAACTGTGAAAAATAAGACAAATGGAGAATATTGTATTTCATGCATGATTAGCAGTTTTGATCCAAAATCCAGGATCCAAAATAGGATTTTTTGTTCTCCAGTTTTATTTTCTCCTTCAAATGCTTCTTTTTAAGAAATTTTGATTTTGAAAGAGTAACACTGTACTTTTGTTTACATACTCTACTTGTGTATTTTACTTGCTTAGGCAATACATTTTTCAGTCATTTCAGGCCAATGTTAGGTTTCTCACCTCACATTGAGTACCGTAATGGTAATATACAGGCAAATGTTCACTGTTGTTGAATGTGTGCTGGACCACATTCACAAAATGTGGTTTATGCATTCCACCCATTATGTTGGGTGTTTCTTTTAGTTCTTTGCTGTAGAGTTGCCTTCAATTGAATGAGTGGCCATTGAGGTGCTAAAGTGGGTGCCATTTTCTTTTCCTTGGGCTTAGTTGGCTTTGGTCACTGTTCATATTCCTTTACATTACTAATTTGCAAATGCTTTGGTTGATGGTCAGACCACCCTTCTACTACTGGTAATGTAGTAAGACATGCATTGAGCTATACATTTTATTCAAATTCACATTTCAAAAGCGCATTTTCCACAGCACCGGTCAAGCACACACTGCTTTTATTCCCGAGAAGAGAAGGGCTATTTAACAAAAGCTTCCAGATGATCCTATTTCACAACAGTGGCTTTATGAAGTTGAATTCTCTAGCTGCGGATTAATCTTTGAGTTAACCTGTCCCATATAAGTTTGTCTTGTAAAGATGATAAAACACTATTCAAACAATGCATAATTTCTAAAGCTGTCAAATTTTATATGAACATCCTTTTTCCCCATCCAGATCCGCAAGCAGCAGAAGGAGCATGCTGAACTTATCGAGGAGTACAGAGTCAAACAACAGCAAAACAGTATGACACCCATCATGCCTGGGATGCACCCGATGCCAGGTCCTGCAGGCATGGGCCCCAGTGGACCAACAATAGTCCAGCCTCCCATGAACCCTATGATGCAGATGCCACTTCATCCTGGCCAAACAAATATACCCTCACGTATGCCCAACCCACCACCTGGCTGGCATCCAGGTGCTCCCATGCCCATGGGTGGACCAGGCATGCAACCGATAATGCCCCCCCAGGTACCTGTGGGAAATCCAGGGCAGCACCATCAGAACATGCCAATGGGTAACATGCCTCAGCACCCACAAATGCCTGTGGAGCCCCAGGCAACACCAGTTCCACCAGGTGGGGTAAAACCCATGCAAGCAGGTGGTGTAAAGTTTGATGACAACAACCCATTCAGTGAAGGCTTTCAGGAGCGGGAGAGGAGGGAGAGGCTTCGGGAGCAGCAGGAGAGGCAACGGGTGCAGCTCATGCAGGAAGTTGAACGACAGAGAGCCCTGAAACACCGCATGGAAATGGAACAGCAGGGGATGATGGGGCCAGACGGTAACATGGCACCTCTCTCTCAGATGCCATTTTATAATGCAGAGCTTCCTCAAGACTTCATGCAGCCTCAGAGGCCTCCTCTACAACAACAGCCCCTGGGACCTGTGTTTCCCCAGCAGCATGGCATGCAGCCAGGAATGGGCTCACCACCTGGAGGATTTATGCAAGGTGAAAGGAGAGCTATGATGGGCAATGGGATGATGCCCCCAGATATTGGACCTAGTTTTGGGCCTGACAATCTTCCCCTACAAGCACCTAACTTTCCTCAAGTTCAACCAAGGCCCCGTCAGTTCAGTGGCCCAGGAATGATGCCAGGTGAGAGTCTGCCATTTGATTCCTCTACACCTCTGCCATCTAACTTTCCAGGTTCAGGTCAGTCTCTTATCCAGCTCTACTCCAACATCATCCCAGATGAGAAAGGAAAAAAGAAGAGGACTCGCAAAAAGAAGAAAGATGATGATGCAGACTCAGTCAAAACACCTTCAACTCCACACTCAGACCTAACGGCCCCCCTGACACCATGCGTTTCTGACACGTCCTCAACTCCAACCAGAAACACCCATCTCTTTGGAGACCAAGACTTGTCAAGGTCCCCATTACTAGGATCTTCCACGCCCAGTCACTCAGAACTGGAAAGACAGCTTTCTGGAGGAGGACAGTCTGGACAATCTGGTCTTTTATCAGACCTAGCAAAGGCACAGGCACAGGAGCATGACCGCATCCTCAATAACATAAAGCTGGAGCAGATTGATGCCAGCGAATGTCATGGGTCAATCGGCTCAGAAATGAGCTACGTGAAGGAGGAGGGTAGTAAAGGAAGCATGTCTCCCTTCCCTGCTGGGCAAAGTCCAAGCAAGGGTGAAGCTGGTAATGAACTATTAAAACACCTTCTGAAGAACAAGACTACAACCCCTCCTGGATTACCCCAGCATAGGTTAGAGGAGAGCCTGCGCTCGGAGGAGGAGGAGCCTGTGGACTGCAAGTCCCTGCTTCGGCAAAGCTCTATGGACAGCAATGGGGTCAGTCATTGTGTCTTTTATGCCGTTGTAGAATGACGAGGGGGGCGATGAACATGGGGAGTCATAGGCAGACCGTGATTCAGATGTGGGGGCACATGATGGTTAGATCATTGTTGCAATTTTTTAAAGAAATAATTGCAACGTTAATGTGGTAAAACATCTATATTGAAGGCCTTAACACACAAGTGACACAAGTTGACCTGAGTCATTAGGTGTTTGTTTGCTTTTTCATGCATAAGCATCTTTTTTTTTCTGGTCTTCAGGCTTACTCAGATGGCACACCTGACTTTCCTGGTCCTCTGCTCCCTGAACAGGAGAAAAAGAAAGGGAGGAACAAGAGAGCACCGAAAGGAGGAGAGAAACCTGCATCTCGCTACAAGAAGAGGAAGAAGGAAGGGGATGAGAGGCAATTGATGCACTCTGGCAATGACACTGTAATGACCCAAATCAAACAGGTAAGAGTGTTTTTTTTAATCACCTTCTACTTATACAATGCTTTAATTCTGAATTTTATGGCACCAATTACTGCCACAGTAGAAAATTGCCAAGCCAACATATTCTAATTTGAAATACCAACACATTGCTGAAATTAGACATTTGGTGGATGGCAATTGAACATTCAAGTATTAGAAGTTCTTATTTGCCAGGGTTCATGTTATATTGCATCCCTCATTGATTTTTTATCGACTGAAACTTTCTCAAGCAAACTTCCTTGTGTGTATAATTTGATATCAACTCATCGCATCTAACCCAGCTCAGCAAAAACTGTATGTGTTATTAGAGCATTCTCACAACTATTACAAGAATTTTGCTGAAAGGTTAAGTGCCATTTTAGCGGTTAATGGTACAATGGTCAGTAATGGAGAGTGTACTGCTTGATGTTGTTGATTTTAATACATTTTTCAATCATGTAAGTTAGATTTAATGTGTTGTCCACCGTATTGAAATGTGTCTTTGGCACCCCATACAGACAGCATAAATAACAAATACAAACAACAATTTAAAAATAAAGGCAGTAAAAACTTTTTGTCGATCGTGGGAGTCTCAAGCAACTTCCTGAAAGTAGCGGTGCCAATTCAGTGCAGTGGATGAGTCATATGACTTCTTATATTCTATTGTGTTCTATCATGTTGTTTTATTTGGAGATTTGTGCAGCAACATCCATTGTACTAAACGTATAGTTCTCATTTTACTCTTCTCTCTTCCCACGTTGTTTCTCTCCTCGTATAGCAGCTCTCCCTGCTGCCCCTCATGGAGCCCTTAATTGGGGTCAACTTTGCTCATTTTGCTCCCTACGGTAGTGGTCAGCTCAATGGAGAGAACCTCTTATCTGGTACTTTTGGCAGCGCATCACTAGATGGAGTCTCAGATTATTACTCCCAACTGGCCTACAAGGTACTTGCATGCTTATTGTACTGTGTTTATGCTGGATAAACGATGTGAGTCAAATGTGTCTGCAGTGTGTGCTGATGTTGTTCTGGTGTTGATTTCCACAGCAGAGTAATCTGAGCAATCCACCAACACCACCGGCATCACTTCCTCCCACCCCACCACCCGTAAACCGACAGAAAATGATCAATGGATTTGCCACAACAGAGGAACTGGCAAGCAAAGCTGCTGCTATGGGTAAGAATACATGAGGGTGTACATAAGTGTCACGTTTCTGAAGACTTGTAAAGAGCAATCTCCAACAAAAGTTTAAGCAAAAGGGTGACAATTTCCCACCGTCTTACATTACACAACTTTTAAAAGAAATCAGGAAGCAGACATGGTTCATTTACTTCACAGTATAACTTTATTTTAAAGGTTAAAATTGTATAAATACTTACATTACTACATGTTACTAAAAATGTGTAAATGTACTACTTTTGTTATACCCCAGAGGTGTCCCATGTTTGGTTTTGATTTAAAGCCAAAGTTGATTTATTTTCTTCAACAGCTTCAGGCAAAAATCAGTGCTTCATTATCTGTATTCTGTATTTCAGATTGCATTTTTGGCCATATCATCCAGCCATAACACTCATAATAACATTTGTGCTCCTCTTCCATATAGTGTCCAAAGGTTTGGTACCAAAGCCACTGCATGTCCCATTTAGGACGGAGGAAGATCTTCTTGCCAGGGCCATAGCACAGGGACCCAAAACAGTGGACGTTCCAGCCTCGCTCCCCACCCCTCCACACAACAACCAGGAGGAGCTCAGGTAATAGATAATAAATAAATAAGGGATAATTTCTTAAAGAACTAAAGCCCCATCATCATCTCTCATAAAATAAATTTGTCTATGTTGATTTGTCTTGTAAATTCATGTTTTGATGATCTATTTCATTATTTGCATGTTGCTCTTGTCTTGTACCACGACCCGAACAATTTCTCTGTATTGTGTAAGCCATACCTGGCTATAAACCTGATTCTCATTCTGATTCTGATCAATAGTAACAGAGGTCAGGAGCCTTGCAAAGACCGAGACACACCTGACAGTTTTGTTCCATCGTCATCTCCTGAGAGTGTGGTTGGCATGGAGATCAGCCGCTATCCAGACCTTTCTCTCGTGAAGGAAGAGCCGCCATCCCCCTGTTTGTCTCCTGTCCTTCCCATGTTTCCTCCACCTGATGGGAAAGGTAGATATACATACATCCATTGCAACTGATTACATTTGATAATTTTGTAATGTGTTTGTGTATGTTGGTGAAGCAAAATTCGTCAGCCGTCCTTAACAGTGACAACTTATATGATTTTCATCTCTTTCTGTCAAGGCTCAGTGATCAAACTGCAAGATATCAAGAGTGAGCCATCAGCAATGTTCTTTGGCTCCCCCTTTGACCATGTGTCTAATGAATCCAAACAAAGGCTGGTGTCTGTAGCGATCACACTGAGACCAGCTGCAGCTGAGGTAAGAATCCATAGTCTTACTGGCATTTCTCAGAATTTAGCATAGTTTAGTCCTACTTTTTCTGTTTCTAGTTCTCTGAATCAGTAAAAATAATGTGCAAAATACAGCCAGTTAATGAGGGGCATGATCATTTATATTGTGACACACTGGTGAGAGTTCATATTAGGGTTCATGTATAGGTTTTTATTATTTACAGTCTAAATTAAGTACACTTTAATACTTGGCTATATTGTGTTTCTATTAATATATGGTTAATCCTTATATACTGTACATTAGCACTGTTAAATGGCAAGGCATTTAAATCTAGACCAGTCTCACAGGACTTACCCATATTTACATGTTTTCCCTCAGAACATCACAGGTGTAGTGGCAGCCATTTCAGACCTACTGTGTGTGAAGATCCCCAGCAGTTATGAGGTCAGCAGCACTCCAGACAGAGGGCCACTATCTATGCACAGTGGTCACAAGATGGGCCCCCACGGCATGGACCCCCGGCCTCCTTTGCTCTTCCATGGACAAGGAGACAACGGAGGGTTTCATGGGCGGCCGGGACACATGATAAGACCCAGTGGAGCACAGGCCATGATGCAACAGCAGCAGCAGGCACATCATTTTCGCTTCCATCCCAACAGCCCAGGTGAGAGATTAAACTTTGATGAAACAGGAAAATGTCTGGTTCCATAGGTATTGCAACACAGGCTTTAATTAAAATGTCATGTCTAATTTAAATCTAAAATAATGACTTTACTATGAAAAGGAACACAGGAGAAATGCAATCATTGTATTTAATCACAATCCTGCAACTATTGTTCTTAACAGTATTTACAAGTCACTGTTTTGTTTTTCATGTCATTGGACTCGAGCTGTCGGCAGAATATTGCTTAGTTGCTGAGAGGCATCCTTGTTGATTTCAGTGATTCTCTCAGCTATACAAATATAAGAATGTTTTTTGTTTACAAGACAAAGTCATGCAGGTTTAATGAGTTCTGTCAACAGAAGAAGGTGGGCAACTCGCCAAGAGTCCATGGCTTTTGTTTCCAAGCTATTATTAATTTGTGGGCTTTAAGTCTCTGCAGGTTTACAGTCACATACAACCACATTATATATTTTAAATGGTTAGCATTTTGAAAATGTGCTCTGTGTTGCATCAGGTGCTGCGTTACTTCGAGGACCTGACCAGAAAACCCCTGCCAGCCCACACTGGTGCTGCCACTGTAAGGTGGTGGTTCTGGGAAATGGAGTACAGAAATCCATCAAAGATATTCCTGTCCACATGAAGGTAACAAATGGAGTGGGTTTTACAACTCACCAGGGTAGCTGGGTGGTATATAGTCAGCAGATACTTTTTTTTTTAAAGTATGGAGTAAATTCCGCCTCTCAGTTTTTAATTGAGAGCTAACTGTAGCAACTAACAATCAGATTACCTCTTGATTTATGTGGTGCCAGATATCTACAAATGGGGTCTAATAAATTGCAACATCATGTATGCATTATTGCTTGCGTGTGTGTATATAGTGGGGGCAGACAAGATGAGTAACGACTCCATGGCTAGATCTTCACATTGGAGGATGTACTGTATTATTTACTTTCAGTCTTGTGCCACCATAGATTAATGGGCAAAGTCAAACTCCTGTTGTGAAGCTTTGATATTTGTGATTTGATCATGTCAGTTTTGCAACTGGAAATTCACAGACCTGCATTACACCTGAAACCAGGCCAGCTGTTAATCACGCTAGTGTCCATCTGCTGTTCTTTATCATCCGTTTTCCTCTAAATGGAAACCTAATTTACAAAATTGGCATCATGTTCATTTGAAGATCTGAAACAAGTGATTGAGACCGTTAACTACTCAGGTAAATTATTACTGATGTTTTAAATCAAGTGAGGCTCATTTTCCCTTAGACTTGCATTACATTTTTTTCAGCTAGCATAGTCGCCCCCTGGTGGCTAACTGCTGCTTCCACCCTATGCTGCACTGTTTTTTATATACAATGTTACATCGATATATATATATTTTTCCACACAGTACCACAATATATCTGCCTACATCCTCTGATTTTTTTAGATTCTGATTGAGAGTTGTACATTATTAAAAACTTGTCAGTTATCGATTGTCCCTGAGCAAGGCACCCAATCCCTCATTGATCCCTTGTTCGCAGATGAGTGCTGCCCACTGCTCCTGCGTCCCAGTTCTAATTCTGATTGTGTCATCTACACGTTCACATGGGCAGGCTTTTGATTAACAACCTATGTCTCATTAATCATGTTAAAACCTTTACATTTTGTCTCTCTAGGAATCTGAAGGTCGTTTGAAGTCTGAGGAAGACCTGGTCTTCTGTAGCCACAGCTGCTTCCTCCTGTTCTGTTCCTCACCACCACTGCAATCCAGAACAGCCTCAGAAACTAAGGTTCGAGACTACAGTGAAAACAGGACATTTAGTATGCAACATAGAAAGCACATCACAAATTGTATCTTTATCAAAAAAATAAAATGAAGTCATCAAGTGTGAAAATCACTTGTAGAGCTGAGAAATTTTTAATACACTGAGTTGTTTTTTAACCCATTAAAGCCTGAAAAGCCTGGAAAAAATGCCTCTAAAACCTGAGGTTCAATGCCTACTAAATGACTGATTTCTCAGCCTCTGTAGCAGATAGGAACACATTTCAAAAAGTATTTGAGAGCTTACACCGGTGGCTCTCCTGTGAAATCTAGCTTATTTAGATAGAAAAATGTAAAAGTAAAGTGAATAACTATTTTCAATTAAAAAACAGTAAGAAAATAAAGTAATATCAACTTGTGTCAGTGCCTTGATTTAGTCCTGATGGAGTGTGAAGAACAAGAACAGCATGTAACGACTGTAACAGTCTGCTTCACATGCAACAGTGATAGTGCTTACAGCGCTGTGGCATCTGGAGGTAAATCCACTGTCACCCCTGGTGCGCGGTTGTGAACACTCCTTTGATTCCGGTGGTACGTATCGTCATTATCGCCGACCTCGTCGTCTTCAAACATAATTATGTCTTAACCATCCCGGTCGATTTGTTCAGTGCGTTCGAAGTTATCAGCGATGACATCATCGAAGACGAGAAACTCAAAATCACTGCCTTCAGAAATCTTTCCGCTGTCAAAGTTCTCCATATTTGCTCGAAGAAATTTGACGTATCTGCTTTACTGGCGTCTATGGTAGAATAAAACGCGCAGCCTCTCTCCCGGCTCTAATGGTAGAAATGCGGCAATGCTTTCCTGGCGTCAATGGGTTAAAAGTGTGGCGTGTGGCATATGGCCATTTTGTATTTTGCTGATTGTCATGGCTGTCTTTCCTTGATTTCAGGAATCAGGGTCCCTCCTCCCAGCCTCGCAGCAAACTGAGTGCCTTTCTAAAGCTCAGCACCAGTACAGTAACAACATGTCATCACTGGATGTTCATTGCCTGGCCCAGCTTCAGCCCAAGCAGTCTCCCCCTTCGACCCCTCCTATTCCCTTCCCCAGAGCAGGTGAAACACCAAAGATGGAATTAAAGTCTGATGCCATCAAAGTGACAGTAAAGCTGAAGGCCCGGCCAAGGTCCCATGATGGCTGGAATCAGGGAAAACGACAGAAAGGGCTGCGATGGAGAAAGTGGACTGTCCAGATAGTTGTGCCTAGAGGGAATTCCCAACTCCCAGACGAGGATAAAATTGACGATCTCCTCAGGAAACTTGGGGCCTCCCTTCGCCCTCCTGCCCTGCTCCGGGATCACAGACGTTGTTGTTTTTGCCACCAGTTTGGTGACGGAAACACCGATGGCCCAGCTAGGCTGCTTAATCTCGATCTTGATGTATGGGTTCACCTAAACTGCGCCCTGTGGTCGACCGAGGTGTATGAAACCCAGGCTGGAGCCCTTATCAACGTGGAGCTTGCGCTACGTCGAGGTCAAACTGTACGTTGTGCCTACTGCCAGCAGACTGGAGCCACAAGTGGCTGCCATCGCCTGCGCTGCACCAATGTCTACCATTTCACCTGTGCTCTGCATGCTCACTGCACCTTCTTTAAGGATAAGACCATGCTGTGTCACGCCCACCGGCCTCGCGGAACAACAGGACAAGCGCTGGATCATGAGCTGCGTTGCTTTGCTGTCTTTCGACGTGTCTACGTCCAAAGAGATGAATTGCGTCAGATCGCCGCTGCAGTGCGGCACCCCGAGTTGGGCTACACCTTTCGAGTAGGCAGCCTGGTGTTGCATGCTATGGGCCAACTAACGCCTCCACAGATGGCAGCTTTCCATTCCACAACAGCCATCTTTCCAATCGGCTATGAGGCTTGCCGCATTTACTGGAGCATGCGGCATGGCAACCGTCGTTGCCGCTACATCTGTTCTGTTGAAGAAAGAGAAGGTCTGCCGGAGTTTACAATTAGAGTCATTGAACAAGGCTACCAAGACATTCTGCTGACTGACACTTCTGTTAAAGGTATGTCCTTGCTGATGCCTGACAGAAATAGTTTGACTGTTGTGTTCCAGTGGAGTTTGAGGAGAATAGTTTATAACCATCATGTGTCTTTGTTTCTCTGCAAATAGGCGTGTGGGATAAGGTTCTGGGTCCTGTAGCTGAGAAAAGAGCCGAATTAGGGACGCTGAAACTCTTTCCTGTTTACCTGAAAGGAGAGGATCTGTTTGGGCTCACAGTCCCTGCTGTCACCAAGATCACTGAATCGGTTTGTAGCTGCCTTTTGTTATTAGATTTATTTAACATTTGAACAAATATTCTGTAGGATACAACTCACTTGTAATTTTTCCCATTTATATTAGCTCCCAGGGGTGGAGGCCTGTGACAGATACTCGTTCCGTTATGGACGAAACCCTCTTGTGGAGGTGCCTATCATTTTCAGCCCAGCTGGCAGTGCCCGTGCCCAGCCAAGGACGAGTTCTCTCTTCACTTCACTGATCATAAGGTACCTTTTGGTGGAAGCAACTGTTAACCCAAAGCAAACAATTCTCACTTTTCCAAAGATATTATTCAGTCAGGAGCTGTATCCGAATCCTAGAGCTAGATCGTTACAAATGTGGATTTGACTGGTTGTTTGTCAAAATGCGTCACAGATGCGAGTTGTCCCAATTGTCACATTTAATATTTGGTTCCTCCAATAATTTCAACAAATTCCTCATTATTTAAACAGGATTTAGTTCTGAAGAATCTATTTGCGGATTAAAAATTTACAGGAAGTTTAACTATGTTTATTTTACCTTGTCATACCTGTGTTTGTCCTACTACTTCATATCAAAAATGATGCTGCTGTGAGTAATTGATATATTTAATAATGTTTATAGAGTTCATGGTGTTGGTTGAATAGTTGACCTACATATGATGATGTTGTTTAACTACTGTTGTAGGGTTTTATTTTAGTACAAATTATCCCTGAAATTTGTGGGGAGATGAATTATAAACGTTAATCATACTCCATAGTAACATTTCCTTATCCAATCAAAATTATTTTTAAAGCTTTTTAAAAACGACAGGTGAAACACAGTGCTGTACATCAGAGATAAATAAAACAAATAAAATATAAAAACATATAATCAAGTCAAACAATGAAGGTCAGACCAATGTCTCATACTGGGTTTAAATATGGGTTAAATTAAGAGTCAGGATTCAGGACTTCGTACTGTGGTGGGTGACCTTTAACCTCTTGGTGTATTGCTAGTTAGAATTCATTAGAAGAAGTGGAATTGTGAGTTGTGTTGGCCTCACAGCGCCTCACAGTGGCTACACACTGCATGCTTGTGTTTAATGATTTCCCCCTTTCAATTACAGGCCACAACCACAGGCTGTACCCAGCAGCAACGCCAGGTCTAATCAGAATGTGGCTCAAGGAGAAGGTGGCGCCCCCCATACCAAGCCTCCAGTCATCCACCCCAGGTCTTCTCAGTACCGCTGGATGAAGAGCGAGTGGAGAGCCAACGTGTATCTGGGCCGCTCCCGCATCCAGGTGAGTTTTGCATGAACTAATGATGTGACACGAGTATTCTTGGCCTCATGGAAAAAATGAAGGGCTACATATGTGATGCATTCACAGGGCTTGGGGCTGTTTTCTGCGAGAGACATCGAAAAACAAACTATGGTGATTGAGTACAATGGAACCGTCCTCCGTAATGAGGTCGCTGTCAGGAAGGAGAAGACCTACAGATCTCAGGTTCCTGTTTGTGCAAAACCATTTGAAATTCCCTTTGTGTAAAGTTACTTTTGTCCACAGTTAAAAAACATTTCTGTCTTATAGAACCGGGAAGTGTTCATGTTCCGCATCGATAGTGAACATGTTGTTGACGCGTCTCGAACCGGAGGGCTTGCAAGGTACAGTGATATTCTGTATGCATTGTCTGTGGTTATGTGAATTTGATCATTTTGATTTTAAATATATTCTCATTTTCCTTTCATTAATAGTTTGATGGTGTGTGGTGTTCATGCTCCCTTTCTCAATGTGTTACACGTTGAATATTGAATTGAAATTTGACCTTGCATTGCCATTGCAATCGAAAATCTGTACATTTGTACAAGTATATCTGTACAAGAACATTTTATCCCCAAGTCATTCAACCAGAGCAGGATTAAGTCTTTTGTAAGGTTTCTTTACATAAATACATAAAAACTCCAGCAAAAACATAACCTCCTTGGCGGAGGTAATAATATACTAAAGGCTGTTTTTAAACCGTATTATGTCTGGAAAAGTATTTGAAATTTTGAAAGGTCTTTTAAAACTAGTTGAGTTGTATGCATAAATTTCAAATGTAAAAATAAAAAAAGAAATTGATAAATGTGTCTCTTCCCATTTTTCTCCAACAGATATATCAACCACTCTTGTGCCCCGAACTGTGTTGCTGAGGTAGTAACATTCGAGAGGGGTTACAAAATCATCATCAGCTGCAATCGCAGACTTGAAAAAGGAGAGGAGGTGAGTTTTCTGTGTTCAACCAGACTGTGATTACATTGGATTTTACACATGCAACTATGGCCCTGAGAACCTGTGTTTCTCTCCGTGTTTCTTTAGCTGTGCTTCGACTACCAGTTTGACGCCATGGAGGATCGGCAAAAGATCGCCTGCCACTGTGGAGCTCCCGAGTGCAGGAAGTGGATTAACTAAGAAAAAAAACGACAAACCTAAATGCATTCCTTGCTATAGTGTGTGGATGCTGTGGATCTCTGCTCAGAGAAATGGAGGCTTCACACCTTAGTCATTTTTATGAACCCTTGGAATGAGATGAATGAATTTTACAAGTTGGTTCATTAAGATCGTGGAGAAAACCGTGTTGTGGTGGAGGAAGGGAAAACGTTAACACAGTAGCAGGATGTGACTTGTGCCATATTGTGAGGGGCTGTGTTGTATGTGAAGCCTCTGACTGTATGTATCTGTGTGTGTGTGAGTGTGTGTGTGTGTGTGTGTGTGTGTGTGTGTGTTCGGTGTACATGGGGTGCGGAATCCACCAGCGAATGAGAAAGCACTGTGCAGGGTGCGGCCTTATTGCGTACTAAGGGCAGGCCCTTTTGTTACATACTGTTAATGTATACCGTATGACTAAATGTAGACATCACTGAATGAGGAATGTACAGCAACGAATACTGCGAAGGGAATATTAACTTGCACTAAAAAAAAAGAAAATAAACAAAAACAAAACACACATACACACAAAAACTTTTAAAATACTTGATTCCATGAGTCAGTTTTATCATAGGTCTCTGTCATGTGATTTGTGTGGAATTTGAGAGGTTTTGTATTTATTACTGAATGAATGAATTTTATTCTCAAAATGATGAGATTGTGTTGAAGAAGGCTAGATTGCTATTGTTTTTGAAGACTGAAGAAGACATGCTGTTACTTTTTGTATAAATGTACATAAAGAAAACTATAGGAATAACCGACCAAATACTACCTTAACCTTCTTGATGTTTGGGTGTTTTTTGAACTGTTTCTGTTCTGTTTGTCATTGAAATTTATTTAAGATGGACGTTATTTCAGTTTGAGAGTATATATTATGATTATTCTGTACAGAATTTGTAATATAACCACAATAATTCGCAAAGTATTTTTGTTGTATTAAAAGTAAGGTATTGTAGCGTATTGTTTTGTGACTTACACATACTTTGACCACTCAAAAAATAAATATTTTTGTCGACTAGCACAAGTTATCAGTTACAGAAAAGAAAGACTTCAAGATAGTAAGAGATCATTGTAATCTGATTGCTGTTAATCAGGTTTAATTTTAAAGAACTGTGAATTAGGTTTTGAAACCCAAAAAAACAGCTTTTTAACTTTTTAACACAAATAGGAACACCAACAATGTATTTATCTGTTTCTGTTTTTACTTTACTTTTAAAACAAGGTGCAAACGTCTAATGGTGTTTTGAATTAGACGAACTGGTGTGTGACACAAGGACATGGAATCATGTGGTTCTACCTTTTTTGAACAGAAATGGCATTCTCCTTAATCAGAAATATTTCTTATACTGACACTTCACAAGTCACATGCTTAGAAGCGGAAGAGTTTTTGCGTGCACAATTTCAAGTTGACTGTAAAATTTTGGAGACAGTCGTAGAACTTGTAATGTATATGGCATGTATTTTTTTAACTTTCCGAAGACTCAATTGTATATATTTTCTCAATGAATGGTTGTAACAAAATTGTTTCTTGATATTTTTCTTCTCTTGTATGATATTACATCATCCTGCCAGTGTGTTTGTGCAACATTTTCTTGGTCGTGTAAAGTAGTCAGAATTTTTTCTTTCTTTGTTCCTTTTTTGTTTCTTTTCTCTTTCTTTTTTTTTGAAAATGCCTTTTGAAGTGTACAGATTATGGAGTTTGTGGAATTGAATTTAGAAACATTTACAAAAATAAACTATTTTACATGTTTGTATGTTGTATGTGTTGTTTGTTTTAAGCTACCACTTTTAGCATCTGCAGTTATTTGTTTGAATATCTCTCATGGTAGTGCAGATGGAGAGGATTGGGAAAATAAACAAATACTCCCTCTTGAGGAGCTGGACCAAGAAGCTGAGATCTTTGGTTTTGAGAAAATGTAAACAATCTTCAAAAATAAAACTGCTGTGTCCTGTCACCACAGATGATGAATCAATCATCCTCTCTATGCTGGACCTTTGTGAATAAAAATGCTGCTGCTTCATGATGCTGTGTAAAACACGGAACTATGAAATATCCAACATACATGGAGTAGGTGACAAAGTGTAAAAATGACATTACAACTTAATATTTGTTTCTCTACTTGTTTATTCTTCAGGTAGCAGTGGCTGCACATGAGAGCAGATTTCCCTGTCTTAGTTCATTTGAGGTGAGTGAATAGTTTTGTTTACTGTACCATAGTACCGTAATATTTGCAGCTGCATCATCTTGGCAACAACAATGTCCCAAAATTAGTATTTTTTTTATTGGCCCCATGGAACAATTTCCCCCTGGGATTAATAAAGTAATCTGAATCTGAAACCAAATGGCCCAGAGTTTGGATTTTTTATTATTATTTTTTTTTTAATTACAAACCTGTAATAGTTAAAATAAACCTGTGATAGTTATTATTCCCATACTACCTCTGATACTGCTTACAACAACTACTTCAATTTGCATTGCATTTACCTTGTATTTAGTATTCACTATTATCTAGTCATTATTCTGTCTACTGTTTGTTCTGCTGCTGTAACACAAATCCTAGCGAAATGATTTATATTTTATTCTATTGCTAAGACCACTTCTAACCCAACCACTCACATAGCTACCACTACTGCTTCTACTACTAATGATGATAATAATCAACCTAATAATGCTATAGTGTCATGTTTACGGGCAGATTATGGCAGCAAATGTACTATATTCGCGTCATAATCCATTTAAAATCTGACTCGCACTGACATGATGGTGAAGCTTGTGTGTATAAATAAGCCAGATAAATCTGCCTGGTGTTGTGTTAGAATTAGCTTCCCCTTCACGAAACTGTGTCTTCCTGGTTGTGTGCCCTCAGTTGTGCCTGTTCTTATTTAGTCACTGCAAGGGGGGTGGAAGAGAGATAATTGAAGCTATCACCACTATCCAATAATAATAATAATAATAATAATATTAACAGAAAATGTACTATTACGTATATTTTGTCGCTTCAAAAAACGACTTTAGTGTTTCAGAGTAAGGGGGCGCGCACATTGGTGTGTGCGGGGTACAGATTATGACACAGCACCTGTAAACAGAGATGATGAGTGTGCCCTGCCTCTGTGCGTCTACTTCCTGGTGGAGAGGGGAGGCAGCAGCTCCTCACTGTTGTCGTACAAAGTAAAAGGGGCAGCAGATAAAAGCGAAGGCGCAGGCGGTGTACAGGACTCTGGAGTGTCCGTGCAGCTGCTTCGCTGTTCTCTTTTGTAAACACGAGTGTTATTGTGTGTTTTTGAAGTAAAAACAAAAAACATGGGAAGCACAGTGATGGAGTCCAACAAGCAGGACTCAAAGAAAACGCCAAAGAAGAGACGGAGTCTGCGTATTAACATGCCAGTGAGTCGGTGAAGTATCAACTAAATTGTCTTCTTTATGCCGTGACTGTTCAAAAAAAAAAAAATCGACCTATTAAAGTTTTGGTTTTGAAAGCAGGAGTAGCTGGAGTTTTTAGTCGTCATTTTTGGACGTGTGTTTGCGTTTGTTGCCTCGCACGTGACGTATTGAGTGAGTGTGATTGACAGCTGACCCTGCACCGCGACCTACATTTCCTCACTTATGTTACTCAAAAGTCCACAACTCAAAAGTCCACGACATCTGTGCTGATGGACCTTTTGTCTTCCGTATTAAAATAATCGTATTCAGGCTATTTAACTTCAGCCCTTCAGTGTCATATCACTGTCTGTTGTTTTCCAGAAAAGTCCTTGTTTGTACTGATGGATTCCTCTAAGGTGGAAGGTCAATGCACTGCAGCATTATAGAAAACACAACGTTTTACATAGCATTTGACACAATACAACAACATTTAACATTTTCCAAAACAGTTCACAAAACACAACTAGATAGATAGATAGATAGATAGATAGATAGATAGATAGATAGATAGATAGATAGATGCAATATCCACTAGCTATAAATAAACAACATATCAACAATATAAAAAAGGATTCAAATTCCAGGAAATTTTCATGTACATTTTCAGGAAATTCATTCAAATGTCTCGTTGCATCAGCCGTCAAAACCCAAAACATATTCATCTCACAGTGAACAACACAGGATAATCTCATATGTGCAGCTGGAATAGTATTCATGTGTCTCTTGACGTTGTGTATTGATGTATACGTGGAATGACAGTGGCCTCAGCTGATTGTTGTCTCGCCGTCGGCTGATTTTGTTCTCAGAAATTTGCTGAAGGCTGCTAGGTCACTAAAACTTAACAATGCATACACAAAATGGAGATTAAAGAAGCACACCACCACCAAGTTTGAGCAATTTTGCACATTGTTTTTTCATGTTAAAATGTTATATTTTATCACTTGGAGGAAAAATGAAAGCCAGGCAGCAACATATGCAAAAAAATCAGTATCGACTGCCCAGGTTTTTAAGGAAAAACCCATATTGATTGACCTGTGAAATATATATTATTTTTGTATTTTTGTTTCAGATTAACGAGCCGAGTTCAAACCGGCGAGTCATGACTCATTATGATCACCTCTTGGAGGCGCTTGCTTTATTTAACAAAAATGTCTGTAGTGGGGCCAGATTCAGCCTCTATTCATCAGGCCATGTTAGGGATTGTGCTTTTCTTTGCTTAATGAGTCTTATGAACTGAATGGAATCATTGTACAAGACACTTAAAAGCTCTCTTCAACATCCTGTTTATCAAGGTCAGTGTCTCCTCAGTCCCACGAGCAAACTGTGTTGACACTAGTATGTTTTGTTGTGTAGCATGTTGTATGTATGCATGTAGCTCAGGTATTTTGATTTCGAGTTATTTATTTTTCTTTGATTGCATCCATCCTGTCCATCTTCGATCAGACACTGACTGCATATGATCCCACTCAGGATTTTGTGTATGATGTATAATATGTTTGTATTTATCAGCAAAAGCAACAGTGCTTTTGTGACAAACCATAAAGTGCGACATACTTGGGTTTTACACCAATACATGAACTATTCTTAAAATTCAACTGAGTTGAAACCACGTAAACGGAACAGGTTTTCTTTGTCACATAATCAATCCTGTCTAAGTAAATGGCATTTTTTGCAGCAGAATGTTTATCATCACTACTCTAAAATGTCCCGCACAAACCCAGCCCTTGGAATGGGGAAGAAGCTATGTTGCGTTGTCTTGCCAAGGTTCCTGCTGTGGCATAACATGTCTGTCTTCTTTTTTGAGTGGCAGCGCTAAAAGCTAAATAATCGGTGGGGTGTACAGTACACTTTTCACTTTCCCTCAAGGTGATAGAAAAGAGCACCATTCATTGTATTTCCTGTTATGACTTGTCATTTTGTTTTTCCTGCTGTTTTTCCTGAATGTTGTCTTGATCCTTGACACCTGGATCTGTTTGTTTTTTTCTGTGTAGGATTTTGGAGCATTTACTTCCTCACAAGTGGAGAGAAGTGGCCCGAATAAAAGTGGCTCTCAAACGGTATGGAAATGATTTTTATTTCATGGTTTTTGTGTCATTATTTTTCATCCATTTGTTGTTGTTTTCTCAACCTTGCTTTCTCCCCACACACGTGATTTATCACTTGGCTCTGTTTGTTTGGCTTTGAGCACATTTAGCAAGGATTAAGGAGAGCAAAATAATACACAAGGCCATCTTCTACTGCCAACCCTTGCTTACAGTAACATTACGCCCACTGTGTTCAGCCATGGCAAGAGCAGGAATAGAGGAAATTGATTTTTCTAAAAGAAATCAGCCTCTGCAATTCTGTCTAGTCTAATTGCCCTAAATAGGATTAATCATTGACTGTTAGCTTACCATAAGTCAACCATAGCGCATATTCCGTTCAACTGCAGTGATGATAAATATATGACACGTGTCTGTATTAAAGAGCTGATTAATATCTAGTCAAAGTCCATAGCTGCTGGTTCATTCGCCACCTCAGCAAGCTCTTGCTCAACGTCGGAGTGAGAGTTTTTGGCAAACAAACGGGGGATGGGTGTGTGTGCTCACACCCTCAGATTTGTTGTCACAGGATTGGTTAAAAAATGTGCACATGAAGGACAAGCCTTCAACAAATAACTATCCTACCTGCACAAGAGGTGGACAATCTGATGGTTTTATAAAGTGTGTCTTGTGTCTTGACAGTGTGCACACAAATCCTAGAGATGAGGACATTTAAAGACCTTTTTTTTTTCTAAACTGGCCAAATTATAGCATGTGGCTCTATCACAGGGTGTGATGGTTTGACTGCTTGTTGTTGCTGTAATGTAATGTTTGTAGTTTTCTCAAGTATAAAAAAGGCATTTTTTTGTCTCTGTTTTTGGTTTCTGTTTTAAATTCAACACCACTTTTTAGATTTTGATCTTCTCATATTTACCAAAATCAAACAAAGACTTGTTTTAAAGGAAATTTAAATGATCAGAGAGACACACAGACCCAAAATATAGTCTTTCTACTTCATATTATCTTTATCTGTTTCTGGTAACCCCAGCACTGGATATTACTGTATCAGGCTTCACTGCATCAGAGCCCACAAATGGTTAAAAGATTTGTTGTTGGCATATTCAGAGCCAGCAGCAGTCAGTGGTGGGAAGAGGCTTTCCGTGTCTGCAGTTAGTTTGTCTGCTGTGACTGCACCGTCAGTAGGGAGTAAGAGATTTTCTGCCTGTTTACATTAAACAGACATTAAAAGTCATAATTAAAGAAAAAAAAATGCAGATTAAAGCCTGTTTCGAAGGAGATGTTTTGCTCTGTGCCAAACGATATATCATCTTCAACATCACAGGGTATCTTAGTTAGTTAGAGTCTGCTCTCTGAATTTTGTTGCTTTGAGTAAAACATTATGCAGAGTTACTACACAGGTAAAAGAGATGTTGTGAAACAACATGAACATGCCTTTTTGCATTTTGCACCCAATGCATTCTCATGCAGACTTTTTCAACATGCCTCCAAAAGCTGTAATTCGTGTAATTTCTGCATTAAAACATCAGGAGACTAGTGGTATATATTTTGTTGATTAGTGTATCTACATACCCCCCTGTGACCCTCATGTGGAGGATAAAGCTGTAGAAGATGAGTAAATGAGTGTATCTGCATTAGCCAAAACATTTCCGATACTCTTTAAATCTGTTGAAATCCATATTTCTGTTCAAGGTAATGCACTCCTTTTAACGATGTCATCAGCTTTAACATTTATAACATATGGGTCAAACCCTCGTTAGAGTGAGGAAGGAAATATTTATTACTACTAGTTGACTTGTGTTCGCGTCATCTTATTGTGTGGTGTTTTGTTACTGTTTTGAATGAGAGACCCCTAGTGGCATGTGTGACAGTGCAGCAAATATGACAAATAGTGAAAAAGGAGAACCACTATAGCAGCTCCACAAAAAATCAGTGCAATCAGCAGCTGTCATTTCATAATACTCTCTTCACAGCTTTTTGTTTGTCGTCTTTTACTTGCGGTTTTTACAGTTAGGCCCTGCTTTGGTATTATGTGAAAACACTGAACATAACGTCAAGCACATGAAAATAAAACTTCTTCCTAACTGTCTCACAGGGAGAGATCCGTACAGCAAGCCCCACCATAGGAGTGTTTGCGAGGAGTCCTGCCAGAGCCATAATGCCAGCATGTCCCCAGTCTGCTCCAGTCCAGACAAAGACGAGCTCAAGTTCACCCAGAAATATCTTCCCGTTTGCCTCCCACCAGAACTCCCCACCAAAATCTCCGAAATCCCCCCACCGCCTAAGCTTCAGTGGTATCTTCCGCTCATCATCCAACTCCACACCTGCAAGCATCAAAATCTTCTCTCGAACCAGGAGAGGTGAGTTGAGAAGAAGTTTAATTATTCTAGAAAGTCAGTAAGGTAATGTTCAGAACAGACTTCAGAATGTGTCCTGTTGCATTTTTTTACAGATTCGTGTATGCACTAGGGTTGGCTCAATGTCACTTTTAAAGTCCGATACTGATATCGGTCCAATGCAGTCATATTACACCTGGTGCATTCCCCACCTAGCCATTTCAAGTGTTTTCCAAGACATGATCACAACATGTCTCAGCTAATATTCTGTTATTATTTACGTTTTCTCCATCTGTGCATAGTGAAGCATGCGATTTTTATGCGTCCGATAACCGATCTCGTGATTTTGACCAGTATCAGCCTTATACCAATTCTTAGTATTGTATAAGTTCATCCCTGTGATGCACAATGGACATTATTGTGCTAGTCAGGAAGTATAAGCCTTGTTTTGTTCATGTTAAACCAAAACAAAACAGAAAATTCCACTGCAATGTTTTGTGACCTGCAAGCCAACCTGGTTAAGATCCTCAGCAGAGACATGGGCCATCACTCGAGGACAGACAGACATTCCTTCATTGTCACCGTCTTCTTATTGACGCCAACAACTGTCACGTAAGAAGGAAGGGAAATGGTTAACGTTTGTTGTTTTTGAAAATCAAAACATATTGTGTCTCTCTTATCTGTTCTTAGCACTGAGCGCTGCATTACAGATTAGATTAGGTTACAGACATGTTGTCCCACAGCTACAGTACAGTCTCCATATCATCATAAGAACCTAGTAATAACACAGTGGTGCCACTGATGTGTGCAAGGAAGTGAAACTGTGACAGACGAGGCAGAATAAGGCCTTGTCTTATGAGGCACAAAAGTGTCAGGCAAGGTTTTAGCTCTCCTTAGTCTCTCCATGTATTTGTGAAGCTCATCATTACATAACAAAAGCTAGCTTGTTCTTCGTGACAACAGCCATGATGGAAGCAGCATCAAACAGTACAGTGATGACTCATGTGTTTTTGGCTTGTACATGTAACCCGCCCATTCTTCTCTATTTCCTGGTAAATGGGTTGGCAGTGTTTGGTGGAATATCTACTGCTCGAGCCAGACCTCACGGCTCTGTTCTGTTTACTCTGTAGACTTTGTAAACTAAAGCACACCAGCACACCTTAACTCAGTGGCCTGGGCAGCTGCCATGACGTGGTGCGGTTTGAGACCCGACATCCTCTCCAGTGGTTCACTGACTAATTATGTGGTTTTAAGGGAATAGTGACCAATGGTAGCAGCAGTAAAATATGTGTATGAATGAATATCTTACAAGTGAGAGGGTACAACTGTGTTTTTATTAGTCGGGGTGCTTTTGTAGACAACCTAGGTTCGCCACAAGGGTGTGCTCTTGTCTTGGTTTGACTTTGAAATGTTTTCACTTGATTATACTTGGAAAATTGGAATTTTAACCTTTCATGAGCACCTGATCTTTCTGATCATGTGCATAACTAAGTTATTATAAAGTTATATAATTATAGATGATATAACAGATTCCTTTCCCTCCATAGTATTTTACATTTGCCACAAATAGGATCAGAATACCTTCTGATTTCCCATCGCCTGGACATTGTGAGTCTCTCACTGCTAAAGGCAACTCTCATATCCTTATCTGGAAGTCGACCAGACTCACACGAGCTCTTCACACAACCATGCAAGGTTTTCTCTCTCTCACTTTCACTCTCCCTGTTGCTAGTGCGTACTGCATGTTGACAGTAAATAAAGTAACTGGGCAGTTTTGACTTTCCAAATTCACAAAACACCGGCCTTACAAGGCCTGGGTGAGTCTCTTTCTCTTTTTTTCTTTTTCTGTGTGGGAAACTTGAGCTGGAAAGATTAACATAAGACACCTTGAAGACATAGATGTGAAGAAATATTTAAAATCCTCTTGGATATGAAACCTGGCAGCCTGCACTATAAATGGAAACACAATGAGTGTCACATGACATTTGCTTTTGTCACTGACGTCTCAGATACTACCTCATTTTGACCTACTGAGCAGAGTGGGGCACTTGCATAACATGATAATTGAGATCTGTACTGGATATGCTGTAGCTAATGTGAGAAGCAGATACTGAGTGGGCCATCTGTTAAGGGTAGGAGAGGCCATTGGTGC
This sequence comes from Microchirus variegatus, assembly GCF_963457635.1. NCBI lineage: Eukaryota > Metazoa > Chordata > Actinopteri > Pleuronectiformes > Soleidae > Microchirus > Microchirus variegatus. The sequence goes on from NC_139806.1 coordinate 17,512,323, forward strand.
TGATAATGGAAGTGTTCTGATCAGCTGACAGAACATGGGATGTCCCCCTGCTGTCATCTGACAGGGGCAGGCCCACACACTCTTTAAAGGTCAGGCCCCCCCAAAAGTTACGGACAACTGAGTGTACAAATGACAGAGCTGCATGACTGTGTGCCTCTGATCTCACTGTCTCTTTAATGGCTGAGCTGCAGATTCAGAAGAATTTAAAGTCGAGGATTTTATTCTCTGGAAAACTTAAATTGTGTCTTATATTGTTGGACGGAGTGAGACAGATGTGCATGTTGAATTTACTCTCTGGCAGAGGGAGGGCATTGAAAGATGGGGGGGTGGGGAGATGTGCGGCCTGAGCCAATCGCTGGTGTAACCTTCGCTGACTGGCCTCCTTTTACAGGCTGCTGACACGGCCGCTATATTAAAGAGATGCCACCCACAGCTGCACCTGACAATTTAAAGCACTGACACTGCTGCGAGGTTGAAGAGGCGCTGTGGTCTGCTCTGGTTGTAATTTCGGATCACTTGTGAGAGGGACATTTCTTGGCTGAAGCTGTGTGGAATTAACAGCTTTCATACTCCATCTTATGCGCTGCCTCCTTCTGGCTCCATTCTCTCTGGAGGATTTGTTTTCTGCTAATGCTGGCTTCAAGAAAAATTGGAATGTGCAACTTATTGGCATAATCAAAATATTTTTTTCTCTTGTGGATTAATACAAGGTTAAAGGGACTATTGTATGCTTCTTGATCCAGACGTAGAGGCTATTGTGCCTGAAAAAGGACCAAACCACTTAAAAGACTAACCATTCTCTGTATTTTGTGACCCATCCCTGGTCATCAGTCAGATATTCTTATTTACCTTTAATTTCTCGACAACTTTCCTCGCCAAGGAATGGAGTGACTCTCACTTTAAGCGCCCCTTTCGTTATGTGGATGGTCATGGTTGGATTCAGTTTTGATCGCACAACCCACTGTGTTCCATGAAGAGGTTTGGCAGCTTAAGAAGGAGCAAGAAACGGAAGGAGCAAGATGGGTTAGGAGGGAGACCTCAGTCCATGGCATCATGTCTGTCTGGTAATGTGCTGAGCTCTCCATTTGCTACATTAGCCCTTTGCATTTAAATTATGCTGCCACTTCTTCCACACATAACAGCATTTATACTACCGGTAACGGCAGGCTGTTTTTGATGTTTTACAATAATTAAACTCCTGCATAAATAGTCTTAATTTGAAGAGAGGATGTCTATATATTTTATATGGTATCGGTGTCTGTGATGAATGTTGTTCGTTGTAGCTGTGTGTGCTCCATATAGCTGTAGGTGTTGATTACATGACTGGTCTCTAGTCTACAGTGACAGGACATAGGCAAGTGGTAAAACTGGATGAGAGGCAGAGCAGTGGCAAGAGGTTTGCCATCACAGATTTACTGCACTGTCATTTATGCATTGCGTTAAAAGGTTCCCTGTAATTTAATTGTTTTAGTGGTATGTGAAATAATTAATTGAAAGCTTGTTGTATCATGCGGCATCTGAATAAAAATAAAAGCTACTTATTTCAAAGTAGTGTCATTATGTAATTGGTAGCCCCTCTGCGTAGTACGTGTGAGGTTAATGTCAGTATGCTGTCCCATATCCAAAGAGAATCTCTTAAAAATAGCTGCCCCATTTGAAAACGTCATTAAAATAGACAAGACACTTTATTGTGAAACTAAGTGGAGTTTCTTCACTTGGTCTTAAATCTCCTGCCACCTAATGTTGTTTCAGGCTTTTAATATAAGAACTGCAGCTACTGTAAAGTGTTTTCCTCATAATGTTTGATGAGTGGTGTGCCGGGGCCCCACTGTGTGGTGTTTAAGTGGCTCTTCATCACAGACTTCACAGTTCCTGATTTAGAGCCAGGCTGACCTCGGTGGAGTTGGTGAGAGGAGCAGGGTCCTGTCATATTGATGCACGTCTATATGTGGTTGTGGAAGGATGTAGGGTTGATTGTAACAGCAGTGAACAGCGTGTTGACACATCAGTCTGAATTATAAGCCCTTTGATCCAGAGCCTCTACTCTATAAAGGTGGCAGCGATGCTGCTTATGGTACTCATGGCACCTTTTTAAGAACACAACACAAGGAGTTGTCCTATAAAGCAGCAAGTGTGTTTTACTGACTGAACTATTTACTACATGTCACTCCTGCTCCCTCATTTTCATCAAACAGAGGCACAGATAAAAAATAAGTTGCCATTTCCATGTGAAATTTCATTAGTAGCCAATAAGAGGACTTCATAAGTGTGCTGTATGTCAGTTTGAAACGTGACTGCTCATTCAAATGACCTAGTTTGCACTCTTGTGTGATTTCGTGAACTCTTTTTTTTCTTTTCACTGCTCCTGTGCACCACAGTGTACTTACCACATTATTTTGAAACCCTTGTTGTGACTGACTGTCATTTCACAGCATTCAGTCTACACACCTGTTCTAAGCAGTGCATGAACAGCCATTCTCAGTTGTGATACCTTGTGTTGCATGCCTGAGCAGAGATGAATACAGTAGGCCCATTGTGTCTGCGTTGACCTAAGTGCCGCTCAGAGGTCAAAACAAAGTCATAGGACACCCACACATACATGGCCCACTTTTAATGGTGTTGCATTAATATTGCAAATTTGCAGTAAAATATAAGCTTAGCCTTACTAGCCTGATTACTAACCCAACTTGCAACTTCGCAAATAACAGGGTTTTTTTTACCAGCAAAACATACAGTATAATGGCTGGAAATATTATGATATTTAATACTCTTTAAAACACATGTGTCAAACTCAAGGCCCGGGGGCTAGATGTGGCCCGCGAGGTCTATGCTGCTTTAAGGTGTGTATTGACAATAAACTACATTTCCCACGATGCATAGTGATTGTGTTACCCGTGAAGTGACGGCATCCCGCCACTAGTTTGCAGTGTATCATTGTATATGCATCATGCAACGAATGAAATTGAGATTGAAATATCCACAAATGATCCCAAAATATCCAGGAAGAGAAAGATATTTAACACAAAAGACATACCGACAAACCAGTATGTCTTTTGTGTTGTGAGGCGGTGACCGTCGTCAAAGAGTACAATCCAGTCGGCATTTTGACACCAAGTATGCCAAAGTTAGCCTTCGAGAAAAACAACAATCTGCGATCGCAGCAGAATGTGTTCACAAAAGCCATAACCAAAAATGATGCGGCAGTGAAAGCTAGCTTTATTGTGGCTGAAGAAATCACCTCTGCTTTTCTGAGTCTTTTTCTGATGGTGTGTTTACATTTAGTTACATTTATTCTGTCAACCATTATGCTGATGTGGCCCTCAGTGAAAATTTGTTTGACACCCCTGCTTTAATACATACTTAAGACTGATTTTTGATTGAATTTTCTCAGGGTTTAGGTTATGGCCTAGGAAGGAAGTGATTTAATTTTGATGAGTGTATTGACACTGTGGGAAACTAAGCAGCCATTTTGTTTGCAAAATTCGGAGTGATTTCTCTAGATTCATTGCTTGATCTGTACTAAATCAGAAAACTGTGGTTTTAAGAAAAACACAGCTCAAATCCAATAATAGACAGTCCATTCCACTATCATGGAAGTCCTCACTCATGGAAATGTTTGTCACTTTTCTTTAGAAATTATTAAAACAACCACTCAATTACTAAAATTGTAAATAAGTACATTTTCTATGGGTTGATCGGTTGCACTGACAAAGCTGTGTCCAATGCATAGGTGCATTGGATCAGTGTTTAGACACTTTAATTTGTGTTAAACTCATACACTTAAATGCTGGTAAGTTAGTTGAAACTAACTTGTATATAATGCTAGCATGTTAGTTTCCATTTTCCATCCATTTCCTGTTTCCTTGGTGGTGCCTGGCTGCCCCCTATCAACCAGGCTCAGGAGAGGACTCCCAGTCCCGCTGTTATCTCTGTCTGTGGAATGTGCCACAACAGCGTGGCTAAAATAAGAAGGCTACAGGGCGGAAGCAGAGCGCGCCAAAGAGGGTCCATATACGCCAACTAAATGTCAAGAGAGATAGTGTGGAGTGCAAATAGACAGACCAAGGAAAACATTTCACCTAACGCACAGGGCCTCATTTATGACAAACCATTCTTGAATTCATCTTGCAGAAAAAGAAAATGACAGAAACTGATTATTATTTTACTATTTAGTATTATTTTAGTATTTTAATGCAGGAGGTCGAGTCCTGAACATCATGTGATCTTTACACATCTTATCTTGGCACTCCTGTCACACAAGTGTAAACATGGCGTCTCATCGTGGAAGATTTGTAACGCGACCCATTTGGTCCCGATCATCCGTGTCCCTCGTTGGATAGTTTGAGAAACATGTCAGTGGGGAGGAGCCAGCACAGCGTGAGTGTCGCATGTCGTCATGCGTAAGCTTGTGACACCTGATGTGAAAGGGTCCTGTGACATGTCACAGGGGTGGCTACATCACAGACAGCTGACTGTTACGCTAGCACTGGGCTTAATGTTGGAATTAGACTATTGTCTTGTGTCTTGTGTAATACACCACATAATAGCTCTAGCCTATAGACGGCAGTTAAGCATAATTCATTGCTTATAATGCTTTATTGTGGAACAGTTAAAACAATTAAACTCAAATTTTCTGACTTACAGCTTGTTTATCATCCATATTTTATTTTCTGAACATGGAGCAAATTTGTCGCTGTAAAACTTTAATGAGGTGCCACACGCAGAGACGTAACAGGAGATCTCACTGGTTAGCCTTCACCCTCTGATCCCCACACTGGAACAATCCCACCTCCTACAGCATCATATAGCATGTATATGATGCTGTAATGTCTGAAGGAGACTTGGAATTAGAGAGAAAAGTGGATTTCATTGAAGTTGTGGGTATAAACAACCTACAACGACATTAAAATAATTAGATAAAATAAGTGTACGTTTGGAAGACGTATTTGTAAGTAACAAAAGTGAAAGGCAGTGCACGCCCACACAGGTGTTTTTGTTTCTGACTGTTTAGACTTCACCTCAGGCTGAGGTTCAGAGAAACTATGGTGTCTTCACTTCCCTGCACACAGATGTCAGATAGGTTCTCAGTAGACAAAATACATGGAAATATCTGTGTGAGTAAACCCTGGATGTTTAGGGCTTTAGGAATTTGACTCAAAAAATGTCTCCTTGAAAGTAGTTTTTATCATTACTTAAAACTGCAGTGCGTAACTTGTGGATCTAAAAGATGTCTGCTACATTCAAAGCATTGTAATGAAGCCTATCAGGTCCATAGACTCTGTGTGTTTCTTAGTGTTATTTAGTTCATTGTCTGGTGTTTCTTTCTCCAACACGCCCTTACGCTGCTGGTGTATACACACAAACGCTCCCTCAGTCAGTTGTGATTCTGCTTGACAGAGCATGTTTTCAGATTTTCTTTTAGCTAGTGTGAGCATCATTAACATCTTAATTACAATTAAAATGACATTACAGGCTGTATGTAATTTGTTCACGTATAGATTTTGAAGAGATTTAGATATTCACTGGGTAAGAATACGGTCATATGTCCACATATGTAGCCCCACAGCAAATACAAAAAAAGTTTAGTTTTCATTGATGACTATCTGTTTATCTATTTATGTCTTACATACATGAGAAATTGCAACTTCCATCATACATCGACTTACTGGACCCTAAATGTTTATATTTGAACATTTCAAAATTATATTTGTCATTCACCTCTTAAAGGTGACACATAGTGGAAATGCGCTTGATAAGTTAACGCAGCTCCGTTTTCTCACTTCATTTGTAATGCTGGTTCACATGATGCATCCCTGTCTGTCAGCGACTTGGCTTTGGTTTAGCTCTGGTATCTGTGCCGTACTCGGGCCTATCAGTCCCTGATGGATCAGATACTCATTCCCTCTCTGTCCTAGCATGTGACAACATTTATAGTATCTATAGCAGTAATGAATATATCACCTCAGTCTTGAACTAAACCTATCACCCATGTCAATCTGTGCAGTTTCTTGGTGACATTACTAACGCAGGATTGGTTGACAGTTGACACTTTTTGTCTCTCCACAGCCTCAGGACTTTCCACACCACCCACCACGCCGACCCAGGTGACCAGCCAACCTGTGTTCACCCAGGAAGCACCGCAGAGTTGGCTCAGTCCGGAGCGGATGGAACCAAGCTACAGAACCCGCTCCCTCTCCACACCTCCGGACACTGGACAGCAGCTAAGCCTCCCCTCTGCTAAACCCCCGATCCCTTCCTCAAACCCTGGGTCGTCTTATTCTACCTCACGACAAGTGAGTCGCGATGCAGTAAAATGTCAATCGTTTTAGGAAGCTGTTAAATTTGCAATGCCATCTATTTTAGGAATGTGAGTCGTTGCCTTGCAGCGGTTCATTGGCTGCTTGTTAACTCAGATATGTAAATTAATGTGACAGTGACACATTCTTAAAGAGATTTAAATGTGACTTATTATTGCTCTAGTCAGCAATATTAGAATATTAACTAATTAGTTAAGGTACAAACGTTTCAGATCATAGCACAAGTATATACTGAACTGTCTGATATGGTTTTACTGAAAAATGAAATGACAGTCACTGGCCACTTTATAAGGTACACATGACACAGACTGTCTTTTGCATACCTTGAGTTACTGTTGTCCTTACTATCATTCCAAACCAGTCTGTTCATTCTCCTCTGACCTCTGGCATCAACACAGCATTTTCACTCAGAGAACTCCCACTCACTGGGAGCTCTCTCTTTTTTTACACCATCCTCTGTAAACCCTCAAGATGGTTGTGCGTGAAAGATCAGCAGATCAGCAGTTTCTGAAATACTCAGATCAGCCCATCTGGCACCAACAACCTCTTAAATCACAATACTATATTAACTTTTGTCATTCATAGATGCCATTTTCCATTTTTTATAGTCATATAAAGTGGCATGCCTTGAATAATGTGTTACTTTATTCAGTCATAGTTAACAGTGTATGATACAGATGTCTATAGCATCAAGCCTCTGTTTGCTCTGCATCACTGGCACAAGTGAAGGTGCTAACATTGCTTTGGCATCGACCCTGTATCTCAAATAGTGTTAGATGTCAGCAAAGCCACTGCAAAGTTGACTGTTACTGAGAAACAGAGCAGAGAACAAACATAGTCACTGTCACAAGACTTCTCAGTGAAGGTTTATCAGGATTCAGGCGGTCTGAGTCAGGATGTCATACCAGGTTTCCACTGCTAATGACAAATGACTTCACGGCTTGCTCTGCAGATTTAATGAATAATTATTTGAAGGTCTGTGCCGAACATGTCTGCTGTGAGTGATGGTGGATCCTAGCCAGAGAGGATAAATCAATATTTCATCAGCATCATTGTATACTGTTGAGAATAACACCCAAGGACTCATGATTGTGGTTGAACAGTGATGAGTCTTCAGTGTCCTCCTCCATCATGTAAAAAGAAGGCTAACAAAAACATGTGGCTTTTTAGTTTACTTTTAGTTTAATCTTTTTTGGTTAATTTTACGAATCTGTGTGAAATAGTAGAGCAGACGGCATGGCCACTGCAGCGTGAGATTTATGAAAGTGCGGGAGTAGTTTTTGGCAAGAGAATTGCTGTGTCACCACTGCAGGGGCGACACTCGGGACTGTTTTAACGTCCCACAGCAGGTATGCAAGCCTCCTCATACTACTGCAGTGGCTTGTTGTGAACGTACCAGCAAAACCTGAGACCAAAGGAAAAGTGTAAATAAGAAGCACCTTTTAACCCTGAGTGCTCATGTGGCACAGATCTGTGTCACTGCAGTTGCAGTAATACACAATTCCTTAAATGGACATCCTGGGGTGTGTTTACAGGTCGGATCTTCAGACTTTACAAAATAATTGTTTTTGTCTTTGTATGTGTTGTTTTTGTATCACAAAATAGACTATTTCATTCTTATTTTTGTTCATAAAAATGAGCCAAGCAAATTTTGAGTTTGACATATTTCCATATTTCACAAATTCCAATCCAATTTTTTTTTTTTTAATTGTAGTACTTTGTGCTCAGGTGTGTTTATATAGTTCAGGGAAAATGGAAAAAAAAATTATCATCAGATTGCCTATAGTTTGAGCTGTAAAAGGATATAAGACACTTAATATTGCACATTTGTAGCCTCTGTATATATGTTTTAACAAAGTGATGGAAAAAAGCAGTTTAAATGCTCTGTGTTCCTATAGTAGCCTATGCAAATGTATTAACATGACACAGCATAGTTGGTGCTGGGAACTTGCCTGTGCTTAGTGTGAGATGCAACAACAAGCCCAGATTGCTGTAGCCAAGGATGAGAGTATTTGTAGATCTTAACCATGTTGGGTTTTTCTTTTCAAATGAAATGAATTGCAAGGATTACATATATACAACACATTCGTGTGATAAAAAGCGCTCCCAATAAATCGATCATGGTGAATTTCCATGATGAAGATAGTCATAAATGGAGAAAATCTTTAGTAAACTCCTAATGTTTTATTGCCACAAGGGGGCGTCAGATTCTAATTCCTGTTTTAGAATGTTCACAGAAAGCATGTATCCTTATTTTATTTTTTTTAATTGTAAGTATATTTGTATGTAAACATTTTTGTAACGTTACAATATTGTGTGATTTTTTGATATATATATTTTGATAATGTAGTAACATCACTACAATATCACATAATTTAAAAAAAAAACATTTCTATGGTAAATAATTTAGTTATAGCATTGGTATGTTTTGGTAACATTACAAAATGATGTTACTTGTTTCATAATACAAGTAATATTTTTGTAAGTAATGCATTTTATTATCATGTGTTTTTTTTTTTTTTATTAATATAACGTATTTGCTTAAATTTTTTTAACATTTCAACATTCTTTACCAGGTCACATTTTCTTTACATAACATTATGTATTTGTAAGATTATGGACAAGAAGCAAATTAACTAAGGTATATCATTTAGGTATCATTAAGAAAGTAGAAAAACTGTCAAACCATTTTTTTTATTATCATTATTTTTTATTATTATTAATTATTACAATATTATCGTGAATCGCAATTGTTTTTTTCTGAGTACAATCGTGACGGAACATGATCATATCGACCCACATTGGAGGAGGGTGTGACAAGGTATCCTTAGCTTCTTGCTGCTTAGCAACGCAAGGGATTTCCTAATATGGAGAGGCACCCCTCTGTCTCCGTCTGCATGGAGGGGTGTGTCCACAGCGTGTATGGAGCTTCCTGCTTTGTAGCCTACGCTTCATGTCACACTTTTCCTCAGGTGAGTCAGTGTTGAGCGGCACATTGTGGTTTTAAACCGTGAATTCCAGTGTTTAGTCCTGGTGGGATTAAATGTGACACGCGTGTGGTTGTTTGAGCAGCGTGTGTGTTGTGGTTCTCCCTCTACTGCAGCAAATGGATCAGGACTGTTCCACTCCGCGGTTAAGGGGGGTGTGCGCGCCGTCTATTAATAACATGCCACTGAAGTTGCTGCTCCACATTGTTTTTGTCGTGTCGCCCGTTTATATGTAGCGGACCTCTTAGAGTTTCATGTTATCGCTTTGGGAGCACGACGTGTGGTTTTATTTCGTGTTTATTTTCCTTACGTTTGCGCACCGCTATCTCGCGCCGTGACCACAGTTTGTTGGGGGCCGCTGGGGGGAAGTAGCTTCAACCCGCTGCTCACTCACTATTTACAGCAAAGTTTTGCGGTGCGCTGTTGTGAAGGTTTCACCGCAAACTTGTCTTCCCTCTTCTCTCAGGTCTACGGATTATCTGAAGGCATGCTGGAGAAACTTGAACTAGATGATGAAGGTAAGAGTTCTGCTGCTGCTGCTGCTCTTTACTGCTTCCGTTCATCATAAAGGTGATCATTGTGCCATAGGTGTTTGAGTTACACTGACACATTAAAATAGTCTATGTCACAGGATTATTGGAGTTGCGTGAGCTGTGTGCCATGGATAGCATCTGTCCAGTCTCATTCACAAAGAGTCATTCACTGTGGACTTTATAGGCTGCTGACTTCTTCTTTTTGTCTCTTCATTCATATACATTTGACGCAGAGGTCACAGTTGGCAAATCCCGGTGCATGTAAATAAAATATATAACAAATTATGATCTACCTTTTATTATGGTACTTGAATGGAATGCATTGATACATGTGTGTTTTTGCAGTATGTTGTTATTTAACTAGATTGAGTACAGATGTAAGCGGTATCTGGCCTCCCTGATTAATAGATAACTAAAGAAAATCACCCAGAGGGTGAAAACCTCTACCAAGGCCGCTCAGTTTCCCACAGTGTTATAATGCTCCCTAAACTTTCAAGGTTAACAGTTGTTTTTCAAAAAACATCCTGATCTATATTTACATACCAACCAAAATCTATTCATTACTTTCTGGAGCCATAATCTTACAGCCTCACCAAATGTAATCCAAATCTGTCTTTCAGTTTTTGAGTTGTGCTACTGAAAAACTGGGGGGAAAAAAGGAAAAACAGACAAATATGGCTAAAACATAACCTCCTTAGTGGAGGTAATCTCTGAACAGAAGTGCTTTACAGCATTTTGACTGATTTTCCAAGACCCACAAAATGGTGTGTTCTATGATGTAAACACTGGAACGACCAAAAGAAAGAGTAGACTCTCTTCTTTCATCAGACGTCATTGGCAGTGACTGTTTCATTTGACGTCTATAGGCGTCATTGGTAGCCAATGAGTTAAAAAGATGCATTTATATCTAACTGATACTACAAACCTTTTCTTTTTCTGTTCAAGATCATTTAAAATTAGCAAATCTTGAGGTGGGACAAATAATATCACTTGATAATTTTCTGTAAATCAGCTAATCTGCTCAGTGCTTGTTGGAAAGAGATTACTGTAATGTTCAAATTGCATCGTCTGTGAGGAGATCCAAGCCACTACTGTTTCTGTGCTTAAAGCGGAGCATAATTATCAGTAACACGGAACGCTAAAGTGGCAGTAAGTGGCTCAGACCTGTAATGGTTGTTTAGGCTCCCAGAGTCTGTTTTTGTTTTTAGGCGTTCTCATTATATTATTCCCTGTGAGATTTCTCCTTCCTCTGAAAACATTATCCTGCCTTTTTTTCTTCTTCTTCTTCTTCCAGCTGCTGAACCTGAGAGTGATATTTACACACGCTTTATGAAATCACACAAGTGCTACGATATTGTCCCCACAAGCTCCAAGCTGGTTGTGTTCGACACGGCACTCCAAGTTAGTATTTATATTTTTGTTTTTATATATATTCATGAAAAATAATACATTGTCAGCTCAGTTTTGCATCAGTATTCAGTGTCTTGCCTGCATTTTTTTGCCTTGGTTTCATTAAAAATACCCTTAACACCGTCACATACTGCTTCACAGTAGAATTTACAACAGTTCTATGATTTAGAGGTTGCTTGTTGTGACGAGTGAAAGTTAATGTTCAATAAAATGAACAGGATCATTTTTACCTTGGGTCCATTTCTCTGAGATGGTATGTTGGGATTGTCATAAAGCTGTTAAACAGTAATCCTTTGGGAGATGTGACCTCTTTGATGTGTAGATCTTCAACCACAAAATCCACGGATGCCAAGAGGGAAAAACAAACAAACAACACAAACATCCAGAGGTTACACCACACTTCACCACTCATGCAAATGTGATGTTGATTAGATATTGTTTTGTTGAGGTTTTTAGTTTTTGCTCAGTAGTTTCATGTATGAGGAGGTGACATCTTAAAATAACTTGTTGTTGTGCATCCAAATGGTTTCTTATTAACGACTTGATTGCAGCGCTTCCTTTCAAATGTTGCTTGACAGGTTAAGAAAGCATTCTTCGCCTTGGTATCAAATGGTGTGCGAGCTGCACCATTATGGGACACAGAGAAGCAAAGCTTTGTGGGTAAGGAGCCCAAAACGTGGGAATATTTATTTTATTTTTTTTCCTGTCACATACTAAAATAACAGTGTTTACAAAAGGATATGCACTGTGGGTTTTGTGAGTATTTTGTCTGTCTTTTAAAGAATGTCTAGTGCTTTCTCAGTTTACAGTTTTCAAATAAGCAAAGAAAAAAGGCGTCCATATCTTTTGAGATTGACTCGCTTTCCTTTGAGTCCAGTGTCTTCCTTTAAAGATGAGTTGAAATGTTTACAGAATATCTCAAATTAAATGTGTTCTGCTCTGTAGACTCAAGGCAAACAGTGTTTTTATCCCCCATTTATTTATTTTTTTATCTTTTTACAGCGGCCATTTTGACATGTTTTACCCAGGAAAGAACAGGTGTATCCGATCACAGTAGCAATGGCTATGTTCAGGTTATGCAAATCAGGACAGTGTGAGGCGGTGAACGAGCATGCACCCTGAAAATGAGGAAGCTAAATAGTACTCGGCCATGATGATTTACATCTGTGAGTTTTCCCACTGTGACCTGTCAAAATGGCTGCAGCTGCTTCTGCCATGCTCATTTCTATTTCACAACTCCACAAAAATGAGATGGAGAATGTTCTTGCAGTGTCTGTGCACCTTTTGCCAGACGGACACAGAGGCAGACAGTGCTGCGTATTAATGACGGTGGCCATGACTAGGGGAGCATGACGCTATATTAAGCAGTAGTCATTAGAGCTGTCATAAGCCATTAAGCACAGCAATGACTCCGCTGTGTTGACCAGCACATGGTCAGGTTGGGCGTCTCAGAAAAATGAGCTTGGTGCCAGGAAGGCGGTGTTAAAATCCAACCCAGCAGTGAATTTATTTTGTTGTGCTTCGTTTATTGCAAGTCAGCCTGTGATAAATAATGAATGCCCACTCAGCTCGAGGGTAAAGGTGGTGGTGGTGGGGTGGGTGATGTGTTGTTTGAACCGCACCCTTGTATGCACTGTCTCTTCTACCAATTGTGCTATGCCCGCAGGCAATTCCACTGTATGTTGTTTACTGATTCAGTGTTTCTTTGCTCCCGTCCATTGCAGGAATGCTGACCATCACAGATTTCATCATCATACTACACAGATACTATAAGTCACCAATGGTAGGCTCACTTCAGATGTTGCATGTCGTTTGCTTCTCACCAAATTAGGAATTTCTCCTTTTTTTTATTTTTATTTTTTTTATTCCAAAACCAACTTAAATTCTTTGTTGTTGCAGGTGCAGATTTATGAATTAGAGGAACATAAGCTTGAGACGTGGAGAGGTGATTAACATATTTATGTCACGTTCTTATACGAGTAGAATGAAAAAGTCCAAACTGAATATGCAAATATTTCTTGCTTACACAGAGGTTTACCTTCAAGCAACGTTCAAACCTCTGGTCAACATATCACCCGATGCAAGGTATGTATGTATGTGTGTATGTATGTATGTATCCATCTATTTTGGCTGTAGATAAGTGAACCTGCTTAGGTACATATCTGTGAGCAGGTTTTTGTGCTTTCCCTAACTGGTCCTTGTGTGTGTTGTGTTTGCAGCCTGTTTGATGCAGTGTACACCCTCATCAAAAACAAAATTCACCGTCTGCCTGTCATTGACCCCGTCACGGGGAATGCACTTTATATTCTCACACACAAGCGGATCCTCAAGTTCCTCCAGCTCTTTGTGAGTCCAGCAGCACAATCATCTGTGAACTTGTGTTAAGCCGGACTGTTTTTAAAATATGAGCCATTATGATGACTTCTGCTGGAAAACAATCTCTCCTCCTGCTTTCATTGTCTGCTGCCCCCTTGTGGTTTAATGTGCACATTAATGAAATGTATTTTTTAACCTCAGTGAGTCTGGACGGCGTTCACATTTAGTGTGTCCATGTCTCCTTGTGTTCCTGTGTAACGCAGATGTGTGAAATGCCTAAGCCGGCCTTCATGAAGCAGACTGTCGAGGAGCTGGGCATTGGTACGTACCATGACATTGCTTTTATCCACCCGGACACGCCCATCATTAAAGCACTCAACATCTTTGTGGAGAGACGAGTGTCTGCTCTGCCTGTGGTGGATGACTCGGGTAAGCTGACAACCTTCTGCCACTGACCATAGACTGTATATAAAAGAGGAACACAGTCCTGCGGTTGTAAAACAGACTCCCATTTTGAAGCCTCAAGGTTTGTGATTTCACCAGAACCTTTTGGGCAAAACCATCTGTCTAACACACTAGTGGTCACTCGGTGTGCTTCACTTAACTCATGACGTCTGATGAAAGAATAGAGTCTACTCTTTCTCTTGGTAGTGTTGGCGTTCACATCGTCATACACCATTTTGTGTGTCTTGGAATATCAGTCAAAATGCTGTAAAATGCTTGGCAGTGCTGAAAATGGCTGGCAGCCAGTGAGTTAATCATCTGTTTACCTCCAAATGACAACATAATCTACAAAATCAGCACTGTGTTCTATTGAAGAAGAAGAAATAACAATTGAGACCATTAATTAACAAATATTGTCAGAAAGAGACTCATTTTACCATTTACTTCCATTTAAACTGAGTTCACTTTGCAACCATTGCCCCCTGGTGGCTAAATGCTACTTCTGTCCTACTTCCTTGGCTTTACTACTCATGTTTATATGCAGTCTATGGTACATACTTTCTGTATGTTTTGAATATTCTCTAAATTAATTTATGTTGCTCTTGTTCTCTTACAGGTAAAGTTGTGGATATTTACTCCAAGTTCGATGTGATTGTAAGTCGAAATCTTTTTGAGGAAGAGCCGTAAAGGCAAATATTAGATGTATTGTCTTACTTTATACAATACACTCTAATGCTTGTGTGTGTGTGTGTGTAGAATTTGGCTGCTGAGAAGACGTACAACAACCTGGACAATACGGTGACACAGGCTCTGAAACATCGCTCCCAGTACTTTGAAGGAGTAGTCAAGTGCCATAAAACAGAAACGATGGAGACCATCGTGGACAGAATAGTCAAAGCTGAGGTGAGGCTCCAACGCTAACGTGCTTACGTGACAAACTTTAACATTTGTTCCGCTCTGTTCAGTTCATCCGATTTTGTTTATTCCAGGTGCATCGGTTGGTGGTGGTGGACAAGCGCTCCAGCATCGAGGGCATCGTCTCCCTGTCGGACATCCTCCAGGCTCTGGTGCTCAGCCCTACAGGTATAGATGCTCAGCATTAGCACCGACTCCCTCCTTCTGTCCTGGACCCTGAGCTCTCTCCCCTCACCTGCCCTTTAACCTTGCCCCAGGTAGGAATCACGCCAGTTTTGCTCGCGGCTGGCTGTGAGGAGGCATGGTTGCAGTGGTGTTCTTTTGTTTCAGGGTGATTCTCGGTCAGGACAAGAACTCGCTGCCAGTTCCACATATAATGCAATAGAGCGAATAGAGATTTGAGCAGATGGACAGATTGAATGAAAGCATTTACTTTCACACAAAATGTAGGAGGAGTTAACTTTGTTTTGTTTTGTCAAAGTGGGATTAAGAACTTGTCAAGCATTTTGTGGCAAAGTCTGAGTTTTTCACTGGAGTTGGCATTTACCAGCTCTTTGTAGCTCGACTGAGTGTGGAGTAATCCACTTGTTTGTTGTGGAGTCGAGAAGCTCATGGCTACATTAGCTGCAGCAAACACCAATTAAAAATGCAGACTGATCACAAACGAATCAGCAGCTACGTTGCATTGTGGGTATCGCAGGTTCTAGGTTTTGACAACAAAGAAGGCTATTGACACTCAAACTAGAGCACAGTCGTACTATCATGGTCTGAGCGGATCACTAGAACATTTGTCAGACACTCTTGACTCTCTTGTTTGTGAGGAGAATACAATTTGACACCGATACATGTTTTTCTCCGGTGTACGACGTTAGATCGACACGACTGATATCCACAGGTTCGTGGTTGGACAAAGTACATAATCTTGAATGTAACTCTAAGGGTGTTTCAGTGTGTGAATGTGTTGACATTTGTTGAATCAAGATGAACTTCAGTTCAGTTTAGATGACCGTATTCAGCTGTGGTATTAGACGTAGCTGCTAGAACTTGGTTTGTTTTTAACTCAACCTGTTAATTAACCAAAGGATACAAAATAGTTACGTCTCCATTGTAGTTTGAGTCAAAGAAGTCTCATGCACTACTGATCTTCACTATTGAGACACTTCACACATTATATATAATACACTGTTTTGGAAATGTTGTGTGAAAAAGAATGCTTGCATGAATTTAGTGACTGTATTGTCAATGAAACAGAAGAAACAGAAGTGGTATTTTGATGCAGGATTTACTTGCATGTTTATAGCAAAACTTTTGCAAGATATGACATGAATGTTGTTTCCCCAGTGAGATTCTGCAGCAGAGCAGGAAGTTCATCTGAAATTATTAAGATATCAGTGAAGTTTTGTTTTGCATCATTTATAATGATGATTTAAAAAAAGAAAGCCTGTTGGCAGAAATTTAATGCAAAACCTAAGGCTATGTAGACTATGACGAAAAACATTACCACAAAGGTTTTAATCGGTCAGTATCAGCACAATAAATATCAATTAATTCAAGATTTAGTTTTGCTCCCAATTTTTAATTTCTGGTTTCAGGAAATCTGCAACTTCTCAGAAATATAAGAAACCAACACATTTGAGGAGCTGATATCACAGGGTTGGTGTTAATTTAGCTGACATTACTGCAGCCATAACATTAAAAAAAAACTTCGATTTTAAAACTATTAGTTGTTCGGCCCAATAGTCTTCTCTCTTGCACTCTGCAGTCTCTCCACTAGATGTCACTTATTCTTACACACTGGACCTTTATACACAGTTGGGGTTGATAACTGTCTTCATATACACTCACACATCTCTGTCTTAACATGTGTCCTCTCCTCATCTCCTCACCAGACACCTGTAAGGAGGAGAACCTGACCGTGTACGAGGGAGGAACCGTCAGCAGCAGTGAAGACGTGGTGGGAGGGACTAAGTGTGAAGGTTAAGGCAGTGTGAGGGTGAGCAGAGCCGGTCTGAAGAAAGTCACAGTTGACGCCTGCAAGTTGATGCACTATAGACGCTTGGAAACCAAAGAGCTAGACAGCTGAGTGAAGTGGAGTCCCTGCACTGATGAGTGATTTTTTTTTTCAGAGTTTGTTTGTGGTTTTTTTTGCATTTGTTTGAACGCTGATCAGTTGCACACATGTACATTACACTGTATAAAGGCGCACGCGCTCGTACACACACAGAGATGCATCATGGGTATCGTTTATGGTTTAGTGGGGACGTTGACGCGAGTTCTCGTGGATTTGGGCTTCAGTTGTTTTGTATATTTTTACGACCGCGTTGCTGTCGTCCGTCGATTGTGACGTCACGTTCAGGTGGCCGATGCTGAATCAGGAAAACGCTCTTTTCCTCAGCGTTTGCTGTGAAAGGTGGAGACGAAACAGACGCGTTTAAAACCGCGCTTCACCGACAACGTGGCCATTTTACGACTGTTAAAACAAAAACGATTTGCCAGTGCCATTATGGAACACTCCATGCCCAGGCTTTATTTGTGCCTTTTGGTTTGCCCACACCAGTAATGCTGTTTTTTTTTCTTTTTTTTTTGTCACAACAGTGCAGTCCCTTTGTAATTTTAACAATGTATTGGTGTGATAAGATGAGTAGTACCTTCTCCTGTATAAGGATTCATTCTCTGTGTCTATAATTCACATCTTTTTGAATTTGTTACGTACATGAAAAATGATATGATGAATAAAATCAAAATATTTTTTGACACAAAGTGCATCTATCAGAGGCAAATATAATATAAGTGTGAGTGAGAATCTGTCGTACATCGAGACATCCCGAATACGGAGATGCATATTTATGATGGTATGACGAGACTGAATGTTTTTAGATGCTTTTTTCTTCTGTGGTTTTGTTGCTACACATAATCTGATAGTTGCTTTACTCCCCTCAGCTGTGGCTCCACAGGACTCATCTCCATCATCGACTGTATATAGGTTTGTTGTTCTTTTGGGGGTAAAAAGTGTCACAGAAAGCTTTATTTTTATGAACGTGTCGACGTGTTTAAAGAGACTGCAGTTTTAACGTTATTTTTGTAAATATCTTGTGGCAATATGTCGAGTTCTACCAAACTTTGTATCAGATCAACGTGTACTGTAAATGTGCAAGCATGAGAACCTACACTTCAGCAGTATGAATGTTCCTTGTTTTACTTTTTCTATTTTTCTGGCTGCAGAAAAATAAATTGACACTGAATGTACGCCCGGTTCATACTTCTTACATCACGTATTTTGGGAATCCAGAGCATATTTTTCATCCTAATCCTTGGATAGATGTACTGTTTATGAATGAGTGTTTCACTGCAGAGCAAACAGTGCCTGTGCTGATTATGTGGAACATGAATATGATCACGGTGATTCTGGAGTTTCAGGTTTTTTTTACAGTCAAGTCAATTATGCATCAGCTGTTGTTGCTTTTGTGTATTTGTTCCGACTCGTTTTTAATGCTGACTCAGCGCTACGTGGTTTTTAAACTGACTCAGTTCATTCCTGTGTTTTTGGCCTCGTGGTTACTGGTTTTGTTGTGGCACCAGTTTTTTTCTTTACCAAGTCACTCACATTACACAGAATGGTTTAAATCAAGTATGCTAATCCACGGTTTTATTTACATATCTCTTTTACCAAATCCTTGACTTGGTGGCAGGGATGTGTATGTGTAGTATCATTTTTATTCAGTTACACTGATTCAAACAGCAGAGACTGACCGTTCATAGACAGAAGCAAGAAGCAGCGTCAGCGTTTCATTTTGAAGTAACTTTGTAGAATTAGATTTTAAATCCTTTTAAGCTTTGATTAAATAATTCTCTTTCAGTTTGATCACCGGCATAATTTGTACTTCCTAAACACCATATTCTCTCTACACCGCCCTCCCACTGAGCGTGAGATTTACTGTACGTGCACAGTTCTTTAAACATTTCTGTTGGAGTGAATGCTTCCCCGGCCACAGATGGCCGAGCAGTCATCCCCAAAGCTGTGAGCTGTTGAGCTTTCAGCCCTGGAGCCTTTTTCTCCTCATGGCATGCTGCCCCCAGGATATTTTGAGCAGGGATAGGCAGCCGAGTGGTGGAGTGCTGGGAAAAGGCTGGTTTTTATTTCAGATGAGCGCCACAGCAGCTGAGAGCTCAGCAACTGAAAATGAAGATGATCTGCTCTGTGTGTCGTCAGCTGCCATTTCCTGTAGCTGAAGAGGTAATCACACTCTCTAATCACTAGTTGCGGGAGTGCTTGTGGTGTTGTGATGCGTTGCAGCCACCAGGTGGCACTGTAGCACAGTGCTGTTTGGAGGTTTCAGCTACAGACTATATGAAGAAACTGGTCAGTTTGTGTGGTTGATGTAATATTCTGTGATAAGTACTGACCACTTTCTCATTCATTATTTACATTTATTGGACATATTAGAGATTAATGATTTTTCCCAGGCTGTGCTTTATTTGACCTCTTTCATGGAAATTACCAGATCTCAGAGGGAAGTTTTTAATGTGTTTTTTTGAGCTTGCCTCTAAATGAGGCACAGATTTCATGCATGGATCTGATGGACTTCCAAATTAGGGATTAAAGTGGACCAGACTGACTCCAGACAATCTGCTTTGATCTCCCAATCTCCCCTGTGAAAGCCAGCGCTGGGAAAGCCTCATCTACACCTTGTAGCCCTAAAGCAGAAAAGGCAGGAGGGCTTCACTATCTCCCCCCTCTCCTCCTCCTCCTCTTCCACTGGTTTTTCTTTACACACTTTCACCATCCACACCCACACTGGACTCTCTTTTGAAAGTCTAGGGCTTGATTTAAAATTCCTCTTCAGACCGTGTCATGCATTTTATATGCATGGCGAGTGGGGAGAGAGAGGAGGGATTGCATGGGGCTCAAGCCCAAATGAACTTCCCCACACTGTTTCGTCTCCTCAGGGAAATACATCCACACACACGCACTCTCTACCACGTCTTTCCTCCTTTTTCCTGCACCAACTCCACTCATTCAACATTAGTCTTAGAGTATCGTGCTTTTTACAAATTCCACAAAGCAGGCCGAGTGCCATGGCCTTTGAAGACAAGTGTGATCAGAACAGAGGCAAGGAAAAAAAAACTAGCCGCAGGGCATTTGGGGTTTTTGCACTTATGTTTAGCTGTGAATGGAGCAGAAGAGGGAGGCTGACAAGTGCAGTGTTTGGGGACAGCTTTGATGTGTGATGGGGTGTGGCTGCTGCTTCTGCACCAGTCCTTAACAAGAAGACTGTGTGTGTGTCACAGTGAAACGAGCACAGTTCTCAGGCCTGGACTGATAACAGCTCATCATAACCATCTCCGAGTCTTCTGCTGCTGCCTTGTTGACATCCACAGGGATAAGAACTCGGGCTGCTGCTGGTGACTGAATTGTGAAATATGGTGATTTTTCTTTAAGGCAATTTGAAATTTTGGTTTTCTGCCCCCGAGAGGTTTTTATTTTAACAAGCTTGATGAACTGAAACTGCTAAAAGAAACAGTTGTCAATTCATCATTGGAACACATAGTTGAAGACTGTGTGTGTTTATGAGTTATCTGCAATCCAGGCTTTTTGAAAAGCTCCGTTCATTGTGGCACAGACTGAGAATTGACAGGTGATGTGCTTTGATTGTGGGGAAAATGACACCATTCCATTTCAGGGGAGGAAAAGAAAATCTCAATTATTGATACTATCGAATTGCAAATTTGTATTACTTATTATATTAAGTAATGCGATATAATCAAAACATGACAAGTAGAGCTGAAACAATTACTCAATGAATCGATTATTAACCGATTACTGAGTTAATCGTCAACTATTTTGATAATCGATTCATCGGTTTGAAGCTTTTTATCGTGATTAAAACCAGATTTCTGATTGTTTCAGCTTCTTAAATGTGAATATTTTCTGGTTTCTTTGCTCCATAAAACAAAGAAATCATTAAAAACTGAATCATTTTGGTTTGTGGACAAAACGAAGACATTCGAGAACATCATGATTTCCACGTTTGATCAAGATTTTTTTGTTTTTTTCAAGTTTTCTGATATTTCTTGACTCAGTTAATCATGAAAACAATCAACAGATTAATTGATAATGAAAACAATCGTTAGTTGCAGCCCTAACAAAGGCGTAGAATAAACAAACAGACAAAGGCACTTGGACTTGTGCTGCTTGAGAAATCTGGTTTATTAGGAACAATATGATCCCACTAGCTTATTGTGGATATAGCAGTAAACAACAGAAACACAATTCACTTTCTTTTTTTCTTTTTTTTTTTGTTAAGTGCTACAGGTTTTTGCGATTATAGACATAAAACAGTACAGCAACCATCGTGCCCTACATTCATATATGCACAGAGAATATAAAATGACAGTATATTGCTGTGAAACTGCTCATAAATCACCCTCCGCTCGTCTCTCACATACACATCACTGGAATTATATCACACACTGCTGTTTGTGACGATGAGCGTGACGTGTGTTTGTGTTTGTGTGTGTGTGTGCGTTTGTATGTGATAACTGAGGAAGTTGTGGGTCAGGCAGGTGAACATTTTACAGTTAAGCACTGAGTTATCATTGGAGCACAAAGTTAATGTGATATAGTACAGTAACACTTAGACAAACCCTCCACACAGAGAGAGAGAGAGATCACCAACCCTTCACTGAGCCGACGCCACAGTGAAGGGAAGCCACATGTATTCTACTTTTGTTTTTGTGGTTTATTTTATTATTTTTTCTTTTGCTTTTCTTTTCTTTTCTTTTATTTTTTTTGTTTGTTTTAAATCAAAGATTAATACAAGCTAACTTTGGTTTCCAGCTCTCTACAACCATACTGTTAATTTGTGGCAGTTTAAGCTGTAAATTAAAGTGAAATCAACAGTATAGCAGCCATTAGCCGATATTAATACAACACAATTCACTTTTTTTTGTACTTTATTTTTTTGTTGTTGTTGTTGTTGTTGTTATAATAGCAGCGAGGAAATAATGTAGTTACAGTGTTATTCCATAGAACAGAGGTGAAAACGTCTTATTTCTCATCAAAGGACTATTAGAAATCTGATCTGGTACCTCTCAATAAATAGAAAACGCGACTTCCTTGTTGTTATTTGTTATCCTCTAACCTATTCAGTTATAAATATGGCTGCACACAATAGAGATTGTGCGAAGACAGTGACCGTGCAACAAAGAAAGATAAAGATTTTTGAATGAGATCTCAAATTACTTTTCTATAACCAACTTTTTTCCAAGAACTGCAAACAACAATAAAAACATCCCAGAGCTGACATGAGCCTTTCCACACGTTCTATCAGGCTGTAACACAAGACAAAACAATACCTTAAAGAAAAGAAAACAGGCTGAACGGAACAAATGAATGGGTGAATGGATCTGCAGACTGGAGAGAGAGGGAGAGAGACAGAGGGGACGTCTCAGGTTTCATCACACGGGATTCACTGAGACTCTGCTGCTGTGCTGTTTCACTTACTCTGTTTGTGCCAACGACGACAGAGCGGATTTCTAACACGACAGAGTCACTGTGTGGCCTCGGCAGCTGGAGGAGCCACGTGTTGACCGGTCACCTCTGAGTTGAAGAGTACAAACGCTGCAACAGGGATAGAAAATACAAAGTGGTGGCTTCGTGCTAACAGTGTGAGCCCTGTGGAGTTCTGAGGTGGAATAATGAAGCTTGTTTACACTTTGCTTGAGGAATGCACTCCAAAAATCCCATATTTTTTTTCCCGCTGCATGAGCCTTCACTCATAACAACCCCCCCCCCCCCCCCAAAAAAAAAAGACAGTTTTTTGACTTTGACTTCACTGTTTTGTGCTGAGCTCATCGTTCCTTGCAGTATATTCATTTGAATATGTCATTTCTCAGCAACAGCAGGCTTCCCTGGTATGTTTTTCACTCGGGGAAAAAAAAGAAGAAGGATTTAGTGTGTTGCAAGAATAAAAATTAACATAAAAAAAAAAAACAAGGAGCTTTTAAAAACTTGGGAGAAGCAGCTGAGCTCAGTCTGTCTCCGGCCCGTCTTCGATTAGACACCAGGGAAAGTAGTGAACGGTGATCACCGGAGCTGTCCGAGGCGTGAAAAGCAGCAGACGCACACCAGGCTGCTTCCGTCAGGATGTGTCCATTATACATTCTGAGCAGCTGTTCTGTGGAGGAAGTCCTTTGGAGGACGGCTGTGTGGAGGCGGCGTGAGGGGGGTGGACCTGAGTCCACAGTTCAAACAGGGTTTTTCAACCAAACTTGCAGGGGTGCGGGTCTGCGGCTGTTTTCTCTCCAGCATAATCATCATCATCATCATCATCATTGTCCCGACACCTCATCATCAAGGCCTTCAAACAGACAGCTCTGACACATGCAGCATCTACACTAACACTCGACGTTCATGCTATAACTACACAAGCAGGCAGAACGAAAAACAAAACAAAACAAAAGCAAAAAGAAAAAAAGAGAGAGATGCATACCAGTGATCCCTCCACTCTCAGCTTAGTGTGATTACATCTAAGCCGCCTCTCTTCAAGAATTCCTTTGCTCTGCATGGGCCGCGCGTCTGGTTCTTTCACTTGTTTTTGATTTGTGTCTGCTTTGACGTGAAGGGGCGAGGAAGAGGGGAGATTGTTTTTTTTTTTTTTTTTTTTGTTTTTTTTAAGAGAGAAGGCTTTGAAGGGAGCCAGGGGTTTGGGAAGAGTCTGAAGGTTCGTCTCTGAGGGGGTCAGGAGCGGCTGTAGAAGAAATAAAGAGAGGCACGAGGAAATAGAGCAGGATGTTGAGAAATAAAGTGGAGTTGACGGAGCCCAGGCCTCGTTCACTTCTGTGTCAGGTATGCTCCGATGGTGAGGCTCGCGGCCCCGAGTGCAGCCAGACCGAACACGGTCTTGATGGAGGGCCAGGAGCAACTGAACACCGACTCCCCCTTTCTGTCATACAGCTCCACAAAGGCATCCTGGGAAAACACACACACACACACACACACACACAGGGAGAGACAGTTGATTAATTGCGACTGTTGAAGAATTACTATGTGTTTACCTGTGTTTGTGTTGTTGCATCATTTGTTCTTTATCAGATGGGTGTTGTCTGCTAGAAGAAGACATGACGGCAGATAATGCAGGCGTGCTTGAAGACAAACACGACATCTGACAACACGGGGTGCGTACATTCAAATGTGGTCCGAATATGTCATTTCACAAATTGGAAAAACCCCACAGGGATTTTCTAAAATATCTGTGGACGGTAGTTCCAACAGGAGGAAGTAGACCCTTAGCCGTTGATACACATTTGGTATTTTAGTGAGTATTTACAGCTATGGATGTGCCAGACTGACTCAATATAGATGCAGTGCCATATGTTCATTATTATAAAGGAACATTGTCAGTTTTTTAATAGCTTCAGGTTAACCCTTAGCATTTTTCCATGACTATGTTGTACAGTGTATACAGAGGCTATAAGAATGTGCAATATGGAATGTCTTACATCCTTTTTTTCCCCAGCACAACCTATGCAATGTGTCGAAACGTCGTTTTTTTTTTTTCATTTTCACAAACACACCTGAGCAAAAAGTACTCAAAATGTTTAAAAATCAGATTGGATTTGTGAATTTGGAAATACGTCACAGTTCAAAATCCACTTGGCTCATTTTAAAGATTTAAAAAAAGAAAAGACGCTCTATTTTGTGGCTTCTGCATAATTATTGCTACTTTATATCACGACTAAAAATGCGATATTTACTGAATCATAACTTTGACACAACAACACGTAAGAAAGTTTTTTAAAGCCTGAATATGTGACCGAAACACACACCCACAGGATGTCCATATAAGGAGTTGTGTGTTATTCCCACGGCAATTTACCAAGGGTGCATCCGTGGCACAGGGTGATAAAATAGATTATTTCTGGCTTTGAAAACATAGAAAACTGTTCACTGAACACGTATTATTATAAATATTACTATTATTATGTATTACAGTTGAAGATATATCCTTTAGGGATAGCCATCCAAATTATGATTTCAAATGTCTACTTCGGTTGCCAATGCAGTTGTACAATACAAACTGGAGCTTTAAATATTCACAGACTTCAGTGTGAGCAGTTTTTAAAGGGACAGTTTTAGTTTTCTAGTTTTTTAGTTTGCACGATGTTGTGGTTTAGTTGCGTCTTTTTAAAAACTCAACTGCATCCACGTCAGTTTGTTTTGGAGGTGGCTGTGGGAGTCTGAAACATGAACACAGTGCAAACTCTGTGCTTGCATCAATCTTTGGAAAGACCCATTAAGATGTAAACAGTGTTACTACATTTAGGTTGGCAGCATATCCAACCATCCACTGTTAATTGTCTCTAACACTCTCCTACGCACAACCTCAGACGCAACACGCCCAGAAACACACAATAAACAAACAGGGGAATCACAAAGAGCCCATTGGAAACTGCATATCAACAATTTTTTTTCTTCCTTTTTTTTTTTTTTTGTTGCATGTGGACGTGCACCGCAACACTTGAGCATTAGCATTAATATATTAATGATACTCGTGTACGCTCTCTGCTGCTAACAAACTGAGAGCGTGGGCAAAGCACACAAGCCCTCAACACTGAATACCATGAATGTGTGTGTGTGTGTGTGTGTGTGTGTGTGTGTGTGTCTTATAATAGGAAATACAGACATCTGCTCACAAGAGGTGACAGCAGGAACAGCTGGACAGGAAGTCATGGCGCTAAGCCGCTAAACCGCACACACACACACACACATACACACACACACAGACACGATTATCCTAAAACTAAACTACTATAGTGCATTATTGCCAGTGTTTCCAAATGAATATGTAAGTGTCTAAAAAAAAATTTGACCTTTATTTGGAGACATGTTTAGCAATTCCCCTGAAATATAACTGTCCGTTCCCATAGGAATCTATCAACGTTTAATTTTAATATGTCTCCGCTGCAAGTAGGAAGTAAAATGTGAGTCTGCGTAATAAGAAAACTGTATCAATTTAGGTTAAGATGGAATATAAATGAAGTTGAAATAGTATAAACAGCCATTACACTGTGTAAAGACTTGCATAGCTTTGCAGTTATTGTGTTTTGCATGAAACTTGAGCTGAAATACACACATTTTATTCGACCTTGATCCAACAGGAACAAAACTGGGTCATTGGACTCCTTTCCAAAAGTTGTCATTAATATATAGCTTCCTATAATCAAACAAAAGCCCACACAGGACTAAAAAAGGCATATCCATTCTGAAGTTCAGCGTGGAGACAGAAGTATTTCCTGTTTCCCTCTCCTCCCTTCCCGTTCCTCTGGCATTCTTGAGGTTGGGGGGCAAGTCAGTGACACAGAGGATGAAGGATCAGCAGTTTCTTCCCAGTTTAGATCCTCTTTATGCAAAACACACAGCACTCTCAAATCAGCTGGAAATAGCTTGAACCAACTATAACAACTGTAGCTTGTGCAATACTAACATGCTAATGCAAGGAGGGTAAAATGACTCATTCTATAGTGTTATAGTAACTTATATAACTAGTAGCCCTAGGAGAGCGCAGACCTCCACCAGGGCAGATCAGCCCCCCACAAAATAGCGATAGAAATAGTGATATCGTCTATGGATCATGCCCAAAACTTAACCACTTGTTTCTGGACGACATACTATACTATGACGTTTTTGACCAATTTGACCATTTTTGAACGACATACTATACGAAGACTTTTTTGACCAGTTTTTGATGACATACTATACTATGACGATTTTTACCAATTTTGACCATTTTTTGACAACATACTATACTATGACATTTTTGACCACTTTTGGATGACATACTACACTATAATGTTTTTGACCAATTTAGACAATTTTTCATCGACATACTACACTATGATGTTTTTTACTAATTTCGACAATTTTTGACGAAATACTATACTATGACGTTTTTGACCATTTTTGGACGACATACTTTACTATGATGTTTTTGACAATTTTTGACCATCTTTGGACGACATACTATACTATGATGTTTTTGTCAATTTTTGACGACATACTATACTATGACCATTTTTGGACGACATACTATACTATGACGTTTTTGACCAATTTTGACCATTTTTGGACGACATACTATACTATGATGTTTTTGGCCATTTTTGGACGACATACTATACTATGACCATTTTTGGACGACATACTATACAATGACGTTTTTGACCATTTTTGGACGACATATTATAGTATGACGTTTTCGACCAATTCTGACCATTTTTGGACGACATACTATACTATGACGTTTTTGACCTTTTTGGACGACATACTATACTATGACGTTTTTGACCACTTTTGGATGACATACTACACTATAATGTTTTTGACCAATTCAGACAATTTTTCATCGACATACTACACTATGATGTTTTTTACTAATTTCGACAATTTTTGACGAAATACTATAGACGTTTTTGACCATTTTTGGACGACATACTATACTATGGCAATTTTTCACAAATTTCGACCATCTTTGGACGACATACTTTACATTGACGTTTTTGACCATTTTTGGACGACATACTATAGTATGACGTTTTCGACCAATTCTGACCATTTTTGGACGACATACTATACTATGACGTTTTTGACCATTTTTGGACGACATACTATAGTATGATGTTTTCGACCAATTCTGACCATTTTTGGACGACATACTATACAATGACGTTTTTGACCAATTCTGACCATTTTTGGACGACATACTATACTATGACGTTTTTGACCAATTCTGACCATTTTTGGACGACATACTATACTATGACGTTTTTGACCTTTTTGGACGACATACTATACTATGACGTTTTTGACCACTTTTGGATGACATACTACACTATAATGTTTTTGACCAATTCAGACAATTTTTCATCGACATACTACACTATGATGTTTTTTACTAATTTCGACAATTTTTGACGAAATACTATAGACGTTTTTGACCATTTTTGGACGACATACTATACTATGGCAATTTTTCACAAATTTCGACCATCTTTGGACGACATACTTTACATTGACGTTTTTGACCATTTTTGGACGACATACTATAGTATGACGTTTTCGACCAATTCTGACCATTTTTGGACGACATACTATACTATGACGTTTTTGACCATTTTTGGACGACATACTATAGTATGATGTTTTCGACCAATTCTGACCATTTTTGGACGACATACTATACAATGACGTTTTTGACCATTTTTGGACGACATACTATACTATGACGTTTTCGACCAATTCTGACCATTTTTGGACGACATACTATACTATGACGTTTTTGACCTTTTTGGACGACATACTATACTATGACATTTATGACCAATTTTGATAATTTTTGGACGACAAACTATACTATGATGTCTTTGACCATTTTTTAATAACATACTATACTATGACGTTGTTGACCATTTTTGGACGATTTACTATAGTCTGATGTTTTTGGCCAATTTTGACCATTTTTGGACAACATACTGTACTATGACGTTTTTGACCATATTTGGATGACATACGTATAGTATGATGTTTTTGACCAATTTTGACAAATTTTGGATGACATACTATACAATGGCATTTTTGGCCATTTTTGGACGAGATATATAATATGACCTTTTTGACCATTTTTGGACGACATACTATACAATGATGTTTTTGACCATTTTTGGACGCCATACTATACTATGACATTTTTTATCATATTTGGACGACATACTTTAATATGAGGTTTTTGACCAATTTTGACGATTTTTGGACGACATACTATACTATGACGTTTTTGATCATTTTTAGACAACGTACTATACTATGCATTTTTGATCATATTTGGACGACATACTATACTATGACGTTTGTGACCGTTTTTGTACAACTTACTATACTATGCATTTTTGATCATATTTGGACGACATACTATACTATGACGTTTTTGACAAATTTTGAAAAAAAATTTTTTTTTAAAAATGGTCACATTTTGGACGACATAGTGTAGTATGACATACTACATAGTATAGTATGACGTTTATGTCAAGTTTTGGACCAAATTTTTTTTTCAAAAAAATGGTCCGATTTTGGACGACATAGTACGTACGTCATACTACACTGTCGACCAAAATGTGATCATTTTTTGAACAAAAAGCTGTGGTCCAGAACTTGACAAAAACGTCATACTACACTATGTCGTCCAAAAGCTGACAATTTTTTTGAAAAACACTTTTTAGGTCCAAAAGAGACAAAAACATCATACTATACTTTGTCTAAATTTCGACATCTCCGTTAGTGGGAGGCAGAATGACATATTAGATCAGAACACTCGATGCGGGATTCGAACCAGGGCCACATATGCTTCAACACATGTGGCAAGTCGGGTGCGCTACCATCTGAGCCAAAGACAAAGTTGAATAGAACAGTTTTTTTTGGTAACATTTATTGAGTCAAATATTTGACAAAAACGACATACTATACAATGTCGTCCAAAATCTGAATTTTTTTTTGAAAAACACTTTTTTGGTCCAAAACTTGCCAAATACATCATACCATACTATGTCTTAATTTCTACATCTCCGTTAATGGGAGGCAGAGAGGGGGAGAATGACATACCGGATCAGAACACCCGACGCGGGATTCGAACCATAGCCACATGCAGAGGGGACCAAAGGTTCAACACATGGGGCAGGTCGGGTGCTCTACCATCTGAGCCAAAGAGGAAGTTGAATAGAACTGCTTTTTTAGTAAGATTTATTGAGTCGAATATTTGACAAAGACGACATACTATACTATGTCGTCCAAAATCTGACAATTATTTTGAAAAACACTTTTTAGGTCCAAAACTTGACAAAAACGTCATACTATACTATTTAGTACGTATTACTACACTATGTCGTCCACAATGTGACCATTTTTTGAAGAAAAATTTTGGTCCAAAATTTGACAAGAACAACATACTATACTATGTTGTCCAAAATCTGACCATTTTTTTGAAAAACACTTTTTAGGTCCAAAACTTGACAAAACGTCATACTATACTATGTAGTACGTATAACTACACTATGTCGTCCACAATGTGACAATTTTTTGAAAAAAAAATTTGGTCCAAAATTTGACAAAAACGACATACTATACTATGTCGTCCAAAATCAGAAATTTTTTTTGAATAACATTTTTTTTGGTCCAAAACTTGACAAAAACGTCATACTATACTATGTAGTACGTCATACTACACTATGTCATCCAAAATGTGACCATTTTTGGAAAAAAAAATTTGGTCCAAAATTTGACAGAAGCGACATACTATACTATGTGGTCCAAAATCTGACAATTTTTTTGAAAAACATTTTTAAGGTCCAATACCTGACAAAAACGTCATACTATACTATGTAGTACGTATTACTACACTATGTCGTCCACAATGTGACCATTTTTTGAACAAAAATTTTGGTCCAAAATTTGACAAAAACGACATACTATACTATGTCGTCCAAAATCTGACAATATTTTTGAAAAACTTTTTTTTGGTCCAAAACTTGACAAAAACGTCATACTATACTATGTAGTACGTCATACTACACAATGTCGTCCAAAATCTGACAATTTTTTTGAAAAACATTTTTTTGGTCCAAATGAGACAAAAAAGTCATATTATACTTTGTCTAAATTTCTACATCTCCGTTAATGGGAGGCAGAGAGGGGGAGAATGACATACTGGATCGGCCACTCGACACGGGATTCGAACCAGGGCCACATGCAGAGTGGACAAAAGCTTCAACACATGTGGCAAGTTGGGTGCTCTAGCACCTGAGCCAAAGACAAAGTTGAATAGAATTGTTTTTTTAGTAACATTTATTGAGTCAAATATTTGACAAAAACGACATACTAAACTATGTCGTCCAAAAACTGACAATTTTTTTGGTCCAAAGCATCATACTATACTATTTCTAAATCTCCGTTAATGTGACGTTTATGATGTTTTTGACCATTTTTGATTACAAACTATACAATGACATTTTGACCATTTTTGGACAACATACTATACTATGATGTTTTTGACCAGTTTTGGACGACATACTATACTATTAAGTTTTTGACAACTTTTGACCATTTTTGGACGACATACTATACTATGACTTTTTTTGTCAAATTTTGGACGACAAACCAATGTGAACTAAAGCTAAGTAATACATAATGATGATTACCAATATATTATTAAACAGTTAATTAATATAATGCACTAACTAACGTTAATTAAGGGATCCTTATTGTAAAGTGTAACCAAAATAGGTAAAACCCAAATGAGGGTCGCGGGGGGCACTGGTGTCGAACTCAGCTGGCATAGGGTGAAAGGCAGGGTACATCCTGGGCGGGTCTATCACAGGGCCACATAGAGACAAACCATTCACTCTCACACCTACGGTCAATTTAGACTGTCTAATTTGCTGCATCCCCAAAATGTTTTTGGACTGTAGGAGGAAACTGGAGAACCCGGAGAAAACCCACACACACACGGGGAGAACACGCAAACTCCAAAACTCCATACAGAAAGGACGTTGTTCCGACTGAGTCGCAGACCTGGGTCTTCTTGCTGCAAAGGCAAGAGTGCTCCAAAGAGTTCTCCAAACACTCTTTAAATCCATAGAAATCCATATTCATATTCAAGGTCCGGACCTCTTTGTTTTGGCTGCCTTTTAATGACGTAGTCCACTCTATCCATTCCTGCTATAACTTGTGAGGCAAAAACAATAAAGTCATGGTTCACAACTATTCAGCGCTGCCATAAAACCCGCAGAACAACAGTTCCCAGGATCCCACACATCTTCCCAGTGACATCAAACTCTGCCTTTTGTTACTGTTTTGATAGAGAATAGCAGCAGTAAGTACATATGTTGCAGGTTTTCACATTGTAAAGGGTATAGAACAATGATGGTGCTATATGGCGTGTAATCACAGAAGACCTAAATCTTGAGAGGGACGTGAATTTGACTACCAGCGTGATCATCCATGGGATATATCAAGTCAGTACAATCAGTTGCCCTTAGAACTAAGGAAGTCTGTAAAAATATGCCCAACAGTTTGTGAGATACAGTATTTTACTCTGGACTGACTGACAGACCAACACTGCCATCTCTGAACTCGAAACATGCCCTGTCTCTCTCACTGAAGGCTTGGTTACCCCCCACTTGTGCCCCCCAGGGTTCAGGTACTAATTATAGAATGAGCTCTTCAGTTAGACCTCCAGCAGAGCTGAATGACTTGGTTGGCAAAACCACTGCTCTTATTGTACTTCTTCAACTAGTTCTGGAAATCTATTGAGGGAGGAGCACCAAACAGCCACTAAAGGTCCAGCAGCACAGACTGTGCATATCTGACCACTATCAAGGCTAGAAATAAAAAATGACAACCTCATGATGTGTGTCCTTGATATGTCCCAGACAGTCAGCATAGATTATCATCTATTTAAGTCTGAAACAAAAGCGAGCCAATTACAGTAAGAGGTTCGTAACAGCGGTGATGGATGTTTAAAGAATCCCACAAGGACAGGGATGGTAATAACTCCAGAGTGAGTCAGGGGAGAGAGCAGAGACAGAGGAGGGGAGTAGGGGGTGTCAGGTGGATATCATGAGACTGAGGCATGCTCCACTTCACTGGAACTTTTTTCACTCACACGTTAGCGAGCAGCACTGCCACACAACCATGTGAGCGGTGTGAAAAACAAACCTCGGCGCTCTCTATTTTCTCCTCTCTCTTCCCTCTCTCCCTCCGCCTGCGTTGACCGCCATTGCGAGAAAAACCCTAGCCTTTGAAGAAAGTCACAATAACAATAAGCAGCTGGCAAAGGAGGACACAGAAGGGTAGCCGGGACAGTAGAGGACAAAACATCTGCATTCATCACATCAACAAAAGACTATAATCCTCAAAAAACTCATCTTTGCCCTGCAGCAAACCATCTGCCACAAGCAGCAGGTGTGCATCTGGGAAATAAAGTCCTGGCTGCAACTCACTACAGTATTCAGTTTTTTGGATCAATGGCTTTTAAAAGGTCACAGCTGCCCCACAGAAGCCATGAATCCAGAGGGGAAAATGCCACGCCAGGTTTACACACTCCCTTCCTCTCGTTTTTACTGCAAACAATGAATCCCTGGGAGAGACACATACAGAGTAAAGGAGTCAGACTGAACAGTAAAGACTTGAGAGGATCTCATACTCAGCCACGCTGGGGTGGCAACTCGCTGCCTGAGTGTCATTGTTACCCAGGCTGGAAACTTCACACATGATTTGCTTTTCCCACCAGCAGGAAAGAGCTTGTCATCGACCTCTGATTTGTTTTTCCGCATGATTTCGACCTCCAGGTTTTGCTCACGAGCATAAAGAATGTCAGTGTTGTCTTTGTAGGATGGCCTTTCGCTGTCTTAAGGGCAACAGGAAATAAGCCTACCAAAGATTTGCCAACTCCTTTGGGTATCCCCTGGCTTGTGTGGAGGATAATGAGTCATCTTGTGCACTCAGCTGTACCTCCGTTAAAACCCCAAGCAAGTGCCTCTGCCAAAACAGAAAAATGATTAGGCAGTGATCTCTGTTTTGGGACGTTTGTGTGGGTAATTGCGGGCAGGCTGAGACCGAGAGAAAGGAATGAGGGTTAAAGTTCAACTTGTAATTAAAGTGCCTGCTGTGGCTTTGCTGCTATATCCACTTGTGAAGCGAGTTTCTCCCCACGCTCTGTTTATTTCCTAAGCATTCATATAGTAACACACTTACAATATTGCATACGCTGCTGCTCTTTGATTTTCTAATGAGCTTCTCGCAGACTTCGCCGCAGCTAATTAAAGTCAAACAAAACTCCCATTTCAGGAGCCACGGGGAAGTAATGTGAGAGAAACACAAGAAAGGCATGGATGTCCTGTACTGTAATTTATCTGTTTTGATCAAAAATATAGGCTGCATTTATACATATATATCTATCCCATTATTACTTTATTTATACATACACACACACACGGGGGAAAAACACAGCAGCCCTCTCGTCTGGCAGCAAGGTCAGGTTCGATCAAATGTCTCTGGAGTGAGACTGTCATCCATCGACTGGACTGGCAAAGACGAGATGACGGGCGAGTTTGTTGCAATAGTCATTACCCGGTGAGTCCCTGCTGTGTCAGCATCAGCAAACAGCTCGGAGCTGGGGACACCGAGCGCTTCACAAATCACTTTACTGTGACAATAGTGCAACACCTGGAAACAGCACGGCAGCTGGTTAACGGGAAGCCGCTCAAAAATCTTCTGTAAAATAAGAAAACCATCACCTATCATTTTTGCATAAACAACACTGTGGATGCTCATTCGTTTTCTGAGTTATGTGAGAGAAGTGATAACATATACCACCCTCATGCTGTTGTAGAAACAAGTCGGCACAAGATGGTGGCCTCCATACAGCAAGGGCCTTGCTC
The DNA here is from genome assembly GCF_963457635.1 of Microchirus variegatus. NCBI lineage: Eukaryota > Metazoa > Chordata > Actinopteri > Pleuronectiformes > Soleidae > Microchirus > Microchirus variegatus. Next base: position 17,546,733 of record NC_139806.1, read on the forward strand.
AAAGTACATACAAATGGTTTAGGCTAACATTTCTCCTTCATTTTAAAGACATTAAAGGTGGTCTATTCAATTTCTGCCAGTCAATCCTCTTCAATGTTCTCAGGCAGAGCTTCTATGAGGTTATTGTTCCCAGTTAAGCAGCACACAACCCACCACATTTTTAACTACACTAACCACTATCTACAAAGCCAATTTGTGACTTCTCAAAATCACATTTTTGTTGAAAGAGAAAAGGTTTTAAACCCCGGGAAGTTGTTTCTGACAAACAGACATTAAGAATTTAGGAACCTCATTCTCAGATGTAAAAACAGTGTATAAATATTTTTACAATGTTCTCTAAATTCCCAATAAAAACTAATTCAGTGTTAAAAAGCAATAAATGCTGTACATTTACAGTCTGAAACACAGTGGCATCAGGATAAATCATATTATTAGCGTATTAAGCACAAAGAGCATTTAACCTCTCAGGTGGCCGACAGATACACATCCTTTAAAAGGCCTTTCAAGCGTTATAACTATCTCCATAAAGGAAATAACAGCCTTTTAAATGTAATATCAGCTTGTGTGGAAAAAAAAAACATATCAAAAGAGGATTCTAGACAACATGGGAAACTGTTTTAAACCTCCTCATCTAGAATTTAATTAATGTTTCACACTCGCATATTTAAGTTCAACAGTCTTTACGCTCGAGTTCATTACCCTGAACTCCGGCATAAAAAAGGCAAAAACTATTTTTTGACGCTGGATACAACCCTAAAGGCTCATAAATATTCAAATTTGCATCAGCAGCAGCGTTTGTGTGTTTACAAAACAGTGCTTTCTCCCATGGGAGTAGGCCCGCTCCACTGGAACATGAAACGCCATCGCCACTAAATCACCCACACTCCTGTGTAGTTTTTTTTTTTTTTATTATTGTCGCCATTATTTATTGTCTGAACTGCCATATAAAGGAAGGACTGTAACTTTACACATGAGACTTTGGTTTCTTAGGAGATGAATAATGCTTCAGTGAACTTTTTTTTTTTTTTCGTTTTTTCCATCCCATCGAGGAGGCGGCGGGAGGAGAAACATTGAAGTTAAACCAGGCAAATTGTGCAGAAGCATCGACTGTAGGTTTCTGAGGTTTTCGGGAAGAACAGACAGATTAAGAAGTGACAAACATTGCTCATCTCTTCCCGTAACCGTGACTGAACAACTGTATCATCACTGCAGGCCATTTATTCTCGTCGAGCCTGTTGCTTTTTTATTGGGAAATCTTTGTTCCAACATAAAATGACTGGGTGACCTTGCAGGTTCAGAGGAGTGAGTGTCAGTGGATGGATGCAGTGAGAGTTTCCTCCTCAGTCACCTTCTCTCCTTCTGCTCTCCTGGTTTATTGGCACGTCAGAGTATCATTTACAATCAGTCGCTTGTGCATTCAGAGCGATGAGACATCAAAGCAAAGGGAAAGCCAGGGAGAGCGTTCTTTTCTCTCACATTAAATCAGACAGCCTCTGCAGCTCAGACAATACGTTTCTTTTATTCTTTAAAACGATCCGTTCCCATGATTCTGGCCTTGAAACCTATTTTAACCGCAACAATTAATCCTTAACCCTTTACATATGATGAAACTTGCCACAATGGCTCACTGAAATAGATACAATGCAGCTAAAAGGGGATGTTTGGCGCGTCTGAGGATGTCTACACCAAGCCCATCCGGGGAGGAAGTGACAGAGTTAAGTCAGGCAGAAGTGCAGCTGCCGCGCTGCTGCAAATATCAAGAGACGGCTTCATCTCAGCTTCTGGTTCAGTGCTGCCCAGTTTAATAAAACAACTCTCATTTCAGCTGCACGGCCTCTGTAAAGGCCATTTATGATGCACAAGTACAGAGAACGGAAAAGGGCCGGTGAGTCACGACGCACAAACACACGTGTGGAGTGTGTTTGGAGTGCATTAAACCTGGCAAGAGCGGCTTTCAAGACAAGAACGGATGTCTGCCACGTTAGTGTCTAATAAATCTGTGTTCTCTCCAAGGAAGTCACACGTTACGCATCAGCAGCTCCAGTGACGTGTTTGTGGCTTTAGAAATCCATGGACACCATGTGGAAGCCAGTGAGCTGTGGTACTTTTTTTTGTGTGTGTGTGTGTGTGTGTGTGTGTGTGAAACTCTCATCCTTTTGTACAAATTTTGCTCTCAGGCATGCAAGGGCACTTCTATAAAGAGCCAGTTGGTACTGGAATGCAGCATCTATGGCATTTAAAACATGCAGACGCACTCACTGGACAGAAGGACAAGGTTGTATTTCCCATCCAGTCTATGCTTTAGGTTAATTATTAGGCGACATTTTTTACTCCTTTTATCAGCGTTAGATTGCTTTGTACAGGAAGTAAAACACCCTTTATTTTTGGCAAAACAAGGGAGCACAAGAGGCTGTTCAGATAAAAAACACTGATAGAGACCGTGGGAATCAGCGGATTCCCAAGTGGCCTGTTGCTTCTCTTGTGACAGACGAGATTCACTTCCTGTGAAAGGGGCAGCAGCACGCTGCTTCGGCACGCTGAAGTCAGATCCACTGAAGCCTAGAGACCACACAACAACCAAATTTTGAGTAGCCAAGCTGAAAACAAGCATAACAATATGAGTTAAAAATAAATATTTCACATGGAGTAATGGCTTGTGTGGGAACCATAGACCATATACAAATAGTGGATATTGTCCCAGCAGGGTGACCCTGCTAGTTTTAAAAATAAATGTACTTGAATGTCTATGAAGTCTAATATCTTCTTATTGGTTGGAGGCCATGTCTGTGGATTTCCAGTTAAAAAAGCTCAACATTGTGCTACTCAAATAGCTCACGTCACTTCAAAACGGGAGTTCAGATTCTTATGTGTGACATCACAACCTGTTGCCATGTCGGGAACACCAGCTGCAGCAAACACAGTGTGAAGCGCATGTGGTGGCTAATTGTCCCGATCGAGCCCCAAACATGGTGCTAGTAATGGTGCTTTCTTGTAATGATGCATTGCGCCGACTGTGGTTTTGTGTGCTTTGCATCTGAGCGTTTCTTTCTTTTGAGCAATGATGTAACAAAGTTACACAATCCTTTTCACTCAACAGTGATAGGTCAGGTCTTTGTGAAAGACCTCAACAGTTCAGTAAAGTGTGAAGTCACTTCCTGTGCAGATACGGAGGGGGGGATGACATCACTGTCTAAGCTGAGACTATGGCTTCTCTGTGGTAGCGAAGGCCAAGTATGGCTAAATCACAGACTCTGTGTGGGTAACTAGGGAAAGAGTACAAGCAAGCCAAACATGTAGTCACACTAATGCCATGGAGAAAGGGTGGGGGAGGAGAGGTGGAAAGCTACAGTTGGTTAGACACTGTAACCAAGAGATTTGTATTTGTTTTGAACCATTAGCCGACTCCTAAATCTTAGCCCCGAGTCAAAGCATAAAACCAAACTGTAACAAAAGGGAAGGTTTTATTTTCACTAAAAGCGGCAATGTTGTGATTTTGCCTTTGATGGAAGCCCAATTCGCCTCCGTAATTTAGGAAGCATTGGCAAACAAGTCGAGTGTAATATCATCCGATAGAGAATTAAGCATGTCAGCGGAGGAGAACATATTAGGACATCAAAGCTAGTCAGCCAACGCCTCCTGCAGTCTCCTCTTTCATAGACATCTTGAATAAAGTCAGCTGTTAAATGAAAGCTTGTCAGTTTTGGCAGGAGGGCACTGGAGCGGTTTGCACGGAGGCCAGGTTTCAGATTAAGCTCCCGTCTCCATGTATGCATGTAAATGAAAGAGGCCGCGTTGTGCGACGGGACGTGCTGCGAGCACCGCGGAGCATGCGGCGAAACACTGAGGATCTCAGATGTCCGATAATGTCCGAGGAAACAATCATCTGTGTGCGGTGCAGCTCCGTCAGGAGCAAACAAGAGGAGCTGGAGTGAACGGAAAAACGTTTTCCCACAAAGTCTCAGTGACAGCATCTCCTGCCAGTGTTGAAAATGCATTTATTCATATTCTGTTATTTATTCAACACTGTTGACATTTTGGGAGAAAAACTGTGCTTTTTTTTTTACTGTAACACTTTTTCCTGAAAGCTGTAAGTAATTTTCAGTTACAGTTTGCACTCTTCTTTTAGAAACGTAGGTACATAAACAAGTAAACCCACAGGGCAATATTTTACAAATAACAGAGCAAAGAGTGCGAGAGAGTACAGTTCAAAATGTGCCATGTGCTTCCATGTACTCCTATTAATAATATCATGATGACCTCTTAATTTATGTTATGCCCTTAGGAGGCTGATACTGATACACAGGATGGAAGCTAATGTACTGCAAGACTAAATTATAGGACTTCTGGATTTGAATTAAGGATGTTTACTTTGTCAGAGACCACTTTAAAGGTGTTGTACCTGTACTATTTGTTCAGTCAAAGAAAAATTCCATCACATTTGCATCTGGTGATTAAAAACTAAAGTATGTGGTGTGTGTGCAGACAAAAGCCAAAGTCAGTTTTTGGAAGGTAAGCACAGCTTCCCCACAGACTGAAAATTGTGAAATGCGTGACAAAACATCTCCGTGCTGCATCGTGCATGAGGTCATTTATCAACAAGGGGAAGGGAAGGATATAATTATTCCTAACACAACTTCAGAGTGAAAAATCTAATGCTGAATGTCCACACAGCCCATATCATCTCTGTTTTCAACATAGGCGTTCTCCACGGAGAACCACCCCCCCCACACCCCCTCTTCCCTCTTGTTCTTCTTTTCTCAGACTGGGAATACTGGAGGAAAAGTTCAATGACCTCTCTCAGGCAACCAGCTGATTTTCATCCAGGACGGGGGAGAGGAATGTGAGGAATGCATTGATGTGTGGAGACAAACAACTGCACTGTGCGTACCCAAGAGGCCTGATATGAGAAGGAATGAACTTTGAGATAATCGAGTCGACGGCAAGGAGCACCTCTAAGACTCACACTTTATGTCACAAAATAACAAAAACTCAATAAATGAGAGTAATTAAAGCCTAATAAAGCAGCTAAGAGCTGGGGAGGACAGTCGTTTATAGCCCCCTGTGCTTAAAAAGTGACCTTGGAAAAAAACTACGTGGATCAGTATACTTTAAAAACGGGGATTGTTTGAAATATCGCTGCAGGTTGGCTCAGTCGAAGCTGTGTGACCTTCCCATTCTGTACACACCACGAGAGGAGAACAAGCACAGCCTCCACGGCGAATGATAATCAGGTGCCTATTGTGACATTGACGCTCTGGTGAGAAAATGTGCGGAAAGCTAATGAGACTCATGATAGAGTTCTTTTTAGGGGGGCACTGTCTCTTTAGGATAATCCATGGAAAATGTTGTTAGGTGCCTTTAATGACTGTTTCCATGTAAGAAGCCTTGACGCTGGCGTGCACCAAGAATGAGAAAACATGAATGACGTCAAACGGAGACGCTTGTGCATGAAGGGAAAACACTGGAAACCGTGTTGAAAGTGTTATTTTTTTTACTTTGTGCTATTTAGATTTAGTGCCTGCGTAAACATTCCTGTGCTTTCTCGTCAGGAGCTGGATCAGCTGAGCATCAGATGCTTGTTTAGTCAGATGACTTTAACAGGAGACTGTGCAGTGAGCTAATCCAAAACACACAAAACAGAAACTCTCACAGCAGGAACTCCAGTGAAAGCAAAACCGTTTTATCAGTTCGTTTCTTGTTTTGATCCGTCAACCCCGGTGGCCTCGTCAGACTTTGCCAACAATAATCACATTTTTCCATCCATAAACATACTGGCTGCAGTACATGTGACGGTCAGAGTCACCGGACTGTCTGTTTATGAGCCTCCTCTCCCTGCTCGCCCTTCCATCTCTCCTCCTCCTCCTCCTCCATAACCCTGTTAGCTTCACCTTGTGATCAAAGACACCTTGTGAAGTCTGGCTATTTCATCCAGTAAATATTCTTCAAACCCATAGCCTCCCTGGAGTGGAGGAATGTGGACTCGTATTAATTCAAACAGGGGGAAATATTGAAGGTCAAGGAGCCTAGGTGACACTGATAGACTGGGTGCTATCAGAATATAGAGTTTGCTCAGACGGCTGATAATGTGGCACACTGGTAATCAAATGTCCCTTCTTTCTTTTTTTTCTTTTACAATGGCTTAATGAGATTCTGTTCATTAAAGGGAGAGAATATACTTTCTCGCGCTCGTTCTTGTTTAACGCGTTTCTTCTTCTTTTTCGAAACCACAAGTGGTCATAAAATGTAAAAGATAAATGAAGCGTTTTATAGGTCATTTTTACAGAGATGATTGAACTACTGGTGGTTAGATCTGCAGACATGAGCCTCGTCTAGACATGTCACAGAGCTAACACCTCTATAAAGCAAAGACGGCGCCTGACATCACTGAATCAAGGAATCTTTAAAAATAAATAAAGAAGAAGAAGAAGAAAAAACTGGAACACAAACAGACATAAATCACTGTGTTGTCAAAAAAATACAAAAAAAAAAAAAGCTAAAGAAAATACCTAAGAAGAAAAGGACTCACTGTCACTTTTCATGTTTTCAATCCGTCCCACTTTCTTTGAAGTATCATGTCATTATTTGAGTTGCAATAACAGCCCAGCAACCAATTAAAAGGCAGCCTTCCACGGCAGACTCAGAGCAATTGATGTAATATAACACTGTCATAGTCCTGGTTATGTTTTTGCCAGAATATTCCTGTCTGAAGTAGGTCTGTAGGCCGAGGTGGTCTCCAGAGGCAACAGCAGTGTCTGACTGTGACAACAACAAAATGTCCTCACCACTGCAGCATGCTGACTACACTCAGGAAACATCAACACTGCTGCAATTTAATTTGAAAACACTGTTTAAAGATAAAAATAAATAAATTTAAAAAAACGACCTGTGTCCAGATACTACCACACCTGAAAAAGTATATCACAAGACTATTCAGGTACACTGAGCATGTTTGTGCCAGATTCTTTCTTCTGCTCGATTCAATTCAGAAAGAACCACTGAGAAGACACGGTAATGGACAAATAACGGGGTCAAACTAAAACAGAAAGTAAGCTTTTTCACAAAGCTTTCCTTTCCGCAGCTGGCATGCAAGCAGTAGCTGATAAAACCCACTCGGGGGGAGTGAATGCAGATAATTGTGTTTTCGAAATCAAACGTATTCGCATTAAAAAAAATGTGAGCCAGTGGCGTTTTTCAAACTTTTCCATTTTCAGTACTAGAAAAATGGAGACGAAAAGACGAATTCTGTGGCTGGCAGGTGGATCCACAGCGGAATGATGTGTTTTTAAATGCAGGAGTATGTCAATGTGGCCTCAAGCTCCCCTGAAATACATTAAGACATAAGAAAAAAAACAAATTATTTGGACCAGACCACCCCGCCACAAACTTAACTGTGCATGGAAACATACGGAGTGACATTCTTTTTATCTCAGTTTACAGACTTTAAGGACGAGCTGCTTTCTCTGCACCTGCAACAGGTGAACGCCATCAGCTCAAAACACAGGAATGTCTCTTAAGAGTCTTTAGGGCGGTTCACTTTTTACCTCGGCATGAATTTCAATAAATCACCCGTCTATTTCAGCTGCCATTTCCAGCCACTGCAGTTCACTGTGTTAATTGAGTCTTTGCTCAGAGATACCAACACAAACCATCGGAAACACTCAATCAATACAACATAGTCAAAGTGAAATGGGAGCGTTGGCTGACCTCACTCAGTGTCCACTGAAATAGATCGCATTTCCTGTGGGCTATTTCGCTCCTCTACCAAATATCACATCGGGGAGGGGGGTGTGCAGAATTATTTACCCCAGACCTCCATGGACGAGGCAGAGCAATCTATTTACCATTATCTGGCTGTTGTCATTTTTTTTTTTTTGGGGAGGGCATGTACTCAGCATTTAAGAGAGGAGGCAATAATGGCTTGCTGTTTGTTAATGGCCAGTGCTGTGGCTAGTTGCACCGGGAAATCCCAATGGAGATAGTAGTGGTGTGTGTCTCTCTGTGTGTGTGTGTGTATATGCATGTAGTGTGTATGAGCACCACTAACAGGAAGCAAGGCACCCCGGGGCCATCTGCTCACTGCCATGGCTCACATGTCACCCTGTGACAACACAGCATTATTGATTCACACCATCACATCCACTTCTGTGTCTGCACACTGTGTGTGTGTGTGTGTGTGTGTGTGTGTACACAGCCATTTTGTGAACAGCAAATAATTGATTAGCACCAGGACATCCGCTTTTGTGTTTGCCAGTGTGTGTGTGTGTGTGTGTGTGTGCGCGCGTGTGTGTACATGTATAATGCCTAAAAGGATCAGTTCACCAAAATAACTAACTTGATTGAATAACTACGTAATATAGTTGTAATCGAGAATAAACACAGGTTGCTGTTTTTCGGTCTTTCACCCTCACGTGGATATGTTCAGCTGCATCAAACAACGTAAAGTCTAAAAACCCACTATATGTCACCTAATCTGCTCCAAACAGAAGAAAAAGGTAAAAAAAAAGTCAGGTGACCAAAAAGCACAGGAGAGAATAGACCTTTTTTTGGATGTCAGGATCATGGGTTCATATAAATGCTAATGTTACTTCCACTCTGCTACATATGTAAACAACCAGCAGGCAGGTGATGATAATCTGTGCCAGTTCCACTGATCCAAAGTGGAAATGCCACCTTTACACACTCTCTCCTCCTCAAAAACAGAACAAAAAGTATTTGTTTTCATCATTAAAAATTAATTTTCCTCCAGGAACAGTAGGGTCAGTACTAATCTCACAGACCTCTGGGTTTATTTTTAATATTAGGATATCAGTTAATACTGTTTCCTAATGAAAGCTGTCAATCATTGGCTGATATGTTTAACACAGATTTATTTTTGGTATTCATTTATTTTAATTATGCTTTTCCTAACAGCCTTTGTTGCTCTGGATATGAATAGGGAATATACAATCTTTTAAAGACTCTTTTGGGGGGGGTTTGTCCCAAAAATATCTACAGAAGCGAGACAATAGGAGGAACCATTTAACCTTGCCCTAAATCAATAAATTGTGTCGCTTGCAAGAGTGTGCCCAGTGGCAAAGTCACAGCACGTCTCAGTAGGCTCCTCATTATCCAGCTCCCACTTTGACAGGGAAGGTGGGGAAACTCTCGTCTGCCAACTCTAAAAGGCTCATTCCGACATTTTTGTCTATGCAAATTATCAGCGTGAGAGTGAGTGAGGCATCACGAGAGCACAGAAGCAAACGAGGACAGGGATTAATATGTGCGTAATATGACAATTAAGAGGACCAGAGGAGAGGAGCAGTGATGGCAACGCTACTATATATAGAAGCCTCTCACGTGTTGTTCCTGCATTTTTCAGGGATGCGGGGTGTTACCTGACACTGAGAGGCACGTCTCTGGGTATTAGCGTGTTGTTTGTAAAGGGACTGGGCACGTGTATGTGCTTAAATGAGTGTGGTGTTGTGGTGGTGGAGTGAGAAACAGAAACAGGTAGCACATGAGGATGCAATAAGGGTCTTAGACAGCCTTTAAAATTAAGCTTGAGGGAAATGTCCGAGTTTATATTGTCTATATATTATTCATCACGGGTGGCATTCAGACTGAGAGAGTTCTAATTTTAAACAGTTCAGGTACACTCTTAAATATAAAAGTGTTAAGCAGAACCATATAAGGTTCTTCGGCTTGTCTTCATAGGAGAACCCATTTGGCTCCAGGTAGAACCTTTTTATAAAGGTTCCTCCACCAAGAACCCTTGTAAAATCCTTTAATCAGGAAAGGGGTTTTAAAGGGTTCTCTGGATCAAAATGGTTCTTACTGGAACCATTAGTGTTACCAAGAACCATTGAAAAACCCTTTCTTTGGGAAAGGGTTTTTCAGAAGCAAATGGTTCCAGGTAGAACCTCAGCCCTTGTAGAAGAACACTTTTGGAAACTTCATTTCTAAGAGCGTAGACGTCACTCGTGTAACAGGAAAACTGCAGTTTTGCAGTAAAAAGTAAACACAAATATATGTTTTAAGTGACAAAATCCAGTCTGTATAGTCTCAGCTTTTCTGAAGTACAAAATAAGCAAACAAAACAAAAACCACACACACACACACCTCAGCATGGTGGCTACCTACAGTGACTGCTAAATGAAACAAGCTCAGCCGACGAGATCGCCCGACAACAGAACAAAACCTGCACACACCCTCTGCACAGGAAAGGAACACCCAGGTCATCTCTATTATTTATTTACAGTCACCGTTCCCCAGCAGACATTCCTCCGGGTCTCCTGAGCTCGCCCGGAAATAAGCACACAGGACGGGGTGGAGGGTCTCTGAGGGAAACTAGAGGTCATGGAAACAGGCAGAGCAACTTGGAAAGAATCATAAAATGTTCCATTAAACTGTATTTCTCTGCACACACACACACACACACACACACACCAAAGGTGCACATTATTGCTCCATTCATGCAGTGCACGGAATGCATTGAATGGTAATCGAGTGTCCCGTCAAGCTGAAAAGATCTCAAAGTGATTGTCTGACCTCAAGTTCAAAGGAAAAAAAAAGCCTTATTTGGTTGAATTTAGTTGAAGAGAAACGCTGTGCTCCTGTGATTAAGAGTGACAGCGTGTCTGCAGGGTGAGAATCAATTCCATCTTATTGGCAGAAAATAAAAGAATTGCAGTTGAACTTTTTGAATAAATAGCTGAATTATTTATTATCCCGCTGCCACAAAAGCTCACGTTTGTTATTGTGTGTAACGAAGGTTTGTGAAGCAACAACGTGAGCCTGTATAGACTGTGAGTGACATCACCTGTTGCAGCTTTTCATGTCGTCTTCTATAATTTACCTTTGGTAAAGAGGTTTGTCAAATGTTTGCTCTCAGCCAAAGGCTCAACGGAACAATGAAAAAGAGCAACTTTGTCTTGTGCCTCTAAAGTAATGAAATGTATTTTCAAGTAAACATTCTTCTTAATTAACAAAAGCATTATTATTATTTTCAGCAGTGATACAGACACTGAAATGGACCCCATAACTGTCATTCAGACTGCACAGCCTCAACTGTGCAGGGTTAACTATGCACTCCTTAATAATCCACACACTCAGACCCAGAGAGGCCCCGTATCCCCTGGGTTGCTCCTAAAGGAAAGCATTCATTGCAGTTTGATTCAAAAGTTACAGCCCGTGTTTGTAAGAAGCGTTTCTGCGATTACGGTCGCAGCCGACTGAAGGGTGTAAACACAGCGGCAGATGGTGAGCGACTGAGGCCTGCGCAGCAAAAAGGGGTACAGTACAGGGGGGGAAATCTTGGCTGCCTCTCGCCACACTAAAGCCCTTTGGTGGTGCAGTCTCTGTTACACAGCTCTCAGTCCACAACATGCGATAACATTGTCGTCGATATCTCCAAACCCTCTCTCAGTTGCAGAGATTTCTACTTTCTCAAAGCAGTGAAATTATGTTATTTCTCTGTTTTCAAATGATGGCTGGGAGAGAAAAAAACCCTGAATGCTATTTGCATGAGTAATCGCTGCTCTGTCTGATGCATGGGAACGAGAAATCAGAGTCAGTCCCACAGTCTAGTTTGTGAGGACAGACTGACACAACGGCTACAAACTGACGGACAGAGGGCGAGACAGAGCGAAAAAGAAGATTTCAGCTGGATCAACTATGACTTTGAATATAGAGCTCACTATGAACATGTCTTCTCAAATGTAGAATTCCATTCATTCTTGAATGAGGCTGCTTTTTGTTAGTTAAGCCTGTGGAAGCGCAGCCTTGAACACCCCATAAATGGTGCCATGGTTAGCACGGACGTGTGAAAGATAAATAATTAGCATCAAGGAGACAAATATTGAATACAAGTGAGATTTTCTTTTTTGGCTCTACTGTCATGGACTGTATGTGCCTCCTGCTTTTCAGTTTGCTTTTCGTTTCCTCTCCTCTACTACGCAGACATGTCACCTATATGAAGATTAATGACTTCCTCGCTGCACTAAATCCACTCAGCCACAACGCGGGAGTATTGGGGGAGTAGCCAGATATCCACAACACCGTAGCAGCATGCGGGTCCCACCCGTCGATGAGCAGATTGTGCTCGGGGAATCCCCCACTGGCTGGACCCAAACCAAGCCAACATACAGTTATATTGTCCTGTGCTCATGCAGAAAAATAGGCCACCTGGTTAGCAGCATTCCTCAGACACCTGATCCTCCTGCTTCAACAATGACTTTACTCCTTACTCTCATCTTCTACATGAAAATAAAGCCATGTCTCCATCATGGTACAGTGGGTACAACAACACAACAGAGCAGCTCTGAAGCAGCATCGAAGAACCATCCATCGCAAGGGAGTGGCGCTGTTCGGTCATCCAATTAGCTGATTGTAGTGGGACTTGCTCCACCCTGACCTTACCGTACAATTTCTCTGGTATCCCAGGGGAAGGGTTCTGAAAAAGGGAATGGTTGGGGCCAGTTATTCTGGTTCTATTCCTAATGTAAATCCAAAAAAATGCATACCATTCTGTATCGAACCGAACATGCAAATAAATTAACAGCTAATGCAGATGTAGCATACAGGTTATTTTAACCAAAAGGTAATATCGTTAATCCTGTGGGGAATGCCAATTTAAGTTGAGTTTCAACTGAGAACAGTACCTTCACTTGGTAGATGGGGGTTTGTGCTGTGCCCAACGGCGATGTCAGCGTGATACGCACCGCGACGTTTTACCGGTGCAACGTCAAGGAATGACGACATTGAATGTGACACAACAGACAACAATGGAGGACATCCAGCAGGTCTGGACTGACCTTACTGTATCATTGTACTCCAAGAAAAGGGTGCCAAAAAATGGAACGGTAGAGGCTGGTTATTTTAGTACTATTCCTAATAGAAACGCAAAATAAAATTTTAAAAAAATACCATTCTGTACCAAACTGTTCCACTCTGGCCCACTTGAACATGACAGCACAAAGCTAAAAATAACACAATCTTCCAGATTGTGAAAGTGTTGTTTTTCTTTGCAACACATTTAGGCATTTTGCTCTGTGCTGCCCCCTGCCAATCAAACCTCTGAGGTTAAGTGTGTAATTTCAGAGGTTGTATGCTGCCTGCCACTTATTTCAGTCGTTATATTTTTTTTGCATTTACTGCGAGTGCCGGTAAATAAACACAGGTGCACCGTATGTGAAGTGAGACTGTAGCGCTCATGCAATTGTCCTCTGATGAGAGCATTTTTCTGTCACCACAAGGGCTGAATTCAAAACTGAGTGTCGAGGACAATGAAAGGACAGTGTTTCACATCCTGGAGTGTGGGAAGCTAATCAGTGCAGAAGAGCAGCAATTTCAATCTAAGCTGGGTTTACGAGGGAGATAGTTTGATTTAACTTCGGCTATATTTGACTCACTGTTGATGCCTAGACTCAACAACAATTAGCAGGCACATTTGAGCTGAAATTGTCTCAGAAACAACAGGAAGCAAGAGGGTGGCTGATAGAAAGGTGTTTCCACAGCACTCTCACATGTCAAAATGTCATTAAAAGCTTGATTAGCTCCCACTTGTTATTAAGAGGAAGGAAAATACAGGATTATATAACCATGTTTGTTACACATTATCAATGTTAGATAGCTTAATGTGACAGAGTCTCGTTTATAAAAAAAAGAAAATGCAGTGATTGAAACATGAAATGGGCTTCAATAGGATTCCAGTTTGAATGACCTTCTGGCAGATGGTGGATGAAATGAAGGAAAGTCTCACTGACCCATTTGTGCCTCCAAAAAATGTGGCCCCTAAATGGCCGAAGTCCCTCCACAATTGAGTGGATTGGACACAGAAATCGAGTGCATTTGCTTCATTGCATTTCACTCCAGGCTTACGCAAACAAACCCACATTATTTCCAAACAGTGGCAGCCTTTGTCGCGTCCATACTGAGCAACAACTAACAACACAGAGGTCATGTCCTCTGTTTTTTTTTCCTGCAACTGAGAGTGTTTATGTGCATTAAAAAATAAAAAAAAAACCTAGACATAATGAGTGCTCAAAAGGTTGGCTCTAATATTATCTCCAACAGATATAATTACTCTCTTAAATCCAGGTCAATGCCCTGAGATGATTCAAGGGTTACGTGAACAAAGAAATCAACAACCTCTCCCAGATCTATATCAAAACGTAAATAAGTAAATACACCTTACTTACTTAAAACTGAGAATAGAGCCAACTCTTGAGCTCTAAGTGAACCTATGAATAACAAGTAACCAGCCTGTTTGTAAATTATTCCATTCATATTTCAATACCGAGCTGACAAGTTTGTAAAAAAAAAAAAAAGCAGAAGCTGAATATCACAAACACCTGCCTGCAGTGGCAGTTAGTAAAGGTCATGTAATAAGAGAAACACGCACCTTAGGAAATTCCCCACCTGATAGATATTCAAATGAACACATGAATCAACTTCAATAGCTGTTAAAAACCCAACACGCATAAGCTGAGGCGCTGAAACTTCCATGGTGATTATGTGTTCTGCATTTGATTGTTTTAAAGCCCCGAATTTGAACCCAAATCGTGGATATGTTTTAAAGTGCTCAACCCAAACTGGTCACATACACTTTAACAGTACAATCCTAAATAATCCTTTGGATTAAAAGACTGATTTCTCTCTCTCTCTCTCTCTCTCTCTCTCGCACAGCAGAGACACATCCCCTCTTCATCCAGCTGGAAAACAGAGTGTCTGATGACCTACATTATTGTACAGTGAGCACAGGCTCCAGAGACCTCGAGCAGTTTCTGCCCCTGCCAGCTTCAAGGCACAGGTATAAAAAACAAAAAGCAGACAAAAGAGTTGCAGCCTCAATTGCACAGAGGGACTGCATGTTAAACACAGCGGCTGTGGATGAGCACTCCGTGTTCCTGCAGGGCCTTTCCCTCTGTTGCTGCCTTTGATATGTGCCACAACCTGCCACCTCCAGGGGCAAGGCACACTCAAGGGGAATGTTAAACGGTCCTTCCCTTTGAGAAGAAGTGTTCAATATGAATCATTGATGATTCCCCCTCCTCCCCTACAAAACTGATACCTTCCAGCTAAGATATCCAAGGAGCACAAATGTTATGCTCTCATTAAAAGCACCTCTGCTAATTAGGGGCTAATACGTGGCAGGTATTCGGTTCAAAAGTTGCTGAGGAGCACAGAAGAGGAGGCTGCTTACTGGGAACAATGCAGAAAAAGGCACTTTATTAATATGCGTGTCTGACACGTGTCCTCATCTGTACCTGGAGCTAACAGCAGCAGAACACAGTCATAACAACTGAACCCTGACCAGCCACTGCGAGAGACCTCAACAAATTGGACTGCAGGTAAGTCTGCACTGTTAAGCGAAAGTAAGATTTGTAAAAGTGACTTTGAAATGTGGATGGAGCAAAAAATGCCGAACAAAAAGCCCCGTTTGGTCACAGGAAAGAGTCGCTCCATCGCACAAGAAAACCAACAAAAGAAACTATGTTTGCATCGCAATTATCCATGTTGTATTCATGATGTTTGTGCTGGTCGATCCTATCTCTGTGAAGCAGAATTCACCAAACACTGGATTGTACACACAAAAGCATGGAATATGAGCCAGGTTAGATTTTCCTCTACTGATGATGTACAGTTGCAGTAGTAATCCTGTGTTTCACTGTGCAACACGTGTGTCGTGTTCAGAGCCTAGACCATAATACAAAAGTGGACATAGTCATCCGGGTGCAAAACAAACTCCCATTTTAAAGCCACAGGCTGCATCTGCATCCAGGCTCCGTTATCGGAGGTCACCGGTCCATCACAGGTCCATCACAGGGCCACATGTAGAGACAAACAACCATTCACAATTTAAAGTGTCCAATTTACTGTGGGAGAAGGTTCTTGTTCGAACTAAATGGGGACATAATTTACAAAATTAACATCATGTTCTAATGAGGAAATCATAAAACTGGGGATTGGGAACAGTAACCCCTCATGCAAATGTTTATCAATCAAGTTAGACGACAATTTAGTTATTTCTGCAACCAGAGGAGTACAATGTCCTCAACAGTCAGTGGGTCAGACTGAGAAGCATCTGTAGAAATCTGATCACATTTGTAACCACATTCAAATGTGGTTGGAAAAAACCCCCAGACTTTCAAAATAAATTATGGATTCAATTCAAATATGCAAAAAAAAAAAGATTTATGAACAAGGTTAATAATTGAATATGTCTGACCTCCTCCCTGCTGCAGGAGTCATGACTACATGCGTCACATCACAGCTTCACAAGAGGCTTAGGAGAGAGAGAATCAAATGCTTCTCTGATGTGACGCATCAAGTACTGGCTGTGTGAGCTCAGTTTTTCCTCTGGATTACGCAGACGCATATAAAGACCCACTACACTTCCTGACATCTGCGTGGCTGCCACTGGCGCTCCACTTGACTGGGCGGGCTCTCGTCGGGAGGTGTGACAGAAAACCCTGCCTGATTGGTCAAAGTACACCAACAGTCACGGAGAACCTCCAATCGGAGCCGCTCTTGAGTGAGGCCGATCATCTCGGACACATTTAGAGCTGGTTTATTTATTTATTTACTTTTTTATTAGTTATGGTCGCCTACATATGTGGTTCTGACGCGAAATACGCGTTCATGTTTGAAATAAAAACATGTCAGCGGCTGAATTAACTGAGTAAACAAAGATGACTTTTTGCGCCACCGTGGCACAGAATTGCAAATCGCTAAATCTACACGGAATCACACCTACCCATCCCCCGTTCTCTTTAATCCAGCTGTTAAGAGGTCCATTTAAATACTCTGTCATCCACTCCGCGATGTTGTCCACCTGGGATGACATCTCCTCCTTGGCCGCACACTCCACGCACACGGTGCCGCCGAACTCGAAGAAGGCGATAATCCGGCCCCAGTTCACTCCGTCCCGGAACAGTTCGTCTATCACCTCGGCGAATCTTCTCTGCGCCGTGGTGGAGGTGAGATACAGCTGCCGCGACATCTCCGTGAAGTCCGGCTGGTACAGTCTCTCCAGCTCGTCTCCAGCTTCGCGCAGGACTCTGTGGATGGCGGCGTGCGGCTCGGACGCGGGCTGTCGCCTGCAGAGGTTGGGGCTGCTGTCATTGTCAGGCCCGGTGCTGGCTTCACGGCACCGGCGGACCAAAGTCGGTGGAGGGGAAACTATCGACCCGTTATTAGCATCATCTTCATCCCGGACATCCCCAAACGACCACGCGTAACCACGTTTGGAGAGTTTATGGTAGATGTACTTTTCCACTATGCTGCGGTTGCACTCGCTCGCCATTCCGGCTGAATTTGGCACTGAGTACGCACACAGAGTGACCTTAAATCAAATGCATTCTTGCTCGGATTCGTGCGCCGTACACTCCTCCAGCACGGGCTGGTCCGAAAATCGGTCAACTATATTCAAATGCGAGCAATGCAAATCCCCCGCCAGGGAGCAAAAAAAAAGAGAAGCTTTTTAGAGTTGAAGCAATTCCTCAATTAAAGCTGAACAGGAAACGTTTCCAAAGTCCTAATTATGTCCGATTCCTTGCGGGCAGCTGTCTTCATTTCCCGAACCCTTGGAGAAACACAGGCGACCTTCTCTTTGCGTGGTAATCCACTATGCGGAAGACGGTTGGAGTGCTGTTGCTCTCCTGTGCACACAACCCAGAAGTGAATATGTTGCAAATAAAGAAAACATGAATGAAGGCCTGAGTTGTGCGCGTCCGGCGGGGGCTTCAAACGCCACCGACTGCTTTAGCGGCGTTTACGCACGACCGTGCGCGGGACTGTGAGTCAGACAAGGTCGGACTGAGTCCCCTTCTTCCACGATTGCTCCTCATATCCTCCTCTGTAGAGGCAGATCACCCTGCCCACCGCCAGTGGGCCGCACTCTGCTGGTGAGGTATTTCCTGACGTCACCGACGCGCAGTTATTCCTGTGGCTGCGCTCGGAGACTCCAAGTGACTGCACTAAAATGAAAGATCCACGTCTCCTTTTCTCATCATTGCACATTCAAATCCACCAATAAAAGCTAAAAAAAAAAAAAATCAAATTTCACCCAAATGAATAGAAAAAGGGACAGTTTTCATTGGGCTCCTCACCTGCAAGTGCGCTTTTAAAACAGTTGTGGTTAATTCATGAGGAGAACGAGACCATTCCATTCAGAGGAAGTGCTGCTTTGATGTGGTCCAGCCACCCCCTTGTGGGTCGAGATCCAGTGTTGCAGTGCAAAATTAATGTACCTGTATACAGTTTCCCTGAGGTCTTTGATGCCCTCTCCAGTCTCCTTTAGCGTTTTTTTTATACCACACGTCTGCTTCTTATTCTCAGATGGGACAGACAAAGGCATCTGAAATTCTGCATGCAGCAAATATAAGAGAAAGCAGCTCCCCAGGAAAGTCCCTGCATGGAAGATTAAAATCTCATCAAACAGAATACTTCAATTTTACCACAACCCTCAACGAACACTCATACATCAAACTTCTGAAAGGCTAAAGTCACTCACGCCGACATGAAACTTGGCTCAGTATTTGCCTGAACTAGATCACAGCCATAAATGCTGTAAAGTTGCATATAACGGGAAGTAAAATGGACAAGAGGCAGCTTCATTTTCGGCACGTCTGAACACATTTCCTAAAACTGTGACTCAATTTCTCAAAATGTAAATTGAAAAGAGTCGACTAAGTGGAAATTCGCTTCTCAGAAACTGACTCATCGTCAGTTTTTTTTCTTGTTCTGGTGAACATAAAATGCAAAACAGCATTAACATCATATATGCAACACATATTTTTTTTAGCAATTTCTCACGCTATGTAGCAAAACTGCCAGTACAAAGAAACGCTTCAGAAAACAAACAGAAAATCAGTTACAAAGTCACTCGATTGTTCCTCCAGTTGAGTTTGCACAAGTGAGACCGAGTTGCATTTTAAAGGTCAGTGTCTCTGGGTGAACAAAGTGTGCTGGTTCTATTTGTGCAAACTGTAATTTAGAGTGATATTTGAGCGACAGAGTCGAGTCGAGTGGTCTGAAGTCATGTTACATTTCCAGTATTATGTGCACAGTTCTGTCTTTTCTGTGCATCAAATAAAGACACAAGTGGGATTAAATCGTACAAACATTAATTGACTCCTAAAACCAAGCATGAAAACTAGGAGTTTGTTTTTCCTCACAGGTATTTATTTAGTTTATCATGTAAGAAAATAAGACAAAGAAACGTTCACTCACATTATCTTTCAATGGCACACAAGGTGAAGGTGTTAAGTTTTTTTCGGCAGAAAGGAAAAAAATGAAAGTAAAAAGCCAGAAAAAAAGAGAAGAAGAATGAAACATGCGTCATAACTTCCATGTTCAATATTCAGTATGCAATGATGAAATTATTAAATTGGGGAAATGAGTGACCGTCATGTCGGAGAAATCATATTAGTTTCAACATAGTGTAAGCATATGTTTCTTTGCATAGCTTAAAAGGCATTATAACGGAACTGCTTTTACATGAGCTACATGTTCTATTGACTATGTGTTGCTACCTCGAGGAAAACAGAGAACGCCTGAAAGCAATAAATGTACAGTTATGAAAACGCCTGAAGTGCAGAACAGTATGCCTTTTAACCAATGTCAAATGAGAACATCATCAAACACAAAGTCATCCATTCCCACTTTCATTTCTTG
This sequence comes from Microchirus variegatus, assembly GCF_963457635.1. Taxonomy (NCBI): domain Eukaryota; kingdom Metazoa; phylum Chordata; class Actinopteri; order Pleuronectiformes; family Soleidae; genus Microchirus; species Microchirus variegatus. The sequence goes on from NC_139806.1 coordinate 17,566,389, forward strand.
GATTTCACTAAGGCTTCTTTTTGTCATACAAAGACTGAAAATTGTCAAAATTCACAGAAAAAAAACATGTCGTACACGGAAAAGTCACATTATTAAATGAACTGGTGAACCACGTGTGGGTTAGGCCACATTGTTCTGTGGACAGGTCCATTCTTAAAGCATTAGCTTCATCAGTAGTCATGTCTTAAGGCTGCTAAGAATGGGTCCCCACACTGCTCCACAACTTTTTTTTTTTTTTACAAACAATCTCTAAAGATCAACAGAGCAGCAACATTAAAATGAATCTCAAATAAATGCATTGCACCTACAAAAATTGTCTTAACACATTTTGGCATTCAGATGTTGGTGTATTTAAAAAACAACATCACTAGGTTCTGATTCATTTGCTTTGTATTAAAAGTACATTCTCCCCGTTTACGATAGACCAAAGGAAGACTTGCAAGAGTTGAAGCTGTACTTTTTCCTCCCTTTATGTAAGGTCATATGATAAGTAGGTGATTTTTTTTTTTCCAAATGCTTGACAGAATTCAGGAAGGGAGCTACAGAGTCCTAACTGTGCATGGCAGAGTGACAGCAGGTCAAAAATCAGGACAAGACTCACACTTCTATCTTGGCCACCCTACTATATTACCCTTTATGTAAAACAAATCTCTAGCGCCCTCTCTAGACTGGCAGGGACATGACTCGAGCCAGCAAGTCGTCCCCCATATGCCCAGTCATGACTTTCACCACCCCAACAGTTAATGAATCCTACGTGGATCTTGACGGGAGTGACTGAAAATGTGCACAGACACACAAAATTGTATGTCAAATTTGTTTGTTTCCTTTACACAGGTGAAAAATCACCTGAACTTAAGTCCCCCCCTCTCATTTTCATTGTCATGGCTTCAGCTCACATAGTACCTGTTTCTTTTCCCAACGAAATAAGCTGGAAATAAGCAAAAAATAATTTGGTGCATTTATTCCCGAGACAATATAATTGAATGGCTTTTCTCTCCCTGGGGGGGTCGGGGGTGGGTGGCTCAGTCACAGCAAATATCAACACACACCATCATGGAAATGATTCACCCAAAACTGTAAAATTCTTGAATGTTTTTTTGTTTTTTTTGGAGAGAACTGTATATATTTGCATTGATTTTAAAAAAGAAAAGAAAAGAAACACCACATCCTCTCTGGCTCTCTGATATCAGGAGTACAGTTTGTTTCAGATGCAACAAAAGCAAAACACCCCACAGCAGACACAAAACGCTACTGGTTACAACTGGTTTCAAACAGTGGTAAAGGAAGGTGCTTTGCCTGCAAAGACTTGTGGTACAAAAACGAGGGTCAAGAAGGAGAGAGATTCTAGTAAAGAAAAAAAAATTCTTACAAGGTGTCACCCAGTTTGTAATAACATGCAACAATATGGAAAAAAAAAAAACGTGAAACGTTACCATTCTGATTTCCATAACTCGTGGTGGGAGGGATTTTCAAGCCATATTTGGCACAAATGGTGAGACGCTGCTGCTATTCCTCTCGGTGAGGGGAAGATTAACACTGTGCGAGAAGAGGCAGGGTGGCCCGATATCAAACGTTTAGGTTGCTCACAAAGTCTACCTACTTCAAAAGACAGGCTGTGGGATGTTTAGGCTGCCCTCATTCCACAAAATGTAAGGCTGCTCCGACAAAAGAAGCAGGTGGACACACAAACTGAAAAGTCACTGGAATGCTCTGAGAAGACAGACAATTTGAAATGGCTGTGAAGTCTACTGAGGGCAAGCAAAGAGTAATCATCTACCATTTTCTTTCATCCCATCAGGTATGCACTCAAAGCTTAGCCTATTTCCCACCTACGGTTGTGCACTTGTACAGCTGGATGAAGGGAAGGGATAGGGGCTGTGGAGGAGAACCAGGAGGAGGACAGGAACTGGGCTTTTGACAAAGGTAAGGCTGCCGTTAGTCCCTCTTGTCAGCTGCTTTTAACTGCTCCCTCTGAATCATGCAGCGGCGCACAATGCTATCGAAACTCCCCAGGTAGAAGAGGGCGATGGTCCTGAATAATCCCATCGTAACGATCTGAACAGAAGATAACCTGAGGTTAGAGACCTGTAGCTCACTTAATTCACAGTCACAGTGTCATTCGTGTTCCTGTACCTGCTGGAGACCTTCTGTGATAGAGGTGACAGGTGACATTCCACAAGTGAGGGCTGACAGCATGTAACCATCAGGTCCAACTGAGCTGTTGAAATTCCCCTGCTGCAAAAACAACGAAAAAAAGGACACCAAAAATGATTTACTTGGTTGTTTAATAGAACAAGCAGCCTAGAATATCTTTAGTTATTTAATTATTGGCCTCTACACTAGGAAAGAAAGCACAATAATGTGTCTCCTATATGCTATAACAACTATTTAATTATTCTGGTAACACACCAGTACTTCAACTTTTGCATGCTGGTTGAAACTAATACCATTAACAACTTTCCTTTTGAGAAGGTAGCGTTTGAGAAAATATGGGGACCATTCAACCCGAATTTAGTAGATAATGACAAGGAGTAATTATCATTGAGTGATGTAAACCCTGTTCTATAACGGACATACGATTGTTATGAATTGTGGCTAAGCACTCTTCTCTGAGAAAGGTTATCTTTGATTTTCTTATTTTCATTATTATGATTCTGTATTACCACCCGTTTATATACTTTTTTAACAGTATGTGCTTTGGCCAAAAAAAGCCACACTTTAATAAAAAAAAAGGATGTACACAAGCAGATACACCAACATGTTTCCAATAAATACATTTCAACAACAACAAAAAACAGTACACGCAGCACAGCAGTGATTGAACTGAATTGCTTACCACTGCATCTCGCACAATAACTTTGGCTACTTGGTCTGGTTGACACACTCCAGACGTTTCAGAGATTAATTTGGTCTCTAGAGGCTTTGAGAGAACAAAACAGGGAACAAAAAAAGGAGACGTTACATGGGAAGTAAAAATGCTGTTACTGATAATTGTGTTGAAGAGTTATTAACCTTTGTCTTATTTTCCTCAGTCAGTCCTGGAGTGTCGGTGTCAGGTGGGTACGCCACAGTCACATAGATATTGTAGGGCTTTATCTGGAGTAGAAAAACAGTAAAACTCTCTATCATGTGCTAGCTTTTGACCTTATTGATAAAAAAAAAAAACTCACTTAAATAGAGGAAATTAAATAAGGTTATGGTATATTAGAAATCCCAACAGTCAATAATAATAATAATAATAATAACAATAGTAATAGTAATAATAAACTATCAGACACATAACACAAACCTGAAAATTCCACTTCGGCTGCAGTGAATTTCTAAGATATACACATGAAAACCTGTGCTAAAGGATAATGAGACATGAGAAGGCAAAACTCACCTCCATCTGAAGCGACTCTGCTAAGCCACGCAGGGCAAACTTAGATGGGGAGTAAGCTGTATATCCAAACAGGCCAATCTGACCTGCCTGGGAGGACACAAACATGATGCGACCCATTCTTCGCTCCTTCATGGTGGTGATGACAGCCCGTGTCGGGTAAACGCTGCCCAGGTAGTTCACCTCCATCAGTTTCTTTTGGGAAAAATGGCCAAAGTTTTCACATAAAATAATGCAAACTCATCTGTGGTCTTCAATCATTACGTCGATCTTAAGCACGATTCGTCTTTATAACGTGGGTGGCCTTGGTGTTATGCGTAGGCACTTACTTTAAAGCGGTCCACCTCCATTTCGTCAAACTTCCCAGAAATGGACGTTCCGGCACAGTTCACAAGCATATCAACAGGTCCCAGCTTCTCTTGAGCCTGCATGAAAGGAAAAACTCCACCTCAGCCCTTCAGCCCTGCATTATTAAATACGTCTGAGATGTTCCACTGTGATGGCGAGGGTAACATTACCTGTTTTATCACACTTTCCACTTGATTATAATCACTGGAGACATCCACTGATATACAGAGCACCACCTGAACACAGAAAATATTACATGATCTTTTTGGATTTAATACAAAGCGGCATTATCCTTTCCAAACATTTAAACAGTCTTTGTTTTTAATAAAAAAGGAAAACAAACTAAATCCAAACCTGCTTGTCATTGATGGCAAATTTCTCCACCTCTTTCTTAGCTTGAAGTAATTTGGCCTGAAGGGGAAACAAACGTGTTAAATTAAAAATAGAGCACACTAAGCAAAGGAGTTGAGCACATCCCTAAACTTGATACAGAACCAGTTTCCCTGGAGAATTAGTCTCACCAGGTTTTGACAGAGTTTTGTGCTCACCTCATCTCGTGCCACCAACGTGATGAATGCACCTTGTCTGTAACACTCCATTGCAATGCATTTCCCAATCCCACTGGAGCCTCCTGTCACCTACAAATTAAAGAAAAGGTGAGAGGATCATTCATCAAAGGACTAATAAAATCAACATTATGGGTGGTGCAGCAAGGAAAGCATCTTAAAATAGATAAATGTTACAGTCGCCTGTTTTTTAAAATCTTTTTTTATCTATGTTTTGTCTGTTGGATTTTTGTGAACATTCATCTTCTAAAACATTCCATTATATTTTACATCTACATATGCCACATCTACCATAGGCTGTTACCATATCTGCATAATGAAATGAGCAGAACAGCAGACTGGACAATTACACATAGCTTTGGTTAGACTGCTATACAGACGTATGTTCAACTTCAGGGATAAAAATGCCAGCAGTTTGCTATGTTACACGTAATGTCTCTAGTTACTAAGCAAAATTACAAAGCAAAATGTAAATTGCTATTATTATTATTATTATTATTATTCATTACATTTCTAGAGCGCTTTTATCTGAGGAGCATGAAATGAGCCGTTTTATCTAGGTGAACTGTTTTCAAATGCTCTTTGTTAACTTGCGAAATAAATACATTATAGATTCTGTTGAAATGGAAATTATGAATGCTTTCCCCCCAGTGTCTGTGTAGGCTACTCTATGTTAGCAGCCAACCCAAAATAGAAATACATCTACACTGTATACTTACCTAAGTATTTGATTACTTATCACAAGTCATATCATCATCATCATCACAATATTAAATGTTATTGCATACCGCATGATTAAGAACATGCACCAGCCCTATTATATATGATAAAGAACAATGCATACCACATTGTGAGTATATGCAATGGACAGGAAATAAATTCATATTTTAACAGATCCACTTCACACAATATTCTCCAGACAATCCCCAGACTCAAAAACTAAAACACATATGTATTTTTCATCGCTGTATGGTTAGGTCACTGTTCAAACCCGACAGTTAACTGTGATAAATGATGCACTATGCATTTTATTTTAATTTTTGTTGTAAATCAGTAAGTAGCTACTAATGGACTGTGTCAACTTCATCTAGTCTGGATAGGCAATAAAACATCTGTAATGTAATTCTTCCTCATCTAAATTAAAATTTCAGATACACAAAGTGATATTCTTCCTGTCCTCAGTGGTCATTTCTAATATTAGATCTTTGGTTAGATTAAATGTAACTTTCTTGATCACAAAAATTCACTTGTTATAGCAGCAAACAGATGTCGACAAAATATCAGCAGAATGACCAATAATAAATAATGAAAAACAAAATATAAAGGTCAATTATAATTTTTTGATCACAAGATTTTTGCATAATATGCAATATACACCTCTCACTGTGGAAGGAGGCGTGTAAAGAGTGCTGTGACAGGCACAGAAGATACAGTGAGGGAGAAAACATCAACACCTTTATTATTACTGAGACAAATGACGTCACATTAGTAGACAAGCTATTAAATGTTATAATGGTTATACAGCCCCAGCAGGCATACAGAGCATTAACTCTGGTGTTGTTTAGTCTAAAAGGTAGCTTCTGAGTTTCCCCACTGTGAAGTGAATGTTAGCTCCCGTGCAGAGAGATGCTAGCTCTCCGGTGTACTTACCACGACGTGGGCCCCGTTCAGTTTCAGGGGTTTGGGGCTGATGAGAGGCGATATCATGTATAACAGCAACACAAAGGCAACGATGAATGCAGCGACTACCAGAAGCATGATGAACGGCAGAAGGAGCCACCAGGAATTTATGAAAAGCCAATCCGCGATCGTGGAGATCAACCCTTCCTCAGAGGACATGGGTGAAATCTGGCAGTCGTTAGCTTATTTGCTAACTAGCAGGCCAGCTTCTACCGTGCGATAACAGCCCCAAAAGCAGGTGGCGGCCCTGGAAAAGGGGGTGGGGAAACGCAAAAGTCGGAGGAGGAGTTGATGGAAGGACTGGCGCTGGTTCAAAGAAGTGAACAGTCAGGTTCGAAGCCAAAGTACCGGGATGGACCTTGGCCCCCGTGACAAAAACGCAGTCTGCATAAACCAAAACAAATACAACTGTGCACTGTGAACGGACGCCGTGTGGTTGCATTCGGTACTTGTAGTCCTTAACAAGAGAGCATCTCTGCTATTGCGCCATCACATTGGTTGGGTATGAACTACAACTACCAGAATGCAACGCACTGCTTTCTCATTCGTCGTATCCGTGTCGGGGCGGTTTCAAGCAGTTGACCGTCAATTAGCTATAAAAACTGACTTATAAAAACAGATTAACTGACTTTTTTCATTTTCATTTTCTCAAATATTAATTTATATATTAAATGTTTTTCACCTTTTAAGAAGTCTTACACCTAAAACAATAACTAGTTTTAAACACTAAGGAGTATTAATCTCCATTTTGATATAATAATGTAAAATAGCTTAAAAGTTGACATGAACAAGAATCCACTGAAATGTGCTCCCTTTTAATTTTACAGTAGCGCTAAAATAGAGCTGCCTTCACAACTTTTGACACAAAAATGACAGATCTCGTGGTAGCGTGGGTTAGCTTGACTGAAGTCTCACTTGACAAAGTGTCTGTCAAGTCTTCGATGTCTTGTGTTTGCTGCTTTATCTCACTTTTGGACTATTCTGACTGGAAAATGAATGTTGTAAACTGCCCAATCTTCTGTGCCAAAGTCCAAGAGAAAAGTCAGCATTTTTAGCTTACAGGCCAACAGGAGCTGCTGGTCGACATAACCGTTATACAAGGATCCTGTCAAAATGGATTTATCCATTATACTTTTTCCCCTCAGTTTCATTTTTAAATTGGATTTGTTCAATGCCTTCGTAACGCTGAACAGATTCATTCTGCATTAATAACCTTAGTTATTATGTTGTTTTACCTCTCTGTTTGATTAGAAGACTATTTGTTTGGTACATTGAACTACCTAAAAAACGTTAATAAATATTTAAAAAACAGGTTTGTCAATTGGTAAGAGAATATAAATAAGTATAAAAATAAAGTGTGCAACCTTTATTAACAATCCTACACCACTACTGAAAAACTTAAATATGAAATAAGTTGTTTTTTCCCCCTTACAAAAAGTAAAAAACTGTTCCTGATATAGCTATAACCTTTATTTACATGTTGGAAATGAAAAACAGAAAATCTTATGCATGGGTTGACGTCTTCATAAAATAAAGTCTGAAGAGTTGGGTACATGTATAGACATTAACAGTGAGATAAAAGACATTTCCCATCAAAACTCAAAAGAGACAGTTTGCACACCTTCAGCGTTTAGTAAGTACGATCTCTAAAAGAGCTTAAATGAAATGTGCAAGTATTCTACTTAGCTGTAATGACAAATCACTCGTTTATGCAGTTTGACAATTTAGAAATAATCCTGTAAAAAAGGATTATGCTGCATTTCTCGAAGGCACATGGTACACACCGACACTTATGGCTACACATACTCCACGCAGGGCGATGCATTCCAATGTTGTTAAGTGTACAAGTTTAACCTGAACCACCTGTGTCCAGCTTCACCAAATCAAGATTGTTTGACCAAATTTTGCTGTGTAATTTGTTTTTAGTGTAAGGCTTAGTTTTTTTTTGCAGTATCTATGAAGAATAATCAGCCTGTGGGTTGTGAGAATAAACATGAGCTGAGGGACAAAGCTAACAAGTCTTTCAAAAAATAAAAAGGGAAAATAATTCTGATACGGCACGATTGGTGAACCATGGAACCAAAATTGCCACTGGGGCTAATGCTGAGTATCTCTGTCTCAAACTCTGCAATGTCTGCCACCTTGTGATGATAATGATATTTCACCGACACAAATCCTGTGAACTAATGCTTCCCCAGTTCACATCCCCACTCCAAGGTATATATTCCAAAGTACAGTATACACAGTAAAATGCTTGTTTTTCTTACTACAAGAGAGAATATATAAGGGGTAATTATTAGCCTGGTGAGATGAATTGACTAAAAATTAAGTATGAAATAACTAGTCCTCACTTAAAATCTCATTTGCAGTAACTGTTGTGTATATCATCTTCAGTTGGTTTCCATAGTCTGCGTAGTATTCAGCTCATCAACACCTTACGTCTTGAGTCAACAACCCTCTAGAGTCTGTGGCATTGATTTTTTTAATCAGGACAGTTGCAGATGGGAAGCCTTTAATCTTCTTTGGACACGAGTGAATATCAAATAAAAGTACACCTTCCAACTTTAGTGTGGTTATCAGAGTGGCAGAAGAGAGTATTCTTGCCCATTTATGATGCACAACCAAATCTAATGAATGGCTGAAACAGAGAAACAAACAAAAACGACAAGGACAGTAAAGAGAAACAATCACACTTCTTTTGCTTTGGTTCAATTTGACCGATTCATCTTGCCTAGCCTTCCTGTCCAAAGTCATCTGTGAATTTTTTCAGTTTGTCCAGATCTTGATCGTTGACTGTTGGCTTTGTGTTGGACAGAGACCTCAGCATGTCAGACTGAAAAGAGGAACAAATACGAAATGGTATTTTAAGTACGGGTTCTGACATGCATTTTTATTACCATTTAGTATTTTAATACACTGACCGTGCAAACTACAGGCTCCAATAGTTTGTCGCTGGGAACCTCCATCCATGTCATTTCAACTGCATTGGGATCACCAGGTGAGCATGGAGTCAAAAGGTCCTCTATGATCATTTTAGGGTCATCTCTGGATGGACCTCGTGCCTTATTTATAACAAAAAATATAGCTATAATAAGACATTACACTGACGTACAGAATAAACTGTGATATAAAAGACATACCCGTTTGAAGTGGGTTGCTGACTGGACCTTTCGAACTGGCTGCATTAGAGCGTCTCTGACAATGACACTTATATCTGCTCCTGAATATCCATCAGTCTTCTTGCCCAGAGTGACAAAGTCAGATTCATTGAGGCTGTTAGGAGTTGATCCCAGGTGGAGTTTGAACATGAAAGAGCGGGCGTGCTCCTCAGGCAGAGGGATGTAGATCCTTTTCTCAAATCTGAAACAAAGCATTATTCATGGACAGTCAGCGTACTCTTGAAGGGCCACATGGTTCATAATCACTTTTAATTAATAAAAAAGTTATCAACCTTCTTCTGATGGCTGAGTCTAGAGTCCATGGGATGTTTGTTGCCCCAAGTACCAGCACTCCCTCATTGTCATTCCCCACACCTGTTTAATGACAATAACAAATAAAAAAAAAATGTATTACACTACCAGCAGCAATGATCTGCTGCACACCCACTGTGGGGCTTCTGCTATGTTTTACATAAAGTCTGTCTTATAGGCAAGGAGGCTATTCTAAAAAGAAAAAGCAATGTGACACATGACAATATTTAGCAGTTACTACTTATTTTCACACTCACCCTGCATCTGAACCAGGAATTCTGTCTTAATACGACGAGCAGCCTCACTCTCGTTCTCACTTCTTGAGCCGCAAAGAGAGTCAATCTCATCAATGAAGATGATGGAAGGCTTGTGCTCCCTTGCAAGACTAAAAAGGTTCTTGACCAATCTGAGAAAAAGAAAGAAAACTTTCAAGACAAGAAATCGGAGTGTGCAGCTGGATGTAGCTTCTTTTTTTTAAATGTATTTTTAACTTAAACACGCATGTGGATTGCTGATGAAATTACTCACTTTTCACTCTCTCCCAGCCATTTGGAGACAAGGTCAGATGAGGAGATGGAGAAGAATGTTGAGTTGTTTGCCTCTGTGGCCACAGCCTTAGCTAGATAGGACTTTCCTGTACCTGGAGGTCCAAAGAGCAAGATCCCCCTCCATGGAGTTCTCTTTCCTGTTATTGAAGCACAACTTAACAACTTAATAACTTCAGCCTATACTAATTTAGTATCAACAAAGAACCATCAACTCCATACATTTAGGCATGGTCAAGACAACCTGCTAAAACAGACCGAGCATCACAAAATGAAAGAAATGTGATTTAAATTACTTGGCACGGGTTGATGGTGCCAGAGAAGCCGGTCTGAGAATTTCAGAAACTGCTAATCTACCCTTTTCACACACAACCATCAGTGCGGTTTACAGAGAATGGTTAAAAAAGAGAGAAAATAACCAGCAAGCCTCTGGTGGAAAAATGTATTGATGATGCCAAAGAAATTATAGAAACTTGTGACAAGTAACCAATCATCACAGGTGTGCAGACCACCTCTGAACACACAACACATCAAACCTTGATACTGATGTGCTACAGCACAAAGACCACAATGCTGTTGCTCAGAACCACCCCTGCCACTTAATTAGGTGTCATGTGTACCTAATAAAGTGGCAAGTAAGTGTAGATGTATCATTCTAGAACAAAGTAGAGAGGTGATCTTCCTATTAACTAACATTAAATACCTGTGAAAAGGTGTGGGAATTTGATAGGAAGAATAACAGCTTCTTTCAAGGCCTCCTTGGCTCCTTCTAAACCAGCAACATCATTCCATTTGATATTTGGTTTCTCCATGACAATTGCACCTAAAAAACAAAGTACATTGCTTGTAAGTTACAATTCATAAATATGCAAAGCCCACATAACATTTGATAGCATAATTATCACAGCATAAAATATCACAAACCTGAGAGCTGATTTTGGAACTTCTTTTTCTCTGGATCATCACCTTCATCACTTTCATTCCTAGACTCACAAACACACCATCGTTAAACATGCTTGTATTGCCTACACATGGTTGGACAATGTGGACATTTTAACCCGGCTTTAAATGGCATGACATGAGCAGACATACCCCACTGCCCCACCCATAAACACACCCTTTATCATCTGACTGTGACTCTTTGACAGGCTTAGCAGGAGGAGCTTTCTCTTTCTTCTTTAGATACTCCTTCAACTTCTCTGCTCTGTCCAAGTATTCAGCACATTTTGCCCGGATGCTTTGTTTAGCTTTATCTCCTTGAGCTTCATCTGTGGGGAACAAAAGCACAAAGGAGAAAAGGTTAATTTTTAGCCATGTTTGTCAGTCATATTATTAGATTGTCGCAGTGATCTGAACACTGATCTAGATTCAGGATTTTTCATTTGAAAAAGGATTGTTAACATGGGGAGGACTGGATTGACAACGTTGGAAACTGAGTGGTCATGTTAAAGATGTGTGCTCTCTCTGTGTTTTATCTGGTTATTTCTGCCGCTACCATAATTGTCTATTCATGATTGTCGATAAAGGCCCTGTAATTATTCAGATAGAATAGACAGATATCAGATAGAAAAAAACAACATACTGTATGTAATGCCAATGTGTCGTCTTATTTATGTCTTACATTTCACCACGTGTAGGAAGTACTGAACAGCAGCCTGGTAGAGACGCAGTGCCTCCTCAAAGTTCTGAGCTTTATCCTCCTGAGCCGCCTTGCTGGCAAGATCAATTGCTTTCTGAAAGAAAACGGAAAGAACAACTTCAGCTACATTGGCAGGTGTCCAGTCTGGCACTGGCAAAGAAAGGTCAATAACACAGAAAAAACATGAACTAATATTACAAGTAACTAAAGGTTTACCAATATACATTTTTCTATGGCAGATGCCAATATTCATATATAAGATCAGCTGATGTCCTTATATGATGCCAATTTATTCTGAGTAGTATATTTGGATGGTGTGTGTTATTTTCCCCTCCATTTGATATGTCACATAATAAATGATACACAGTATAGCATGACTCAAACACCATTAGATTTTATTAGTGGCTTATAGTCACTGAAGTAACATAACTGAACTAAATTGACGTAAACATAATATTAACATACAAACTAAGTAATTGAAGAAATAGACTTAGACATTTAAAAAAAAAACGTGTAACCCACATACATTTGTCATAATTAAGTGTCTACATGAAGATATGCAAGTACAAATATGTAAAAGAAAATTAGTAGGTGCCATGTCGCTTTACAAATGGCCTTTATGTACTGTACTTTATTATGTAATGATATTATTAAACGCCATGACATCACTCAGGCGCTGGTTTTGGTTGATGTCACACACTAGAGTCAGGAATGTCTAACACTAATAATAAAATAATTTAAAAAAAAATACTGTAAATAAGCACAACCATATCACCTGAACAGTTCTGCGTTCTGAGTTTGCTGTTTTTAAAGGCCAAATAAAATCACTCACTTAGCAATAGTAATCTCATTAGCAGACTCTACGTAGTCAGTAGAAAATACCTGCCACCTTTCGGCACATACTGTAACCAAATAAACCATACACATTGCGCACTACTCGTAGCATTAGTTTTTGTCGATCTGTTAGTTACTGCAAAGTTAAACACGGGATTTATGTCATGTTGGCTGCGCTAGCTAGCATGCTAGTTAGCATGCTAATGCTAACTTGCGTGTAAAACTACCAGAAGCATAATAAACGAACACTACCTAACACAAGCAGCTCACACTTTTAGTCAACACAAACAAGAGCACTTTTGCCGGTTTATTTCAAGACGTTGACAACTTTGATACCGCATTTACGCAGTGTGTTTAGCTCCGTGGTGGTTCTTCAACTTACCTGTAAATTATTGTTGGTAGCCATAAGGGCCGATCACTCTGTCCAATAATCCAAAGGAATGTTACACCGCCGCGGTTAAACAACTCTTCTTTATCCTGCTATGAAGTTTAGCCTCACAATTGCAAATTAACTGGAATATCGATCTTTTTCAGACTTGTTTTCGTTTCCTGGATCGCTACCGAGTCACAGCAAGGAGGAAACTTCCGCATTGAAAAGTCGATACTGGCGTACACGGAATGTAATGACGTCAAGACGTACAAGTGGCTTGCCTTTGGTGTCGTGCCAAAAATAATTTGTCTGCCAGAAACTGATTCGGCTCAAACCCTACACTTACCTAATGACAACGTTAATATACAAGCCTCCCCAATAAAACGCCAACCCAAAAGTGTTATTAAACCAAAAATACTTGGAGCCACATATCATATTTTTAGGCATGCATCACCTGGAAGACAAATGCTAACTAATTTTGATTCCAAACATATACAGCACAGACTATGGAACTCTTATGTGTACCACCTTTTTCCTCATTAAAAAAAAAAATCTATTTATATATTACTTTTATTTTTGTTTGCTGTTGATGTGGCTTTTTTTTTTGTTTTATCCATAGCTAATACCCTTTACCTCTCACATACGTACACTGCAGTCAATGGGTTTACCCAAAATAAATCTCAGGAGACTTTTCGTTAGCCACAAATCTGACACCCTGTGTATATTCCTGAAACAAAGTGTAATTTTGTAAGAACCTCTTTATTCACGAGGTACTCCTGAAGTTCTTCCACTCTGTCCAGGTACTGTTTACATTTATCTCTGATCTTCTGGTTGCCATCTTTACCCTGTGGTTCACCTGATGATGGAAAGGAGAGCATTCAATTAATCGTCATTGAGTGTTACGTATTTTAGTTAATAACATTTTACAAGTAAACACACACACACACACACACGCACATGCACGCACGAGCACACACACACACACACACACGCACACACACATGCACGCACACACGCACGCACACAGGCTTGTGCACCTATGTACATTCATTTGGAGAGCTTAATAAAACCTTCTCCCAAACCTTGACACGACCCAGTTCAAACTCCAGTGTGGAATTTCTACTGCGCTCTGTGGACTTCTGAGTAATTACCAAAACACTGTGCCTTCTTGATATGGCTTCTCACACCATCACTCACTATGTTTAGTAGAACACGATATTTATTTAATCAGTTCCTTGTTGACCTTTATGTCACAGAAAAACAACCAGTGAGCTGGATCGTGCTGTGGTTCTGCATGTTTCATACTTGCTGTACATGTTAAACGGAATAAAAATTAGATGGAGCATGGCTCTTGTGGTCGCTGTGTTGTCTGAAGAAAGACAACGCCGCAGCACTGCAGTTTATACGTCGTCTCGTTTTACTTCCGTGTCAAAGGCTGGAAGGAAATGTTGGTGCATGCGCAGAACACAAAGTCTGAGTCCAGTCCCACTAAGCATATACATGCTGGAGTAATCCGACTATGAATCACATTATCCAGTTATGTTAGTTAGACTAACGTGTTTACATGACATTAAGAAAACCAAATTATTGTCTTAGTCTGACTAAAATCCGATTTTTTTATATGCATGTAAATGGTTCACATCTTTACTACATCTCAAAAATGTGTTGTATTTTTGCCAAATTTGGACCAGGCTTTGGTCCATATGAGGACTACTGATCCTAAAAAGGTTAGTGTTATATACCAGAAAAGGTCCCAAATTAGTAAACACAAACATACAGACAACCATCAACATGATCAATGTTGACATTCTGACTCACGTTTAACAATATGTAGAAAGTACTTGACTGCATGTTGGTAGGAGCGAATGGCCTCCTCATAGTTCCCAGCCTCATCCTCCTGCGAGGCCTTCTGGGCTACCGCAATGGCTTTCTGCAACAGCATGTAATGAATCATTATTATATAATTAAAGAATAATGCCACATATTATGGGTGGGGATCTGCCATATCAAGAGAACCCTGCTTTATCCATCAATCCATCATACATCCATTATCTACCGCTTTATCCTCTCGGAGGGTCGCGGGGGGTGCTGTGCCTATCTCACCTGACATAGGGCGATAGGCGGGGTACACTCTGGACAGTTTGCCAGTCCATCACAAGGCCACACATAGAGACAAACAACCATCCACTCACACTCTCACACCTACGGTCAATTTAGAGTGACCATTTCACCTAATCCCCAAATCTGCATGTTTTTGGACTATGGGAGAAAGCTGGAGAACACTGAGAAAACCCATGCACACACAGGGAGAACGTGCAAACTCCTTGCAGAAAGGACCTTGTTCAAACCGGGGATTGAACCCAGGGAACCCGGGTCTTACCCTGCTATATATATATGACATATAAAACACAAACACAACCCCCTTTAAAAAACAACAACAACAAAAAAAAACAAACAGTAAATGAATATTTTCACATACTAACACGGAATCAGGGCACTCTCTTCTTATACTATACATGTATGTGCACCACTGACAAAATCCTAGTAATGTGTAAACTCAGTCTTTTATAAAGTACCTATAAGGGATACTTTACAAGTATCTTACCAGAAAATTACTTTGGTAGAAGTTGAAGTCATTAAAAAAAAACAAAAACAAAAAAAAAAAAACAATATTACCTAAGTAAAATTCTTCTTATTATTCTATATATTATAAGTATATGACAATTACTGTACTTGGTACATGGTAGGGTGAGCTGTGTTTCAACTGGAAAGTCTTTCTGCTGGAAAGTCTTTCTATATATATATATATAATATATATGTATGTGTCCTTGAGCAAGACACTTCCATGTTGCAGCATATGAATGAAAAGATGTGTGAATGGCAGAACTATAGTGTAAAAGCATCAAGACTAGAAAAGCTCTATATAAATACAGACCATTACCAACTCTTCTTCTTTTGGTTTTGTTTGGTAGTAAGGAAGATAGTTACAGGAAATTAGTTCAATTTGCTAGAAATATTAATAACAAAGTACTTAGGTACAGTAACGAAGTATGTGTACAGTGTTGTTACAACACTGTGGAAACTTCACCTGGCAATCTGATTCCGATTGATGTCATTCGCTGTTTTAGGTCAGTGATGAAGTTCAGTTGACAGACACAGAAACATAAACATACCAACACAGTCATCGTCAGTAGACTCAGACTGCATCTGCACTGCTTAAATTCAACAAACGTACAGCACAACAGCAAACAATAAGGTCATACACATGCTGTGTTGTTGTTCCCACACGTCACCAAACTTGTGACACCCGCATCAATAATCAACAAACAGGCAGGTTTCCGGTTTCAGCGAACCGTGTTATTATTCGACCTACCTGGAGATTTGTTGCGTCCATGTGGAGAAATAAAAAAAACGTAGCTTGTGATCCTCACCAGCCTTGTTTGGTTTATTCAGTGGTGTGTGTGTGTGTGAGCCCAGTCTCCGCACAACCAGTTCCTGTTTGCTTGTCACTCCCTCCTCAGCACTGACACGAGCGTTCCAGAAAAGAAACTAAGAAAGTCGTCTGCCCAGTCTGAGGAATGGCAGCGATGCCGGGCCAAGGGGAAAGTCTGCTGAGTCTGTGACTCACGGTTGTTCAGTACGTTACCAAGACAACGCAAGAAATAGAGCTTTTAATGATCATCTGTGACTGAATGCCTGATTCTTTACACTCTGTGAGAGCAGACATGCCTACACCAAAAAGCATAACATTTAGGAGACAAATGGGTGTAGGCTTCAGATCAGAAGTAATGTTTCGTTGACATGTGTGAAGACTGTCTCTTCCACTAGAGGTCGCCCTAAGATCATTGTTTCAGGATCAAGGACGTGAGCGGGCCCTGTTTGCCCCTCAGATCTAAATAGTTTGATTTAAGTCGAACTTTAATTGTGCAGATATAAATGTGCATCATATAAAGCAGTCTTTCCCAAACTTTATATGCGGAAACCCACTTTTTTAAAGACGATAAACTGTTCCACCCGTCCCTGACCCAATTAAAAGATAGAACTAATTTCAAAACAAATGCATGCATCACATTTGTGGCTATTTTTGACTACAACTAATTTACTCTTGAATTAATAACACAGACATTTTCAATATAATGAATCTAAAATTATTTTTATGCAAACACGTGTTACTACATCTTAATACATAAAAGGCTAAAAAAGAAAAAAGTCACCCACAAAATATCTCTCCCGACTTTCCCATGGGTTCAGAGAGACCCAGGTAATGACTAGTTTAAAAAAATAGAGAATAAATGATTTAGTGTTATTTCACAATTAGATATAACCTAAGAGGCTTCGAAGTTTTGATCTCTCTACATTCTTAGAAATAAAAGTGCTATGTAGAACCATATAAGGTTATTCGGCTTGTCCTCATAGGAGAACCCTTTTTGGCTCCAGGTAGAACCTTTTTATATAGGTTCCACCTGGAACCCTTTTAAAACCCTTTATTCGGGGTATATACAAAGGGTTTTTCAGAAGCAAATGGTTCCAGGTAGAACCTCGGCCCTTGTTGAAGGACGCCTTTGGAACCCTTATTTCTAAGAGTGTAGTCACAAAGGGACTCCCAAGAGTGCTTGACACGTCTCATAGGAGATCCTGATTTATATAAAACAATTCTCAGACCCATAATAATTACAAAAGATGTTGTCCAATTGTGTGTGTGTGTTATACAAAATGACCATCACCATAATGTGCAAATATACATCATGTCTGTGGTAATAGCAAAGGTAAGTGTCATATCCCTGTTTATGCATGTGCGTAAAAACTACTGCAATTTAAATTATTTAGTGTTTCTCCAATAGAGAAATTGAGTTTCGCTGTTATCCCTATGTGACACTACCTGTTGAATGTCTGTAAAGGGCTTGTGTAAACAGTAACATGCAGTATTCCTGTTGCCAAAAAGTGATTTGTGGCTTAACCTATGGCTGGAAGGTTATTTTTGCTTCAAAAACACTTCTGAGGTTTTATTTTAAAAGTTATTGCCCACTCAGGCCCATAGGTACAGGTATTTCGACAGGTAAAATGGGCTGAAACACGTCACTTCTGTTTTTGGCACGAGACCTGTTGCCATGGCAACTTCACCTGCTTTTGATCTTTGATCACATATCAAAGCTATGGTGGTGAGTGCTTTGAATCCCCAACTGTATTTCTGCTAGGATGCACATTTTCTAGTGTATAGTGCATGGTAGTATAAATTAAATAAATTATATTACATGACTAAAGAGTCTTTGTTTTGACGTCATCACATTTTGTGTTGACCAATATCCACTTCTCACTTTCCTCCTCATCCTAACCCAGAAGCAATTTTACAGTCGACTTAAGACGCTAAAAGCAGACCAGAGAAGAGTTGTTTACTGGTGTGACTGACATTTGACTCAATTATTGGATAAAGTCCTCAGTCCTCATGGCTACCAAATCTAATTTAAAGGTAAGTTGAAGACCAACTCTGGTGCTACACAACAGGACAGCAATACATCTCTTAGTGTACAGCCTTCTGGAAATGAGAATAACATATGTTATCATGGTAATAAAGTTGTCCATGCCATGAAATAAACACAACAAATGAAAAATTAGCTGCTTGTTAATATATTGGCTTCTCACTTCTGTAACCTTTGAAGCAACTTGCCAAGTTTCATAAGACAGACTTCTGACAATATGTGTTTATTTTCTCTTATCAGGTTAAGTTCATGCACAGGTCGTCTGATTTTTGCCTTTTTCAAATAGTTGGCATTGGTTGACTTTTTTATTTCACACAGTTTTATCCTTAGAAATCTGATGAATACAACATTTTTTATTTGCCTGCTTGTAATGGTTGATTAAAAGTAGCCACATGCATCCAAAATGGACACATTTTCGATGATAATCTTGAAACCAGTGAAGATATACTGCCCAAACATAGTGGCCAAAAAAATCTGCGTCTCACATATCAGCCATTTGCTGCCCCGATTTGTAAAGATCGACACTATAGAAAATCCAGGTTAACCTCTAACTTTATTTATAGTTTTTATCTGTGATTGAATGATCATTATTGACCTTGTTGTCTCTGTCAGTGCCAGGATGGACATTTTTCTAACGTACAGTTCAGCAGCTCAAGTTGTTCTGTGTCTCTTTTGCTTCAGAAAGCCGTTAAGGTTGCCCACCAGGCAGCTAAGGAGGACAGGGCTAAGAACTACGAAAAGGCTCTGCGTCTCTACCAGGATGCTGCTCAGGGTTTCCTCGACGTCGTGAAATGTAATAAGACATAAAACATCACTTTGTCATTACGTCTGTTGTGGATGCAATCTTATATATTCATATTCAATCTCTCAAGGTACCCAAGCCCAAGGTCGCTTTAGGGTTTGAGAGAAACAAAGAAGGCAAAATGATGTGTACACCATCATAGCAATAGTTGAGGTGGGAATAATGAGAGAAAACACACAGAGACCAAGAAACTCCCTAAAAACATCTCCAGAAAATGTCATTCCATTCTTTTAGTTTTTGAGTTATGCTCCTCACAGACACAGAACAGGACATTTCTCAAACAGCTTTAAAGGTGCATTATGTAATAAATCTAAAGCAACTGGCCATAAAATCGTCCTAATATGTCACAGAGACTCAGGAATAATGTTCATATAACAAACTGAACTCACCAACAACAACAGTGCAGCCAAAATATTTGCATTAAAAAAAATCTTTTGCAGACTGCAAATCTTGTTTATGTTTTGAAATCATGTTTTGGCATGTGGCGCCACCTACCGCCGTCTATCAATCATTGCAGTCAGTAGAGTCTCAGCTGCCGAGCAACCACGGGTTGCCAGTTACGTCAGAAAACGAAACCTAAAAGACCTCGGTATTTTGAATTTGAATGTAGTAACCGTTTTTGGCCACATTCTTACATATGGCACCTTTAATATAACTTATATTGATTGTGCTAGATTGAGCCATAAATCACTGTTATGTCACTAATTTGTGCTTTTTTTCTCTCCTCACAGATGAAGTCCAGAGCAAAAAAGCCAAACAAACCTTCGAGGGAAGCTACACTCGATACTTAGACAGAGCGGAGAAGTTGAAGGAGTATCTAGTGAAGAAAAAGAAAGCTCCTGCTGCTAAGCCTTTCAAAAAGTTAGGGTCTGATCATGTCATGTGTTTTTCAAGGTGGATGAAAATAGTATACATTTTGATAATGTTATGTTTGTGCGTCCAGGAATAATGATGACGGCGATGAATCAAAGAAACTCCAAACTCAGCTCTCAGGTTTGTAGGATTTTTTGCTGTTAAATATTATCTAGGTCACTAAAGCGTTGTTTCTCAGCAATGTATTATTTTTTTTTTTCTTATAGGTGCAATTGTCATAGAGAATCCAAACATCAAATGGAATGACGTTGCTGGTTTAGAAGGAGCCAAGGAGGCATTGAAAGAAGCTGTTGTTCTTCCAATCAAATTCCCACACCTTTTCACAGGTATTTAATGTTAGTTAAAGGTTCAGTGTTTAAACAACACACCACACACCCTATCACAAATCTCTCCACTCTCTCTGCCCTTTCCTTCCTCTTTGTTGGATTATGCATCTGGTTTTTTTGTACGAAAGCCATACTTCCCCGTTTATATACTACAGTAAGTTTCAAAATTCAAAATGTGCACTTGCACTTTTTCTTATTATTTTAAAGCCATTATATACTTATTCAAACACATTTATGAGTCATATATGCAATCCAAAGCAACCTTTTTAATGTTACACTCTACACTCAACATCAATAGGACCTCTTTACCATGGGCCACATGGTTGCCTTAGTGATTAGCACTCTTGCCTATACAGCAAGAAGACCTGGGTTCGAGACCCAGTTGGAACAAGGACCATTCTTCATGGAGTTTGCATCTGGGTTCTACAGTTTCCTCCCACAGTCCAAAAACATGCATTTGTGGATTAGGCAAATTGGACACAGAAAACTGACTGTAGGTGTGAGTGTGAGAGAGGATGCTTGTTTGTTTCTATGTGGATCTGTGATGGACTGGTGACCTTTTGCCCTATGTCGGCTGGAATTAGCACCAGCGCCCCCCCGCGACCCTCATGTGGAGGATAAAGTGGTTGAAGATGGATGGATGGGTGTTATATGGATTACTTATGTCAGTGGAGTTGATGGTTGTTTTTTTTTTTCACTCAAAACAACCAGAGACAGAATTTAAATATGTGGTTGAATCACAGGAAAGAGAATTCCATGGAGGGGGATCTTGCTCTTTGGACCTCCAGGTACAGGGAAGTCCTATCTAGCCAAGGCTGTTGCCACAGAGGCAAACAACTCAACATTCTTCTCCATCTCCTCGTCTGACCTCGTCTCCAAATGGCTGGGAGAGAGTGAAAGGTGAACATGGGTTAGAAAGTGCAAGCATCTAACAGCACCTTTCTACATCACGTCCTGCAAGTTTTCTTTCCTTCTACTTCCCAGATTGGTGAAGAATCTTTTTAGCCTTGCCAGGAAACAAAAACCTTCCATCATCTTCATCGATGAGATTGACTCTCTTTGTGGCTCGAGAAATGAGGACGAGAGCGAGCCTGCGCGTCGTATTAAGACAGAATTCCTGGTTCAGATGCAGGGTGAGTATGATGTACTAACATATTTGTTATTTCGGAATGTTGTATTAGGTTTTTTTTTCAGTGTTGCAAACTTGACCACTGTATTGTAAAGTTACATTGTTTAAAAATCACCTGAGAGACATTTTTATAGTAACCCCAAGCCTTATTATAGAAGAATAATAGAAATACAATTCACAATTAATCCTTAATCAGGTCAAATGATGTGTATTTATCTCTATGCAATGATATTACTACAGTAAGTATAATGTTGATTGAAGTATTAGTTTTGTATTAATATTAAAGTAGTACAAACAAGTATTTGAATAGATGCTAGTTTCATGCATTACATTTGAATCTGTGAACCATCAGTGCAGCTCATTCTCTTTTTATAGGAGCTCTTAAAGGAGCTCTTACACTGTGTTTAGGTTGTCAGTTAAGGCATATAAAAAAGTCTAGTCTAATTATATAGATATTAAATATCTATAATATTTTTATTTACAGGTGTGGGGAATGACAATGAGGGAGTGCTGGTACTCGGTGCAACAAACATCCCATGGACTCTAGACTCAGCCATCAGAAGAAGGTTAATGTTTTTATTCTTCATTAAAAGTGGTTAAAAGTGTACGCTGACTGTCCATTAATAATACGTTTTTTTGTTTTGTTTTCAGATTTGAGAAAAGGATCTACATCCCTCTGCCTGAGCAGCGCGCCCGCTCCTTCATGTTTAAATTCCACCTGGGATCGACTCCTAACAGCCTCAATGAATCTGACTTTGTCACTCTGGGCAAGAAGACTGATGGATATTCAGGAGCAGATATAAGTGTCATTGTCAGAGACGCTCTAATGCAGCCAGTCAGAAAGGTCCAGTCAGCAACCCACTTCAAACGGGTATGTCTTTTATATCACAGTTTATTCTGTACGTCAGTGTAATGTCTTATTATAGCTATATTTTTTGTTATAAATAAGGTACGAGGTCCATCCAGAAATGACCCTAAAATGATCATAGAGGACCTTTTGACTCCATGCTCACCTTGTGATCCCAGTGCAATTAAAATGACATGGATGGAAGTTCCTAGTGACAAACTAATGGAGCCTGTAGTTTGCATGGTCAGTATATATAAAAATGCTAAAAATGAAATAGAAATATTCTGTATGTTAGATCAAGTACTTCATTACCATCTCCTATTTTTTCCTCTTTTCAGTCTGACATGTTGAAGTCTCTGTCCAACACAAAGCCAACAGTCAACAAACAAGATCTGGACAAACTGAAGGAATTCACAAATGACTTTGGACAGGAAGGCTAGGCAAGATGAATCCAAAGCTAAATATGTCCGATTGTCTCTTTTGTCTTGACAGCTGATTGGGAATGTACTACCTATATTACTGCATTTTCTTTTGGGAGAGAGCAGCATTAGATCCATATTATATTTGTTGATATATAATATTTGTTAATAAAGGTTTCATACTTTCAATGTTTACCTTTATTCAGTTATAGTCTCTAACCAGTTGACGTAGTTTATTTTTATTTTTAAAATCCTTTATAAAATTCCATTTGCCTCAAATGTACAAATGCAACAAACAAGTACTGCATCTAGTGGAAAAGAGAGGTAGTACAACGTAATTCAAAATAATTCTGCTCAGGGTTATGAAGGCTTTAAACAAAATCCCAGCATTAACATCTGTGTATTCTGTAGGAAAAGAGCATTTCCCAGTTACTTTACATAGACATACAATACAAAAGACAGGCGACAGATGTTGGGCAGTTTTCTCAGTGTGGAAATCTTTGCGTAAAAAACAAATTTTTCCACTAGAGGTCGCCCTAAGATCATTGACATAGGCTCAACGAAGGGTTGTGACTGAACTGGGATGATGGTCACATCTGCTTCTAGCACCTTAATTAGATACACACAGTTAACTTTTATGAAATCTAACTTAAAGTGCCCCAATAAAAATACAACAGTATGCATAAAATACCAACAACTTACATAATTAAATGTTTTGTTTTTTATGTCATTTCACAAGTAGATCTTACCTAAAGAAGCATATAACAAATTGAAGTGCAAACTGCAAGTGTGTGCAAACTTGCAAGAAGTATGAATGTGCACACACACACACACACGTGCACACACACACACACACACACACACACGCACCTAATATATTGCCCTAACCTTTACAATCATAACTAGTGTCTAACCTTAACCTAACCCTAACCCTAACCTAAACAGAATTCTAACCCTAACACTAATGGCTACTGGCCTAACCCTAACCTTAACATAACCCTGACCTCAGCCTAACTTTAAAAACATGTCTTCACCTTAAAATGTAGTAATTTACGTAAGGACATAAGGAATAACAGATATACACACACACACACCGTTTATACAAGTAAACACATACCTATACGCACCTCTCGCTTTTTAAAATTATAGCACAAAATTAGTATTTAAATGACAAAATAGCGTTTCATATAAAATATATAACTTTTATCATGATTATAGATCAGAGAGGACGCGCTGCCGTGACGCAGTGTGCGCTTGTGATTGGAGACCTTTGGCCTCAGCTCGTTAACGTCGAGCTCGGAGAGCGTCGACCGACACCTGATCTCAGCAGCTAGAGCGCACGGCGCAGCGAGAGGAGAGACGCAGAGCTGCCGTTGTTAACACGATGCGGGCGCAGAAGAGCGCACACCTCCAACAGCAGCAGCGGCCGGGATCAACTTCAACTTTTGTTTTGACATAAGCGGATGTGTGCTGCCACTGCAGGAGACGAGAGACGAGAGCCTCGCGCGTAAAACGCGCAGCGCGCTTCATGGAGATGTGTAGATGACAGGAGGTTCGCTCTCAGCATCTACAGGGTTTTTCCAGCGTGGAACATGGCGAGAGGGAGGATGAGAGGAGCTCACCTCCTGGCTGTACTCTTTTCTTTGTCGACGGCACTTTTCAGGGACGCAAATGGACAAGGAACCTTTAATGGATACAGTTTGAGTCCTCCGTATTTTAACCTCGCAGTGGGCTCCAGGATCTCTGCCACAGCAACCTGCGGTCAGGATGAGGCTGAGACGCCGAGACGTGATTTGTACTGTAAGCTCGTCGGAGGACCAAACATCGGACTTCCTACTCAAAACATACAGGTAAGAAAGTGAAGTAGGAGCGTTGCAAATATCCGTAAAAGGAGAATAAGAGAACCGTACAAACACATGTGTAATCTGTTGCACGTTTACTCTTCAGGAAGAAGATTTAACCTTTATTCGAAAGTCGGGAAAAAGTTGAAGGAACATACATCCAAATCAGTAACACATGTCTGTGATGTTCAGCAGACAATGACATCACCTACAATCACACCTTCAGTCACATTTTGAAATACAATAGTTTCAAATTCAGCAAATAATTGGGTGAAAGCCAACTGTTTGCAGGTATGTGTGGCCACAATTAGAACCTTGCAATTTAGTGTAAAAACAAGGTGTTTAAAAGAAGCAAAAAAAAAGCCAAATAAAAATCTTCCCCTTGGTGATTGTGGTACTATGATGTTATCAGTGATTGCTAGGGTTGATGGGAGTTGTGTCATCAAGCAAACATCAGGCAAAACAGATAAAAAAACCAACAACAACAACAACAACAACCCATAAACAACCACACAAAGCAAAAAATGTCAGTCATGCAAAACATTGTTCTTTAAAAGAGTTGCAGCCTTTACTGGACGCTTGTTTATCTCCTTGCAGGAGAGATTCCATGATGTTGCTGCACTGAAACTAAAGGCATTTTTTCCAAATTCAGTCCTTGCATGAATGAATAAATAAAAATATTGTGCCAATAATGACAGTAATAGATGACATGGTCCCTTCTCCTCAATATCCACCTCTTTGTGAAAGAGATCCAATAAGAGCTTTTGGGGAACCTAGACAAGTGTGTCTACCAAAGTTGCCAAGAAATAGTTGTACACTATTGTTGTGGAGTTTCCTCAAAGAAATGGCTTTTCTGCAACTGTAAGACTCTACACTAGTGTGAGAGCAGCAGTTATTTGATTGTGTTTGTCAGGAAACGCTGAATTACTGTATTTTTGTTGCTGTGTGTTTCTGACTACCGCTGTTTGACCCTGTGCAGGGTCAGTTCTGTGATCACTGCTACTCCATTGACCCAAACAAAGCTCACCCGGTGACCAACGCCATTGATGGGACAGAGCGATGGTGGCAGAGCCCTCCTCTCTCCAGAGGGCAGGGGTACCGCGAAGTGAACGTTACCCTGGACCTGGGGCAGGTGAGATTGAAATACTATCATCTACTATGAACAGCTGTTGTTTACCTGCTGCAACCTGCTGTGTGTGTGTGTACAATAATTGCTCTGTGGTGACAGTCAAATATAGCACCTGGATGGAACAGAGGCAAGAGGAGGAAAGTGTTTTCTCGACTGTCTGGCGGATGAGTTAAATCATGACAGGCCCATCATGCTCTTCTTCACTGCTATTGTTACATGATTAGATATGTTTTTGTTTGGATGTCATCATCTCAGTCTGCGGTGATCATGTGAAAAATGTCCCAACAGTTGGATGCCTGTCAGGAATGTGATTCCCGTATCGTTGTCTGTGAAATATGCTTCCATCATGAGCTCCTGCAGGAGTTCGGCTCATGGCCCACAAAACTGTACTTCACACTCAATTATCCACTGTGAGGAAAGAGAGGAATTCTGTGTCAGGATTAGGCCTCAGAAGGATGTACAATCAAACTGCTGACAGAGGCCTCAAACACTTGTGTGTGAGCAGGGGTTTGATTTGGTTTGTGGTAGATGAGAGCAAGAGAGGAGCTCCTCTCGACACATGTTGCATTTCTGGTCCCCAGTGGGCACTGTGTCAGACAATGGGTGTGGGCTTTTCTATCTCTGTTTTTAGACCGACTGAGCTGAGCGAAAGATCCTACACGGCTAAATATAGCCCACGCTTACAGGAGGATGGACACATGCAGGGCCTTTAGGGAAGTCGGACTTTAATACGTGGTAATGCTCAGTTTATTTGAGAGCAGGGAAAATAGTATTACTGCATTTACGGTGTGCTATATAAGAGTGCGGCTAGATCTCTGACGACCAAGAAACACAGACCGTCAACAATGCTCGTCTGCCACTTTTTTGCATTTTTTTTTAATTACAGTTAATTCTTGTTAACCAATTCTGAGAAGAAATGGTCTGTTTCAAGACAGCAGACAAATAACTGGTGGCGTAATGGGCTTCTTAACATGTGGTGCTCAGGAGAGAAACGCCAGACAGAATTAATGAATTGCATAAACCGTATTATAACATGGTTTTAATAGAGAAACGTCCACGTATTACCCAAAGCAGAGCTGTCAGGTTGTTTAACTGTTTCATATAAAGCCTTCATGGCTTTGTGGAGGTTGTTTTTATTATTATTATTTTTGAAATGCACAGGATAAACGAAGTGTTCAATGAAATGTGGGTTAGACTCGAAATGAATGGCTCTTGTGGTTTCTTTCAAGACCAACGCAGGTGGCTGCTCTGCTGTTGTCTTCACAGATTTCAGTAGATATATTGGATAATGGCATCGCCGATGTTTATGTTAAAATGACGAGGTTCAAAGAGAGGGGCTTTTTCAGTTCCGTTTCTTTCTGCAAAGAGGGTTGTTAAGCTATGTCTGCCTCAGTTAAAACTAGACTAATCTGATGAAAAGAGAACTGTGAGCCTAAAACAATCATTATATATATATATATATATATGTGTGTGTGTGTGTGTATATACATATATATATATATATATATATATATATAGTGTTTTAAACTACTAATCTGCAAACAACATATGTGAACTGACGTATTTACCAACTTCACATGAAGAACAGCCATTTCAAAAACATACCATAATGTTCCATGTACATAAGAAATACTCCTATATGCTCCTATAAAGAACTAACTGAACAGCCAACATCCTTACACTCTTCTGACATTTGATCCAGTGATTTTGACCAGTATCAGATCGGCTCATCCCTAGTAATGACTTTGATTCTCAGATTTTTTTCATCACGTAAAAAATATTTACTTTGACCGACTCTTTAACTTATGACAAAAAAAAATTGTGACCATCTCATAAGCACTCGTTTTACGTTAAATTCATTTAAATCTCTAAAACTCAGCATTTGTTTGCAGACTTTTACAGTGGGACAATTTTTAAACAATAATGATAATGATACACCTTTTTTTTGTCATTCAACAACAAAATAAACTCAGTTTTATATTAAAATATTATATATCATGTCTTCACCCACATCTGTTTGGACTGATAAATTGGACACTAATCTGTGAATAATATTCCCGTCGCAGTCATCAATGACATATTTCTGTGTTGACATTATTACAGTGCGACTGAAAAACAGAACCAACTGCTATTTAACAGCATTTCAGTTACTACATTTCAATTTACTACATGTAGAAGTGCGTCATTAAATGTTGTCCAACAAGGTTTTTAATATATATATCCTGACAAGTTTGTTGAGCTGCAAATCTGGGTCAGACTGTGAGTTCAACAAACAACCATCTTGTAGGTCACTGTACACTAGATATTACATTTAAAATGTAAACTAACACACAGTGGATTTCAGCACTTTGGCACAGTCCATTAAATAATGTGGTCTAATGGACTTGGCTGAATATAACGTGATAGTGTTAACTTGATAA
The DNA here is from genome assembly GCF_963457635.1 of Microchirus variegatus. Taxonomy (NCBI): domain Eukaryota; kingdom Metazoa; phylum Chordata; class Actinopteri; order Pleuronectiformes; family Soleidae; genus Microchirus; species Microchirus variegatus. Next base: position 17,594,483 of record NC_139806.1, read on the forward strand.
GTTTTTCACTCCTTCTCGCCAGACAGAGAAAGATAAATGAGCACTGCCACACAATCTCTCTAACTCTTCTGGATCTTAAATGGAGCTCTTTATTGACCTGTTGCCATGGTGATTTACAAGAGCAGATTTTTTTTTTGTTTCCTTTCACCAGACGCATACTAAACTCAGAGTCAATATTGTCAGAGTTGATTGAACCAACACACATCAGTGTTTTAGTTATGCAAACTAAAACTCTGACTTTGTGATCTCAGGGTTCACAGGGGTTTGTTAAACCTGCTCACGGGTTCGGTTGCATAACGATATGCATTCTAGTTATACATTAACTATTGCTGTATAGCCTTTTCAATATAAATATGACACAGGTTCAATATACAGTACTTAAGCAATGCTTTAATGACCACACAGTATCGTTATTTCCCAACCACTTTGTTGGAACACATCCAGAAAACGTATGCAGAGAATTTAGAATAACACATTTTTTTGAATGTTGAGTGTGACCTACCCTGACACTTGAACAATAGCATGACCCTGGCTCTCTTAAAACTGGAGTGGAACCCTAATGAATGTTTTTTGGTAAAAAAGCTGGTGTTTGTTCTGCTATTTCATGACGCCAGGTTTATTTAAGACAGGCTTTTATTCACCTCATTCCAATCCAAACGCCATTGATCACATAATTTGACAGAGACATTTTTTTTTATGTGTTGTGCAAACACACTTTGAGACACAACACAATTGTAATTGCTGCAAATGTTTTCCCTTGGATTTGAGGAATGTTTCTGTGTTTAACAATTGCTCCTTGTTGTCTGTTCAGAAAGACGATTGAAACCACAATGAACTGATTCAACTTTTCATTCAGTAATAAACTCAATCCTTAATTAGCTGACATTTTATCGCAATAATTGCCACTATTGTGTTTGCTTTGATAGTATGGTGATAGTAGCCTCCATTTGCCTTCTGCCTAGCGCTATTGGACCCAAACTATGCCTCACAGAAGCCCCTCATAGCGTGATAGTATCTTTTTCAGATTTCACTTCCGCTTTATATCAATTAATCCTGAGGCCGAGGTCTTCCAGTCACATAACCGTTTTGTCTCTGTGTCTTGGATGAAACATGTCCTCTGGATAAGCCCGATTTGAGCAGACAAGCTATTCCTTCCTTGTTTTTGTGACCTCTCTGTGCTCTACCCGTGACCCATGATGATAGGATCTTACTCCTGTATGACAGATCAAGCAGGCAAATGACGAGGCGCGTTTATTTATCAGGGAATTAGCACAAAGTATTTGACTTTGCCTTTAATTAGATATTTATAGGAGCCTAGATCATGAAAGCCCGTTGCTTGAAGTTAAATTCTCGATCATTTTGTTACCATAATTATCCCAGTCTTATGGAATCTACTGTACTGTATGTGTCGCACATCATACTGGCTACATTTCCGAGAACTTTTGCCCCCTGTTAAACTATTTACGGGACACAGAAGGCAAGGCATTGTCCTGGCAAACATTCACAACATGCATCACTCCTTTTTTGTGGGGAATGTATTTTTAGGAGCCCTGACCACATGTGCTTATATGCCTGAGTGAGCCCAGCATAGACCATGTGAGGCAAACATGCCAAGGGCTTACTGCTGTCTGTGTCCCATCTGATGAGGCTGAGCTGCCTTTGGTGGGTGTTAATGAACATCAGGAATTGTTGTTTTATGTGAAGTGTTGGATTAGTTGATAAACTGATGTTCAATTGACCTGACTGCTTTAGGTTAAGGCTGTGAATTATTTCTGTGGCTGACATGTGTTTGACGTGTTGATGACGCAGCTTTGGGCGGCGATGTTGTGGATTTAAATGCACTCTGATCGCAGAACATCTTGTTGTTTATCTCTGATTTATAGATGTGTTTGCTGAGCAGGCGCTGCCATTGGATACACTGGATGCTTTTCACTGGAGGCTGTGAACCCATGCAGTGTACTAGATTTTAAATGCTAAAGTTGGAAGACGGAAAAGATCTGGTTCATGTTTAATGTTCATGCAGATGTTTTGTAATCATCAATAGACAAAGCTTCTAAGAACTTTATTTTAGAGACATTCCCCTGGAACCTAATCCCCTCACTCAGGGGTCCACCGCCCACCAAAGTAGGGTTGAATGTTTTATTTGCAGCCGTCGCCCCCTTTTGTGTCAGAATCCTTCGAGGCAGTATTGTGTGACATCTTTTCTGTGCTCTCAGACTCTCACAAAGGTTTGGTTCTTCTTAAGCCTTGCTGAAAATGACCTGGCCTTTTCTTTTCATTTGATAAATGGATAGAAGTGGAGAGGTGGCGCAATTTGGTGGTGAGAAAATACTCAAAACAGAAAACAAGGACACTCGTACACAAGCGTTTTGACTGAAAACATTCAACGCACCCCTGACACAAGTGCTCTAAATATTTAGAATACGACCAAGCAACGTTGCTTGGATCATGGATGCATGAATGATCTTGTGGGTGTCGACTCCGTCTGCATGGCTATATTTCATTCAGCCGCCTAACTCATGCAACAGGTGGTCAGTGAATATGTGGAGTCTATATTCCAAATTTAATTCCTGTGATGTGATTTGAACATAATTCAAAAGCGACACAAGATTAGAGCAAATCACAGGTTAATATATACCTTATATATATGTATCTATATACACACACACATACACAGTGCAGTCAACACTGACATGTCCCTATTGCTGTAGTGACGATAGAGGTGATGTAAGTGCTTGTCTTTAGCTGGGCTGCCTGAGGCGCCGGGCCAACCCGACAGATATTTACTACTCCACTAACAGTCACCCCGTGCAGCAGCAGTAGCTCTCTGGCTCGGCGAGCGCATCACGGCCTCCTAAATCTGGAGCTCCAGTGTGGAAAAGCTTGTGGGGTTATTGTAGGATCTATTCACCCTTTTCAAGGGCCCGTGTCATCAATTCATACATGGAAATGCTAATTGGTGGTCACATTGACTGACGCAGGCACTGATGCAATGGGATGTTCTAGAGAGCAGGAGTTTTCCTACACCCTGATTCATGAACAATAGTGCCTTCCACCAGTCTGTGGCTATTGATAGAAACTGCAAAGGTTAACTTTGTCACATTACAATTATTTATATTGTTCTAAGTAAAGGTATTGTCATCATTGAAACATTGGTTTGTAATAGAGGTGAGGCAAAATATGGATTTGGTGATATATCGTTGACAGTACTTGTGCAATATGATATACATATTCTGACTGACAAACTAAGGCGCTCTAAAGTATGTCTCCTCACGTTTGGCAAATTAGGGAAAATGGGGGTTACCTGGCAGAAGAATAGCTAACTACGCTAACAGATGCTCTATCCACGCTCAATCCTGCACTTTTAACTTTTCATGGACATTTAGTTTTCTTCAGTTAGACAGATGATGTATCGCTGATTATCACAGAACCGCTGTATCGTGATATTATTGGTATCGTGGACCATGTATCACGTATCGTATCGTATCTCATCGTATCGCACCCCTAGTTTGTGCACACATTTCTAGGTCTTTGAGGGAAGACTGCTTTCTTTGCCTTTCAATCACCTGCAGTGAACATGAAGAATTTGATTGTGGGGTCATGTTGCTATACCCACAAAATACAGACTACTACTTTATTGCAGCATTACTTGTTCTGTACTGACTGCACCCAGGGAACTTGGAGCTGCGAGGTTGCAGACACAGGCAGATTTGCACATGCAAGCACAGTCAGGCATTTGTTTTATGGAGTGATGCTGGTGGAGCAAGCATTTTCAATATTGGAGATGACGAAATCGTGATTGTGATATATACAAAGTTTATTTTTAGCAATAGGGTCCACTTTGCGTGGGTGCTTCTTGGTGTTTTCAGCCTTTGTGCTACTGTATGAAGCTTTAGGGTTGTGTGTAACTGATCGCCTTAATCAGCATTGTGTGAGTTTCTGTGTTTGATTCACCCAGTGTAGAGCTGCAACTAACGATTATATTTGTCATCCATTAATCTGTCGAATATTTCCTCGATTGATCAAGCATTTTTGCGGCCCATAAAATGTTCCAAACCTGGAAATGATGATGTTCTCAAGTGTCTTGTTTTGTCCACAACTCAAAATAATTCAGTTTTAATGATTTTTTTGTCAAATGGAGCAATGAAACCGGGAAATAGTCACATTTAAGAAGCTGAAAAATCAGAAAGCTTATTTTAATTACTAAATTAAATTAAAATGATTATATATTATTAAATAAATTATTCAAATTAAAACTCTAAAACCAAATAATCGATTGTTAAAACAGTTGATGGGTAATAATCATTGCAGCCCTAAGTCAGTGCAGAAAAGAACACAGAGAGGTCTTGAGCAGCTGCACCTCAGGCTTTTACAAAGAGAAAATAGCCAACAAGCAGTAACATGAATATACTCTATGTTTTGTCGTACAACTACTACAACTAACTCTTTTGACTCTTAGGTTCTTTGTTACCAAACAACTAATTCTGTCATGGAGACAGAGAAAAACAGACCAGACTAACTCCTCTCCCCCCTCTCCACTGCCCACCTGTCACACAGACAAACAGTTGTACATTGCATTGTTACAAACTGGAGAGCAACTGTTCCAGCCTATTGGTCTGCAGCATGCACAATGTCTGCTGCTGCTGATCCGCTCAAACAGAGGGAGATGCCTCATCGCCTTTGAATTGCATTCTTCTGATCTCACAGCAAACTCTCAGGAGCTCAATCGGATTTTCAGCTGCTTCTAGACTACGTTTGCAGCTCGTTTGAGTTCTAGTTTAAATCTCAACTTTTGTAAATGTATTTATTTGTTTATAAGTGAGATATATCTCATCTGCACATGCATGTATACATGATCTGTTATTAGAGTGGCTGGACGTTAAATAGATGGATAAAGATATAAAGGAACAATAGACATTTTAACTTGTGCTTGAAATGGCTGTGGAAAATACCTTAAACAACTTACTTTATACTTCACTGTATGTGATCACAAAGAGACTATAATTGAAGAAATCCACGAGGCAGGCCCAACAATGGCAGTAACAAAAAAAAGGGTCAAGGAACCTGCTTTTGAAATAAAAATCTACAATATGTGGGGGTGAAACACTGCTCTATGGCTGAATGACTTGAGACACAGACAGTGAAGAGAAAGCAGTGCTTCTATAGTTAACATGTTACACCGAAACTACAAATTGACTGGAGGGGATCAGTAATCTAGACTTTACAACACACACAGTGATTTTGAAATGATTACCTTCACCCAGATGTGTGTTTTTGGCACTGATAGTCTTTTCAGCAGCAATTCTGTGAGATAGGGGAGTGAGCAGCCTTGGTGAAGGTTTTCGCTCTCCGAGTGCTTTCTCTAATTTGGCTGTGTGTGTGTCTGTCTAAATCATTTTCGCATGTTGCTACAAGTGTATTGAGCGAGGAAAAATGTTAATGCTTTGCTGTTAAAAAGGTGTTTGGCCATGAGAGAACGTGGTTGCCTCTGTTGTCGTGTTGTGTTAATTAGAAGGTCACATGTTTTTTTGTTTTTTTTTTACCTTATATATGTGACACTTATTGCAGGAGGTCAAGGTCAAGAATTTGAAAAGTAGAAGCAAAAAGAGAGTGGCTGTCAAACTGTCCTGTCACAGCTCAACCCCTGATTTGTTTGACACCCGACAGCAGCCTGCTGGCACAGCTGCCTTGTTTTTAGCCTTCAGGCTACAGATGCAGGGAGGAGCAGAGGATGGTTGTGCTCATGCATTAGCTCAAGTTTGTTTTTCCAGAAGCTTGTCAATGTGGTTCACGTCTCTGTGTGCCACTGAAATCCACTGCTGGTGAACGTAGCATGCCGTCACGATATTTCATGCATTTTATTAAACAATAAGTAGGTGTTTAACATATTTCAGATGTGTGTGTGTGTATGTTCAGACTGGGAGGGCAGCGTTTGAGAGACATGTCTGAAATAAGAAATGCCGTGTCAGGACAGGCCCTGTGTTCCTAGACCGTTTGTTTGTGATTTGTTTTATATCGTGGGGAGTTTTGACATCCCTCAGGGATTTGTTTTTTTCAGCAGTTCTGTGAGCATGAATCCATTTGTCCAGACATCAGCGCAACCCTATATGAAACAGTGTGGCATGTGCATTTGTGTCAAATGGGTTGATGAACAATAAATTAAATATTAAAAAATTAGTCATTAAGTCACTTGTTAAGTTAATTGTTTACAATAAATTATAGCAAGGCATGTGTAGGGCTGCGTCATATTGCCATAAACATCATTACAGCTTCAAATCAGTTGATATTAATAAGTATTTTGATGCCAAAATTTCTGATTGTTTTCACAAGTCTGAGTACTAGCAATTCTGTGTTCTGTCTCACAGTGTGGGTTAGGGTTAGTTTGAAAGATATTGATCTGTCATATTGACAGTGAAGATCAGTTTTATTGATATTGATGCTGCTTGTGTCGTGTCTTTGTCAGACTGTAGAGTTTGGAGCGATTTACAGATATAAACCTGACTTACCTGATGAAACAGATTTGCCGTTTACATCCAGAGGTGAGAGTTTGTTGAGTAAGTGGAGTAAATTACATTTTATCACCTCTGATTTTGTGCTTTTTGATGCTTCTGAGAAGAAGTGATTGACAAAGGAAGAGCTCCATGGCTTTAGCAGCACTCTCCTCTGCCTGAGCTACAGTGCTGTGCCCAGCAAAGGTGCGGCTCACTAACTAGCTTCATATTGTTGTTTTCACGTACTTTGATTTCTTCTGCTAATTATGCGAGTGTTCAGGTTGTTGTGCGCCCTCTGCTGGTATAAATTGTATCGACACAGTATGTGAGGAATAACAAATTATTAATTAATGCCAATTAATCGACTTACAATTAATAATTATAATTTCTAGTTTAATTTGAGTTTTTTTGATGCTTGAAGTACTGTGGACGCCAGTTACCTGATGGTAAAGAATGAAATGCCTCAGCAAAGATGGTTTATTAAACTATGATATCTGTAAGTTACTGGAACTATGATAACTTGTTATAATAACTTTTTTGAGCATATCATTTAGAGTCCCTAATTTGAAAGCTTTGGTGACAAATCACATTAGGTGCTAGGTTTAATGTAGACCTAATTTAGCTCACTGTCATGTAGAGATGTGAATCTTTGGGTCACGTTTCAATTCAAAATCGATTCTCGATTCAACCAATTCGATTCATACGATTCAAACGATTCTCGATTCAAAAATTGATACAATGCATAGTGTGTTAAGGCAAATTATGGCGTCAAAACAACACAGTTTGTATAAGATAATGTGATCACACAAAGGCAAACTTAAGACAAAGGTTAACATTTATTCATTCAAAACAAATAAAAACTTACTTACTGTACAAAAAAATAACTTGCATAAATAAAAGCTTAGACTAGCTGCCTTTTTCTCCCAGAAGTACTATAGTAATGGAAAACAAACCAAACCACGTAGAGCCGTGCCTTGCCATGCTGGGACTGTGTAGTGCAAAAGTGCCATACGTGTCATTTAGTTTAGCTTGTAAGAGTCACTTCATCATGGATGGACACTGAGATTCATTCTTTTTGTGAAATTCTACATTATCAGTTATATTTCAACTGCCGTTGTCAGAGATCTCATAGGTTAAGGACTTGTTGCTGAGGACAGGCTGGAAGCTCAACTTATAAACAGTTTTAATGGGTAATGGGATTATTGTGGTCCTTGGCATAGTGTAAAAACGGTCTTGTCCATCTATCTGTATCAGCTAGAGTTTTTCACTGTTGTGTGCTGCTGTCAATAAAATGCTCATGAAAGCAGTGGCTTGCTCTGCTTCAGGGGAATTATGAGGGAAGGGGAATGTGGCGCTATGTTTGGAATCTGACCAAGTCCATGTGCCAGCCAGCACGTCTATAGCCAGAACACCATCCCTCCCTTCTGCCTCCTTTGTCGTCATCATAAACCATGTGAACTAAACTTCCTCCTGGTCCTCAGCAGAACCAACATATTCTGTTTATAAGCTCCATTACGAAACTGTGGCCTCTATTTTTAGCTGGTTAGCAGCCCACATTTTGTTAAGTGTGTGCTATTTATCTTTTTTTGTTCTTTGAGCATCCTGTTCCGTGTGGGTGGAAATGCTCCCTGATTAATTTCAAGACACACCCCATTCAAAGTTGAGGTCAGGAGGAAGTAGTCCGAGTGATTTTATTTACATAGAGACTGAGACTATGGCAGAATGGCAACAGTGATTAAAAGGCAATCAAGCCAAAGACTACTCCTGATTTGCAACTTAATGATTTTGCCGGGATGGTTGACACTTTTCAGAGAACAGGAGCAGAGAGTTCCCCAGCTGACCTGTGAACTCTCTCACAATCCCTCAACCCAAGAGCTACTTGAAACAGAGGCCATTGGTTCTCAGGGACTGGGGGAGCAGCAATCCATCAAGATAAATGTGGATTCTTCTTGACACAGACCATGAGTCTGCAAAGTCTATACCACGTTAAGAAGTTGACATTGCTCCCTGCCCTATGTAAAGAAAGACAGATCTGGATGTTTTGAATGCCCTATGGGGCTTTCATCACAGGTCTGAAGGTTGCTGACGAGTGTAGGCCTGCCTTCATTCTGAAGAGATGGGTTTTGTCAATCGCTTTTTGATTTATTTGAATAAAGGCTTCCTCAGCATACAAAAAGACACCACAAACCTATCTATATAAATATATATATTTTATATTTTTCTCTTAAATGTCCCATGTTATGCAAAATCAACTTTTTAATCATTTAAATCCTTATATTTGGGACTCTGGAGTTCAACACCAGTTGCTGAAGTGTGAAAATGGATGACTCACTCATGTTTTTGTGGTCCTCCTCAGTCTAAGTACAGGAGATAAAATGCGATGTTGACTACTGTGCTCCTTGGGATGTCACAAGAAGCTAAATTCCTGGAATTGTTGTCCTGCACAGCTCCATTTTGTCCGTAAAACGCGTGAGAGTGCTGGCGAGGGCAATGGTATCGGAAAACCGTAAGTCCGCGAAAAGTTCTATTCTTGGCTCCACAGTGCAGCACAGAGTCTTACACAAACTTCCAGCCTCAGAGGATTTATCTGTCCAGTGGATACATGTTATATATGACGGCAATGTGCCTGCTAGAGCCTGCAAATGATCACTTTTCCAAATGCTAACTGTTAGCTCCCAGTAGCCTCTGTGGCTGATGTAATTTCCTGTTCCTTAAGTTTCGTTTTACTTTTTTTTTTTTTTTTTTTTTAAAGAGATACTACTAAACCGAACGTTCTGAACAGGGCTGTTTTGGCAGGGTGATTGAACTGCTGTGGTGCTTCATCCTTATGGGATTTTGACCAAAGCATGTCACAGACATGTTCATTAGGACACCAGGGAACTAGGTTAACTTGGAGAAATAGGGTATAATATGGCCCATATTTCCAATTTATGGATGGAGCACTGAAATTGCACAACAATAAACTGTGTTTCAGCATCAGAAAAAGAAGGCAGGGTGTGGTGGAGGTCAAGTGTATGTATAGAGACCTTTTGTTGACATTGTAGGTGTTACGTGCAGGGTTTCCATTCCAAGCCACGTGAAGACAGTTTAGACCATACAACAAAGAGTTATTTTACTATCGCAAGTTCCCTTTCCATTGTACAATGCTCAATCAAGCTGAAGTCACCCGCTTGTAGGTCTTGATTCGGAATTTGATGAATTGCAAAGGAAGGAGACTGTTCTGAGCACCAGAGCCTCTCAAAAAACTCAGTGTGAAACAATAATTACACAGTTTTCTGCCCTTGTATGCCCTGTATATCCTGATGGAAGGTGCAGATAGAGAGTTCAGAGAACAGATTTGGATCATGTGGGCTTACGGCTGATGTCTTTTGGATGCACCTGCACGGCTTTTATTGTTGGCAAATGTCAGTGAATTGTTTGTGCTTTGCTCTATAGCTGCACGGATACTGCTGAAGTCGAGCAGCATAAATAATCATATTAAAAAAAGTCCTTTACTTTGATTTAAGTTGAATGGCTGAATTTCCATTACAACTGTCCATTCTTTGGCAATTAAGCATCCAAGCTGATTTTGTGCCCAAGCCTTCACAAGGAAGGAAATAATAGTTGCAGGCCAATACTTTGGTCTATTTGTAAGACCATGTAGAGCACAGGAAGCTAAAATCCAAAATCCGCTCAGAGCAGCAACAGCCTTTTGTTTAACCTGCTCTTTGTTTTCTGTTTTTTAGCTCTTCCATGTGGCCTACGTCCTCATCAAGTTTGCTAATTCACCTCGTCCTGACCTGTGGGTGCTAGAGCGCTCTGTGGACAATGGGAGGACCTTCAGCCCCTGGCAGTATTTTGCACGTGAGTTCCTTTGTGGCAACATTATTACTTTGCAACACGTCCTGCACACTTGACATGAAGTAAAGGTGCCATATGTAAGAATGTGGCCAAAAAATGGTTACTACATTCAAATTCAAAACACAGAGGTCTTTTAGGTTTCGTATTCTGACGTAACTGGCAACCCGTGGTTGCTGGGCAGCTGAGACTCTACTGACTGCAATGATTGGTAGACGGCGGTAGGTGGCGCCATATGCCAAAACATGATTTCAAAACATAAACATGATTTACGGTCTGCAAAATAATTTTTTTAATGCAAATATTTTGGCTGTACTGTTGTTGTTGGTGAGTTCAGTTTGTTATATGAACATTATTCCTGAGTCTCTGTGACATATTAGGAGGATTTTACGGCCAGTTGCTTTAGATTTATTACATAATGCACCTTTAAATAGTAAACAATATGACAAAATGATGTGGTCAGATAGTAACACAAGAACATTACAGTTCAAGATCCTCCAAGTTAAATTGGGATTAATCAGGAATGCATTATTGTATTTTTATCAAATTTATCTGCAAGTCATCTTTAGATAAATTACGTTTTCTATCGCTTTTCCCCCAGCTGATTACATTTTTGGATGCAACAAAGTTGTGTGTAGGATAAAGAAAAACACTTCTAATGAAAATGCAAATCATAAAAACACAGGATTGTCAAGTGCATTTAGTAGCGACCAGCTGTTAACTCATTGCGCTCTGCTTTTGAATTCCTGTCAGTCATTGACAATAAGTCTTTTCCACGGCAGACATTTAGTCTTTCTGCGCAGATGCAACTAATACTGTTAACAATGGCTCAGATCCCTTAATGTGCCCCTATAAACTATGCCAGTTATTCAGCATGTTCAATTCTAGAGCCCTGGAACAAACACAGCTAGATGGAATGCAGCCACTATTATCAGTTTTAATTATATCTGTGCCTTCCCTGCCAAGACAAGTCAAAATGTCTGCAGAGGAAAAAAACAACAAAAAACCTGCCTATTATGAAGATGAAGTGAATTTTGTTCACTGACACACTTTTAATCCTCACTCACTGATCTTTCTGCTGAGGACAGTTTAAGACAAGAAGAAATGATGATATTACTCTTACACATCTTAAATACCTCTCTTTATTCCGTCCATTTAGCTCTGTTTTTGTTTCCTCCCCACAAATAACTTAATAATGGGGTTCTAAACGACCTTAGATATCACTTGCAAAGTCTCCACACAAGCAAGTGAACACAGTTCAGGGTATTGTAATTATTGTTATTATTTGAAAATGGTAAATGAATGTGTTGTTTTGCTCCAGATTCCAAGCACGAGTGTTTTGAAAAGTTCGGAAAGCATCCAAATGCTCGTATTTCAAGCGACGATGACCAGATCTGCACCACAGAGTACTCGCGCATTTTGCCTTTGGAGAATGGCGAGGTAACATTTCACATCTGATCATTTAAAAATCAAGGGTTCCGTTTGATTTATTTGGATGAAATGTGAAGTGAATACCTTTTTGACCCAGATCGTGGTGTCTCTGGTCAATGGACGACCGGGGTCCAAAAACTTCACGTACTCACCAGTGCTGCGAGATTTCACAAAGGCCACCAACATCCGCCTCCGTTTCCTCCGCACCAGCACCTTGCTGGGCCACCTCATCTCCAAGGCCCAGAGAGATCCCACTGTAACACGCAGGGTGAGTCACATTCAGTACAACTTCACAGAAAGGTGTCATGCTGGCAGACTGGAGTTTCCCATTTGGGAAGAAAAACGTAATGCTTGGCAGATTCCCTTTTTGCTGTCACAAGCACACATATCATCTCTCTCTCCCGCTCAGGCATTCATCACTTTGAAATCTATCTGTCTGTCTGTAGGCTGCAGGTGCAGAATATGGCACCTCTTCGTGAGAACAGTCACATAGTTCAAGATTGATTTTTGTTCCTCTGAAATGCATAATTTTAAGGACAGCAAATGAAAAAAAAACACTTGTTTAACAGTGAAACATTTCACATATAAGGTAAAACATCCAAAGCTAATTATGTCTGCTAGTGTATCTGCAAATTGTAAAACTTTATATCGACGTATACAGTATACTGAACCTTTGTTGTCCTGGTATTGAAAAAAGTTCTATCACAACACATGTTGTTATTGGATGATTGTCCAGCCCTACCATTCCATAAAGAAAGACAACATCCATCCATCTTCTACCGCTTTATCCTCCATATGAGGGTCGTGGGGGGGGGGGCTGTGCCAATCTCAGCTGGCATAGGGCGATATGCGGGGTACACCCTGGACAGTTTGCCAGTCCATCACAGGGAAACACATAGAGACAAACAACCATTCACCTAAAGTCAATTTAGTGCAGGGGTGTCAAACAAATTGTTTTTCATGGGCCACATACGGCACAATTTGATCTCAAGTGGGCCGGACCAGTAAAATAATAGTAAAATAACCAATGAACAACAAGAACTCCAAATGTTTTTCCTTTGTTTTACATTTAAAGTCTAAGTGCAATTTCAGCAGTCCATCCATCCATTATCTACCACTTTACCCTCCCAATTTCAGCAATATTATGCCTAAATTAGTAGTAAAAAATAGTATTTAAAATGTTATCCTGGGTCGTACATTTGACACCCCTGATTTAGAGTCTCCAATTTACCTAATCCCCACATTGCATGGTTTTGGACTGTGGGAGAAAACCCTTGACCCACAGGGAGAACATGCAAGCTAGAAGGAGAACATGTTAATAACAAAATAATTTAGTGTCTCTGTTATCTCTTGTTAAAGTTAAAGTTAAAGCTTATGTTTAAAGAAAATGTAATCTCTCAGAGAATTAATTCCAAAAACATACCCTTAAGATGCAGGTCATTGATTCTTTTTTTAAATTTTATTTGACATACTGAGAATAAATCAGTGTTATAATATAATATCAACTGTTGATTTGCACCTTGTTTTTTTTTTATAATGCTCTGATTCACCCCATGGAAGCCAGACGTGGCTTCCAGCTCCTGGTGTACGTCTGTGCTTGTCAGTGTGCATGACTCCTCTGGTCTTTGCCAAGCAGAGTCAGACATTTGTTTTGGTGTGGTCGAAGTCGCTGATAGCGCCGCAGTTGTTTTAAAATGCCGTGGCGATGATAACATTCTCTCTGTTTGTTAACAGTACTATTATAGTATCAAAGACATCAGCATAGGTGGACGTTGCGTGTGTCATGGGCATGCACAGGTGTGCGGAGGGGGGCGTAACCCAGACAACCCAAACAGGTAAGAAATTTGTCATCAGCTGCTTTGTTTTTTTTCACCCCAGGCTTCACTTTTAATTCATTACTAATTCATACTCCTGAACCGGATTTTTACGAGCAGTGAGCTCTGAAGCAAGACTACAGCTATTATTTCTAAGTGTATTCAGCTGAAGTCTGTCTGTGTGGTTGGCTCCGCCGTGGCACTATAGTGACATGAGACAAAGAACACAACAGATGCGACCATATCCTGTGATTTGAGTGATAGTGAAAAGGACAGTTACCTAATGTGTTTGTCCACTGACATCATTGTGTTGTAAAAAGCAGCAGATTATTGTAGTTTCTTTGATTACTGACTGTGACTCTGTAAACCGTTTTGGGGAAAACAAAGATGAGGGTTAGTTAAGAGTGCCGCTGTGAACAAACAGAACAATGTAGGATGTATGAATGCTTCTTTGTGTTTCATTGTTTGGTCGTGAGGTAAATGGCGAAATATGTCAACGTGTTGTGGGGTAAAAAAAAATGATATCATACACTACCGTTCAAAAGTTTGAGGTCACAAACACAATTTCTTTGTGTTTTCCTTTTAAGGCGCCATATGTAAGAATGTGGCCAAAAACGGTTACTACATTCAAATTCAAAATTCACAAGGTCTTTTAGGTCTCGCTTTCTCTGCCAGAGTAGCTAGGACGTAACTGGCAACCTGTGGTTGCTCGGCAGCTAAGACTCTACTGACTGCAATGATTGGTAGACAGCGGTAGGTGGTGCCACATGCCAAAACATGATTTCAAAATATAAACATGATTTGCGATCTTCCGTGAATGCAAATATTTTGGCTGTACTGTTGTTGTTGGTGAGTTCAGTTTGTTATATGAATTATTCCTGAGTCTCTGTGACATATTAGGAGGATTTTATGGCCAGTTGCTTTAGAATTCTTACATAATGCACCTTTAAAACTCACACTTTTATTCATCAAAAGAGTTGCAAAATGAATAGAAAATTAGAAATATTGATTTTTATGCAAAATAATAATTTTGCCCTTCAAACTTTGCTTTCGTCAAAAAACCAGCAAAACTGTTTTCAGCTGTGCTAACATCCTTGCACAAGTGTTTTCTAATAATCCAATAGCCTTCTAATGCGATTAGCAAACACAATGTACCATTAGAACACTGGAAATGGGCCTCTCTATACATCTACATATTCCATTAAAAACCAGACATTTGCAGCTAGAATAGTCGTTTACCACATTAACAATGTCTAAGTGTATTTTCTGATTCTTTTAATGTTGTATTCATTGGAAAAAAAGTGCTTTTTAAAAAAAAAAAATAAGGACATTTCTAAGTGACCCCAAACTTTTGAAAGGTAGTGTATTTTGAAAAAAAAAAAAAAAAAAAAGCATCACTAATTCCTTGTGTTTTATCTCTGGCTTTTAGACGCCAGTGCGAGTGCCTGCACAACACCTGTGGTGAGTCATGTGACCGCTGCTGCCCAGGTTTTAACCAGAAGCCGTGGCGTGCTGCAACTGTCAGTAGTCCGAACGAGTGCCAGCGTAAGTGCACATGTACAGTGCTTGATTTCATGTTGAAACAAACCCTTTTGCAATGCTACTCCCATTGCTCTTTGAATGACGTCCCCCTCAGAGTGGACTCGTGCCTCTGATATTTACATGATGTGCTGTTATGGATGCCCTATATGGCGTTGTAGAGAGCCTCCGTGTAAAGTTGAGAGGAGATTCCTCATATGGTATGTGTGGTGACAGCGCACTGTACAACTCGCCGGGCTGGCAACAGTCTAAGAAGCAGTCCCCGCATGTCAGCTTATCTGTGAGCCATTCAGTCTGCCAGCAGACAATATGTTAGCCGGAGTCTAATTGCTTTGGACTGCTTTCCCCTCCACGAAATACGCATGACCTTGTAGCAGCGACAAAAGCAGAGAGAGAGAGAGATGAAGATGACTTGTAATCCAATCCAATCAGTGCACTCAGTCAGCGGAAATACACCCTAAGCATTCATGAACATTAATGGGACACAGGGGTGGTATACAGGAAGAGGATGTGCAGCCGTGTTTAGTTTGGATTTTATAGTTTCTCCTAATATTTTACAGCTACACTTATATTTTTTGGGGGGAAAATGAGTAGCTTAAGGTGCTTAAATACACACAGGGGAGTCAGGGGTAATTTGCAGAAGCATATAAAATAATCGTGTGTTGTGTGTGTGTGTGTGTGTGTGTGTCGGGGGTTTCCTCCTCAGGCTGCCAGTGTTTCTCCCATGCCTTTGACTGTTATTATGACCCAGAGGTGGAAAAGAGGGGAGCAAGTTTAGACACCTTCGGCAGGTACGACGGAGGGGGAGTGTGCATCGGCTGCCAGGTACGAAATGCATATCAAGTCCAAACTGATTCCTGTGTATATGTGTGTGTCTGCATGTAAAGGGGTGGATCTGGCACAAAAACAAAGTAAATATCGGTTGCCTTTTTTTTTTCTATCTTAAAGGGGACATATTATGCAAAATCAACTTTTTAATCATTTAAATCCATATATTTGGGACTCTGGAGGCCCTATGAGTCGGCAAAGCGTGAAAAAAGATGAATCACTCATGTTTTTGTGGTCCTCCTCAGTCTAAGTACAGGAGATAAAACACGCGATGTTGACTTCCGCACTCATTGGGACGTCACAATGCGCTAAATACCTGGAATTGTTGTCTCGTGGAGCTCCGCTTTGTCCATAAAAAACGCGAGAGGGCTGGCGAGGGCAACAGTATCCGAAAACCGGAAGTCCTTGAAAAGTTCTATTCTTGGCTCCACAGTGCAGCACAGAGTCCTACACAAACTTCCAGCCTCAGAGGATTTATCTGTCCAGTGGATACATGTTATATATGACGGCAATGTGCCTGCTAGAGCCTGCAAATGATCACAAATGATCCAAATGCTAACTTTCGTTAGCTCCCAGTAGCCTCTGTGGCTGATGTCATTTCCTGTCCCTTAAGTTTCGTTTTACTTTTTTTTTTAAGGTGGACCTAAAGAGATACTACTAAACAGAGTGTTCTGAACAGGGCTGTTTTGGCAGGGTGATTGAACTGCTGTGGTGCTTCATCCTTATGGTATTTTGTCCAAAGCATGTCACAGACATGTTCATTAGGACACCAGGGAACTAGGTTAACTTGGAGAAATAGGGTATAATAGGACCCCTTTAATGAAGTTTTCCATGGAGCTTCGAATGCTGCACTATTTACTCTTGTGTAAATTACAGATTGTGTGCTTGTCAAAATAATGTTGTACTGTGTGTGATGTATCATCTGTATTATCAATACTGTATGACAGTATATCAAAGTGTTGTGTCTGGTTAAATCCGTTGTATACTAATGTCTGTTACATTCAAACCATTGTCAGTACAGTTTGCTACAGTTTGATGTGCAGCAAGAATCTAGAGATGATAACGTACAATGAAAATGAGGTTAATTTGAAAACGTGTGTGTTCTCTTAAGCACCTATTTCCACCGTGTGTTCTTCTTTAGCACAACACTGATGGAGTGAACTGTGAGCAATGCATTGAAGGCTTCTACAGACCTTATGGAGTACCTCCAGAGTCTCCCAGTGGATGCATACGTGAGTCACTTTGTCAATAAAATCATATTGTGTCAATGTTAAATGTTAGATTATAAAATTACAAGGTAACAGCACCTGGCAGCCATCACCATGCAGGTATTTGAGCTACGGTACGTATGACTAACAAGTGCAGCCACAACAACATTAAATTCAAAGACGTCAGCCTTTTTTTTTTAACAGACACAAATGGCACCAATGAACGACCACTGGCACCACCGCTTGTATTATTGCTAAACTGGGATCTGCTGTTGTTTACATTACTTTACCGGTCCCCGGGCTGTTCCCCGCCATATAAATAGCTGCCAGTTGTGTTTAGACAGTAGAAAGTCGTGGAATTAAACTTGACGCCCCAAGCACTTTGAAAAGTAAACCTCAGAATCCACAGACTAAGTTAAGTGAGATTAATGGGGAGCTGTAGCCCCTGCCGCCATAATTCCTACACATGTGCAAAGACACTCATATAGATACTATGCACAAACGTATACGTATGTATGGTACTTATATCCACACACACACACTTTCTAAAATGATACACTCATAATGTAAAGCCTGCCATATTTTCAAAAGCTTCACTTTCTCTCAAAAGTTTGAACTGTTCTGTAAACAGGCCTGCATGGACTCTTCCACCTGCAAGAAATAAGCCTGACAGCAATAATAAATCCTATAAAAATCTGTCCAATTTCTGCTTTACAAAGGCCAGGTAGCCTAAATTGTATTATTTACATATTTGTTTACATTTCTTCACACCAGCCTGCAGGTGTGATGAGAGGACAACAGCCGGCTGTGAGATGGGGTCTGGAAGGTGTATCTGCAAACCAGAGTTTGCTGGAGGAAACTGTGACCGCTGTGCTGACGGATATTATTACTACCCTCAATGCATTCGTAAGTTTTGTTTTCGTTAAATCTTTCAAATTGATTGATATGAATTTCACTGGAAAAGGATAACAGATAAATATAGGGTGAAGCTTGGGAAGGAAGGTGTACTTAATTTGTGCAAAGCCTTTAAGTAAACATGAACTGTGGTGAGTTAGTACAAAAAACAGTGTTGGCCTTTTGAAATTTGGATGAAATGAAAAACTATTATTTCATATTTCATATTTCACCCACCCTTTGATGAGTGGAAACAATTTTCTCATTTGTTTTGCCTTTTATGTTTCTGTCATTTTTCTCCTCGAGGGCATCCTTTTTTTTTTTTTCTTCCACTAAGCTGATTTGAAAGAAGTATGTTTTTAATGCTGGTGGGTAACATGTGGGAGGCTGTCTGCACATGCACTGCACATTCCTCATGCCATCCATCCATTAAAACAAATATGCAGATATTAGACAGTTAGAGAGTTTCCCCGTCTTATCTCATTCTGATCTGACTCGGGAGGCTGCAATGAGATTAGCGGACATATTTCATGTTTTTATTCAAATTTTTCTACAAAGTTCCTTCCTGACATTCAATGGTATAGTCATTATACAGAGAAAAGGTCTAGGGTCTGAGGTCTGCCTAATGTGTACTGTTTCTTATATCACATAAACGTCAAATTCAAATTGGATGGGTACAGACTTGGCTTTTTATGAGCAACAAATCTATTAGTACACGTTATAATTAAAAGTGGGTCTTGTCTCCTGCGTGTTGCACCGACTAACTAGTCTAAACATGTAAATGCAGTTTCAGGAGATACTTCTCTGCTCTTTTAGACTGACATGTACATGTATACTGTATATAATTTATTGATCCCAAACTTTGTGTTGCAGCAGTTGTACGGTGTCAGTACAACTATATAGAAAGATATAAGAGATGCGTGCAATGTTCATGTTATTGAGACTAAAGTTTACAACTAAAATATAGAGAAGATAAACATCTAGACCATGAAACGAATATTATATTAGAATAAATCATACTATATAAGAGTAAAAATGTAAGAACACACACTACATACAGAGAATAAGGAACAAAAAAGTTTGAATGCATCCAAATCAACAAATCAACCATAGTCATACAGGAATGAAACAATTCAAATGTAACCGCATAAACCTGTCAACAATGATAAATGATGTGTACACAGTCTAAAGTGTATAGTTTGTGTGAAGGTATGGAGGCACAGAGGCAGTTACATAGGAAAGATTCCAGGTTGTTCTCTGTCTGACAGAGCAGATGTGTCGTACCGTGTTATTGCAGATGTCTGTGTGAAAGAAAAGCAGTAAGAACCTGTCAGCGTAGGTGTTTCGCTGTATGAAATATCTCCGACTTGTGTCCACGTACGGTAAAATGGTAAATACTGAGAGGTGTCGCTAAGTAACAGTGGCACAAATAGAGGTCAGATGACGCCAGTTTTTTTTTCCATTTTACTAAGTAAATACTAAAGTAAGGCAAACAGCAAAGCTGCGAGTCTCAAGGCCTCAGCAAAGACGTTTGCCAGTTATTCCTTTGTATCTCATGTTAAAAAACAAACAAACAAATATATATATAATTTATGCATTACATAGATAATAATGTTTCCATTAGCCATTTTCTCATCAGTATTCGTTCTTTCTTTTTCCCTGTTAGTTTTTCCTTACCCTGGTCGAGGGTCTAAGGACAGAGGATGTTACCAATCCTGTGAAGCCTCATGAGACAAACTGTGCTTTGTAATTGTGGGCTATATAAATACAATTTGATTTGATTTGATATTTGTCTGATACTGGTCAAAATCACTGGATCGGATATCAGACAGATAAAAATGTAAAATCCGATACAATCCAAAAGTCCTATATCACATGTTTCATAACGCACAGACTGTAAAAATGTAAATCATCATGTTGTGGACTTTTTTTTCTTTTCATGGGAGAATAATATTTGTTACCCAGCTGGAGAATTATGCTTTTGGAAATAGCTTGAAATGTAGGGGTGGGGGAAAAAAAATCGAAGTTTCTATTTTGAAAAACCACACAAAACACCAGTTTGGGTTTGTGTACAGTATATTTCTGTAACTGCTGGGAGAAAAAAGCAGCTAGTCTAAGCTTGATTTATTCAAGTTATTTTTTTGTACAGTAAGTAAGTTTTTGTTTGTTTTGAATGAATAAATGTTAGCTTTTGTCTTAAACAAACTGTATTGTTTTGATGCCATAATTTGCCTTAACACACTATGCATTGAATCAATTTTTTAATTTTTGAAAGAATCGTATGAATCTAATCGATTGAATTGAGAAACGATTTTTAATCGAATCGTGACCCTAAGAATCAGAATTGAATCGAATCGTGAGCCACAAAGATTCACATCCCTATTGAAATGACAATATCAGTATCAGTAGCAGACACGAAAAAATGTGATATGATGCCATCCTTACTAACTTTGGGCCTCTCTTTTGCAAACAGGATATCCCTTATATACAACAACCACTGAATCCTCTGCAGGACCCATTGTGGGTAAGTTCAGTATATTATGTAGTTTGTATTCAGTATTTGACTGTTAAGTTTTAAAGATCAAACCGTTGAACTTCTGTCTCTCTGTACAGTGCCCTCCGTGTGCCCACCAGGTTATTTTGGCTCACCCATCTGCCAGTGTGAGTGTGATAAGGCCTTAATTAATTAATTAATGTAATGTGGTTCTGCTTTGTTGCTTTGTTAAATAATTTAATTAGCATTTTCTTTAAAGTGCAGTCCTTCCCTTCCCTGCATGGAGTTTACTTTTAGACAGTGCAGGTTGTTGGTCCCACTGCAGAAATTGAAGATTAAACAATTTAACTTGTGCACAATCATCTGATTGTGTGAATCGTAGTTTTTCAAATGGGCCTTTTAATACTCATATCAGGCTCTGGGCCAGTAGTGTCTATTGTCTCACAATAGACAATCTCTAATCATCTTTTGAGTTTTGATGCTAAATGAAGGCCACATAGATTCTCCAACACACTTGGAAGAGGAGGGTGAGGTGAGCGATATTCAACTGCAACATGCAAAGTCCTCAATGAATGTTGTTGAATGTATGCCTTATGAAAGAAGTACGGTGGGTTTTGTTTGGATAAAGGAGAGAGTAAATATTCAGTGACGGCAGATCTCATTCATTTGTTTTCTGAAATGTTGATATTCTTCTGTGGGGGATTTAAGTTCAAATGGTCTCTTCTCAATAACTTGAGTCCTTTGGGAATTTTGAGTATGATTTTCTCAGTCTATTATTAGTTATGGTTCCCTAGATTCCCCTTTCTGGTTTACTTCAAGCTGGGAAATACACAAAGTGTTAGTAATATGGTATTTAGACCTTTAGCCCTTGACTTTTTTTTGTCTCATCAGTGAGGTCTGCCCAAAAATGTAAGTTTTCCTTGAACATGTTGATTAAAGAACTCATCTTTCACCCTGTGGGATTACTGAGAAGGAATTTCAAAATATATTGGTGCTGCTTAGGGACAAAGAAACTGGCTGTTTCTCTGGTGGCTATTACTGCTTATTAGGGCCAAGTTTATTCGCGTACCAATACCAGGCAAAGCTTGGCAAGAAGGGGGCACCAGTGTTGCCTTACCACTGTGTGACAACGTATAAGAATACTCATTCCATGCTCATTTGTCTTCAGGATTATGTCTTTGAATTTAATTTGTTCACTTTTAGAGTTAAATTAAACATTATTAATGTGTGTTTTTTTGTGCAGATTGTGTATGTGACTACAGAGGGACGGTGTCTCGGGTGTGTGATACTTCTGGAAACTGCTTGTGCCGTCAGACTGTGGAGGGGGAGCGATGTGATCGCTGTCAGCCTGGATACCACTCTTTCCCAAACTGCGAAGGTGAGACGGAACTCGCCACAGACATAACGTCATTCCCTGTTCAATGAAACAACACGCTTTATTCTGACCGAGAAACGCAAGTTATAACGTGCAAAAACAACAGCAGCAAATCAAAAGATAATGGAAATGTTCATATTGTATTAGTAATCACTTGTGTACAATACAGATCCTTGCTTGTAGGTACTATATAAACTGAAGCTTTCATATCTAGTGTCATTAAGTACCTGTGATGCTATAACTATGCAATGAACTATGATTGATCATTTTGATATTTGAGATTGTTGGTGGTTTTACAGCACTTGGCATCTGTAATGTTGCCTTACAGCCTACTTTTTCATTTAATAATCCGCTTTTTACGTGTGTGGTACAGTCATGTTTCCTCCTAATCAGAAGACCCAAAGCTTAGCAGAAAGGAACTTAAAACAGTAATTTAAGCTGTCATCTACCCCCACCTGGACTACTGTAATGCTCTGTATTCATGTCTACCACAAGAGGCTTTAAGTAAATTACAGATAATCCGGAATACAGCAGCAAGACTCACGAAAACAAGTAAAGTACATCACAAGTATTCTAAGTGTCTAATGATGTTTTTAAAGCACATTCTGGTCTTGCCCCCAATTGCATTGATCTCCTCTCACCTTATGAGCTAGGTTGTAAAATGTAGGTCCTCATCTAAAGGTCCTCTTAACAATTTTGAATTAACTAGTGCAGTGCCCGTAGGAAGTATGTATTCCTATAGTGGGAGCTGAAGAAGATTTTCCAGTTATGGTAATGCATGATAAGGAATGTAAAGGCAAACATAATACAAACACTGTCCACTTGCGTGGCTGACAGCCACATCAGCTAGCTACGCTAATGCTAATCGAAAATGAAAACATTTGCGTTGTGCCTAATGAGGTTGCACAGTGTTTGTATTATGTTATCCCGACGCTAATGCTAATCGTAGCCTCGCTAGCTTACCTTTGGAAACAGGTTCGCCAAAGTTAGCCGCAAAGTAGTAGCATGCTAATGCTAAATGTGCTTGCGTATTGGTGAATGGACACCTCATTTCAGTATAACACCATGTTATGCTGTGAACCGTGTGAAAATGTCCCACCCACGGGACCGTATCTATGTTCCCCGCTTTGTATGTGACCGGGGAACATAGGACCCTTTCTCTAACCCTAATCCTAACCCTACCCTTTTTCAAAAAAAGGGTCCTATGTTCCCTGTCACATACAAAGTGGACCTTTTTTGGGAAAAACGGGGAACATAGGACCCGGGGAACATAGGTACGACCCCTCACCCACCGCCAGGACAGTCTATTCACTTCTACCTCCCCGCTCCAGACAGCGCAGCTGCTGCTGATGAGCCGCTGCCTGCCTGGTGTTGCGTGATAAATCAGCGAAAGTGCAAATTAAAATTCTTCCAAAAAAATTTGAAATCAGGGATGCACACCATTGGACCATGCTCAACTCGTATCCAAAGTTTTAGGGCGATCTGCCTGTCACAGACACACAGTCACAATTTGCTTTATATATAGATTATCTACCATACAACTTCTTTTCTCTCTTCCTCCAGCGTGTCATTGTGATGGGGCTGGTGTGGCCGACAGTTTCTGCAGACCAGGTGGTCAGTGTGTCTGCCTGCCCAACTATGGTGGACAGGATTGTGATGAATGCGCACCAGGCTACTATGGCTACCCGGACTGTGCCGGTGAGTGGGTCAGATCCTTCTGCTTCAGCAGTGTAATTATGACTGATGAAACAACTGGGGGGCATGTGACCTCTGCTAATCCGAGTGGTGGTGGAAAAAATGTTGCCTCTGGTTTCAGCGGACTTACTGTGGCCTATTCTCATGACTCTGTGAAGCAAACATTCTCACTCTCCCACAGTGTCCCACAAAATCCCACTGCATCACAGTGAAACATGCATGACACAACATTTCACATAGAAGTTAAAACATTAGATATTTTTGGATTTCTTTCCCTTTTTAGGGAATCATATCCTAACAGGCCACCCACTGGGCATCAGCGAGGGGAACAAACAGGAGTCATTTTTAAACTCTTGCTGTCAGATGAACCAAACTAATGTGGGCTTACATGTTGTTGTCATCAGCTTGCAGATGTTCACCTGAAGGCTCACATGGAAGCATATGCAACCCTTTGTCGGGTCAGTGTTTGTGTCTGGCAGGTGTGGTGGGTCAGCTGTGTGACCGCTGTGCCTCTGGATACAGGTTCCCCCAGTGTGCAGGTAAACCAAAGTCTTTTTTGGGGACTGAAATAGAGACAGCAGTTACAGTATCACTTGAATTAATATTATTTAATCATGTTCTTGTGTGCGATGCAACAAGAGTGCGATGTAGAAACTAAGCATTCATTTTACTAATTTGCCTATTTCCCTCCCCATCTAGCCCCCATTAGTCAGTGTAATGCTGCAGGAACTGAAGTTGCCAATCCTTACACGGTATGCCACTTTAAGTCATTTTTTTGGGGGGGGGGGTCCTATCTCCAATTTGTTGCACAACACGGTTTCATCTTTTCCACAGTGGCATTTGGAAAGCAATTCATTAAAACTATGTATATGTTATATTATGTATTATGCATGTAGATCATAGATACATAGATACAAACATCTTTAGGGAAAAAAATCATGTTTTCCAATTACACTGTAACATGTAACAATGGCTAATTATGTTTTTTTTTTTGTTTTTTTTCTTAGACCCCCCTGAAATTTTGCCTTTGAGACTTTCAGGGGGTCTAGCCCCTGTATTTCGTACAGTGACACTTACAAAAAAATTGAGTCTATGGACTAACAGTCCAATAGCTAATGACAAAGCTGTGCTGCTAAAGCTTCATCCAGCAGATTTCACCAGGAAGTTTTTTCTTTCCGTCCCCTGAAATGTAAATGCAATTAGAAAAAGGAAAACGGACTTCCTTCCATTTTGAAGGGGAAGAAAAAAACAACAGTATGATGTAAGGCTCAGCTAAATCAGTGGTTTTGTAAGCTTTCATTTGAAATTAGGGAGGGAAAAAAAAAGCTGCCAGCTGTTTCCAGTCATTTCAAACACTGCGGTGCAGCGGAAAAACGCGTGACTGACTTAGATAAATCTGATCGTAACGCTCACTAGCAGGTGCACAGAAATCTTTTTGTTCTTTATCTGATGATTCAGGGATCATGCCAGTGCCTTCAAAATGTGGAGGGAACCCTGTGCAGCAGGTGCAAACCTCTCTACTGGAATATGGCGTCAGACAATCCTCGCGGCTGCACAGGTAAGTGACCGGAAGTAAAGCACAAAGGTGGAAGAAAGAGTTGGAGAATTAGTTCGAATCACTGACCCCATCTTTCCCCACTGTATTAAATCACCATAGCAATCTGACAAGGCAATGATATGGTTCTTGGCCTCTCTTACCCAGAGGATATGTCAACACACCCCTGTCAACAAGGCCGGATCTGCCTTCCTGTCCCACAGAAAAGAGCTGAGGAATAACACGTTAATACAAGCCAAATCCTCTTAAGTGCTTTCTCTTTTTCGTTCATACTGTGAAAGAGCAGTAATAGGTTATCTTGTGGCACATTTAAAAACATACAACCCCTCTGCTATACTACGTCATCTCTACTCCAACACAGAACAATCCAGAAAAGAATCCGGTGGAAATACAACCACTGAAAAAAAAAAGAGAAAAGAGTTTCAGGCTTTGTCTAGATACCTGTCTAATGTTACAGGTCGGTGCTCTACCAAGAATGTTATTGCTACCGCACTGCCTGAAGAGCTTTTATTTTCTAAGAATGCCTCGAGTCGGCTGCGGTCCGACATTATTGAGAGGTTTTTTTTCCCTCCCCCCCCCCGGGTTGAAAGGCAAGCCGACAGCAAAGCTGCTCTGCACCTTTGATGTGCAGATCTCTGAAGATTGGAGGGTTTTGTGCTGCTCTTCTTTGCCCCATGGAAGTGACAAAATCCTGTAATCAGAGTCTATTCACTGGATACTCCCCTTTACGTTTTCATAACACTTCACCCCTCTCTCTCTCTCCGATTGTCTCCGTCATACCAGAGTGCCAGTGTGATTTTAAAGGGACGCTGAGTGGCGTTGGAGAGTGTGAACAGGTGAGTGATACATGATAGAAACAGTACTACCTCCACTGGTGTATGAATTGTGTCATGAAGGTCCACTGTGTAATGTTTAGGAGGGTTAATTGAATATACTACCCATATATGTGTTTGTATTGAGTATATAACTGCTTTAAAATAAAATGAATAAGCTTTTTAAGTACTTCAGGCAATGGTTTGGTATTTGAGGGCTCAAGTAGATCCATGACATGCATGGGGAAGGGAGGGGTGAGAAGAGGAGTCCTCCATTTCTGCATTTCACACCATTAGATTTGACTATTTCTTACACACAGGACTTTTAAAGACCATGTAGTTCTCTCCAGGTAGTTCTTCCCACAGTCCAAATACATGCAGATTTGGGATTAGGTTAATTGGATACTCCAAATTAGCGTCTCAGTATAGTTTTTCCCAGTGATGGACTGGCAAACTATCCACGATGTACCCGACATCTCGCCCTATGTCAGCTGGGATTGACTCCAGCGCCCTCCTGCGAGCCTCATGTGGAGGTTAAAGCAGGATAACATGGTTGGACATTGAAAGAAGACAGTTATATGCCGTCGTATATGACTGTTTTGTTTTGTGACCGAATCTAATCTGCCTTTATTTTGTGCTTGTGCCTAGAAAAGTGGACAGTGTCTCTGTAAGCCCAACGCCTGTGGACTCTCGTGTGACTCGTGTAAGGACGGACACTTCCTGCTGCAGAAGAAGAATTATTTCGGTTGTCAGGGTAAGAAAGTGACAAAATTACTTATAAATGATAAACGAACAAGACCATGTGCTGTTTACTGCATGTTACTCTGGCACATGGTAATATGAGTCAACAGAGGGTTTAAATCAGATTTGTTTTAAAGACCAAATTGACACCAGCTGAAAATCTTTTGGTCACCTACTCTGCTTTAACTACACATAAGACAAAAAAAATACACTATGGAGTGCGTTAGCGCACCATGATGTTGTTGTTGGTTGTGGTGACAGATGCACATCTCTGCACCTGTCACAAACACACGAATGCACCTATGATGTCGAGCACTGATTTGCAACACACAAGAGACAGCTGAACAACGCTGGGATTTCAGCCTGGGATTAAGTGACTCTTAGAATACTGTTTCTACAGTAAATATAGACATAACACGAATAGATTTTACTGTTGTGTGTAGAAATAAGCCACCTAAGGTTTCAGTCCTCTTCCACTCTGCCTGACAGGTTGTCAGTGTGATGTCGGCGGTGCCGTCGACACGGCGTGTGACGAGAACACAGGACAGTGTCGATGTCTCAAGAATATAGTTGGCCCTAAATGCACAGAGTAAGATATTAGCAGACAAAACTTTTTTGTCATCTTTTGCAAATATGATTACTCCTGAATGCGATCTAAATTTAAATGCACATGTACCTCATTAGGCCAGCACCAGACTACTACTTTCCTACTTTGCATCAATTGAAGTTTGAGGTTGAGGATGGCACCACGCCAAACTCCAGACCTGTACGCTTCGGTTACGACCCTCAAGAGTTTCCAGACTTCAGTTGGCGAGGTTATGCGGTTATGTCGCCTGCTCAGGTTAGTACATATTCACATCAGTGGCTTATTTATTGATGGGAATTTTGCAATAAATAACACTTTGTCTTGGAAAAGTCTTATGGCAGTGTCTATCTGCCTCTTTGTAACAACTTTATAATCTACTTCTTCATTCTTCTGTTTCAGTCTGCTCTGATACCACCGTGGTTCTTTTGCTTTTACGTCTGCAATGATATTCCTGCTTAAAGGTCCCATGTTATGCAAATTCGAGCTTTTTTATAATTTCAATCCTTATATTTGGGACTCCGGAGGCCCTACCAATCGCCAAAATGTGAAAAAAGATAAGTGCAGGAGATGAAACACTGATGTTGACTTCCGCGCACACTGGGACGTCACAAGACGCTAAATTCCTGGAATTGTTGTCTCGCGGAGCTCCGTTTTGTCTGTAAAACGCGAGAACGCTGACGAAGGCAACGGCTGAAAACCGGAAGTCTGCGAAGTCCACGAGAAGCTCTATTTTTGGCTCCACAGTGCAGCACAGAGTCCAACACAAACTTCCAGCCTCAGAGGATTTATCTGTCCAGTGGATACATGTTATATATGATAGCAATGTGCCTGCTAGAGCCTGCAAATGATCACTTTTCCAAATGCTAACTGCAGCTGATGTCATTTCCTGTCCCTTAAGTTTTGTTTCGTGTTACTTTTTTCTAAAGAGATACTACTAAACAGAGCGTTCTGAACAGGGCTGTTTTGGCAGGGTGATTGAACTGCTGTGGTGCTTCATCCTTATGGTATTTTGACCAAAGCATGTCACAGACATGTTCATTAGGACACCAGGGAACTAGGATATCTTCGAGAAATAGGATATAAAATGGGACCTTTAAAACACACTCGCTTCTCTTATATCAGGGCTGAAGAGGGAATGTGTATACCAGCTCTCCTACACCTAACTCTATCTGTCTTCAGCCAGAGGTGATCCTAACTCTTACCCTTGGCTTTCCCGGCCCTTTCCATATTGTAATGCACTACGCCACCCCCAAACAAAAGGGGAGAAAACGTGTGAGAGCAAGGATCTTGGTGGTGGATGAAGCTGGCTTTCAGTCTTGCTGTGACTGTAAGTGAAGGGCCTGCCTTCTTTTCAATGTTTTTCTCCTCACCTCACTGTTGATTAACCAGCTCTGTTTGTCTAACTTCTATGGTCACCTGACTTAACATTTAACCTCTCTGTTAACATTAAACCCTCATCAAACCTGGGCAATAGCAGTCAGCTGTGTGTGTGTGTGTGTGTGTGTGTGTGTGTCGCTCTCATCCCTGCAGAGTGAAGTCAGAGTAACAGTGCATGTTGACCCTAAAGATGGGCAACCCTTATTCCGCGTGGTTCTGAGATTCATTAACCCTGGCAGCACAAGTGTGACCGGTAGCATCAAGGCTACCAATAACACTGCAGGTAAGGCTGCCTCTGGCATGCAATCAGCTCCACATCTAACACATTAAATCATTTTCTTCATGACAGTCATATGTCATATTTGGAGTGTAAAAAAAGTGTAGTTAGGGCTGGGTATTATAATTATAATGAAATCTTTGTTTTAACAACAAATACCTACATTACGCACTGAGGTAAAATGTATTGCTTTTTGCAGTTAAACATACCTTTAGCAAGCAACATACCTTTATGTATTTAACATATTACCAGACGTGAAGGGCCACTTCCACCCAAAAATACACAGTTTATTTTACTAATTATGAAATCAGTGAGATCAGTGATAAATGTGTTATTTCATCATCAGTCAGTGGATCTGAGATGCACATCTCATACCCACAACAACAGCAGGAAGAAAAAAATGTCACTTCCTTCAAAGAAAATAAAAGCCCCACGCTGCTCTTTATTGGGTTTCTATCAAGTTTAATGAGTAAAAGATATGAAAAAATAAAATGAAATAATAAAAAAACTGGTCAAATTAAACAAACACAGCGGCATCATAATGATTTTAAGTCTATTCTTCATTTGACCAAGTGGGAAAAAATGGGTGAAACTGCCCTTTAAGCCCCTTCTTTCCGTCACACAACATGATTGGTTCACAGACATTGATGAGAAAAACTCCTTTGGTCATTAAATTTGATATTGAATGACAAAACATTAGTTGATATTTGATATGAAGCACTGAAGTTTGATACCCAGCCCTTTGAAGCAGATAATGATGCCACCCAGCATTTGAACGCGTTTTCCTGTGTCTGATTAATTTTAATTATATATTGTGCATTTCCGCTGGTTTTCTGCAGGGTCGGAGCAGAGTAAGGAAGTAATATTCCCAGAGAGTCGCTCCCCGTCCTTCCTCACTGTCCCAGGAGAGGGCTTTGCTGAGCCCTTTGCTTTAACTCCTGGGAAATGGATCATTCACATAAAGGCAGAGGGCGTACTGCTGGTGAGTCGTGCAATGCGGACAATCATGTAGAATTAGTGTTTAAAAAAACAAAACAATCCGTTTTCTCCTGGAGAACTAACACATGCACATTCATTTCCCTCTTCTTATAGGACTATTTAGTGCTGCTGCCCAGGGATTATTATGAGGCACCTCTGCTGCAGGCGAAGGTCACCCAGCCCTGCACTTATCTACCCACTGCAAACAAGAGCACAAAGTAACTCTTAAAACGTTATGTTCAGCATTTTTAAAAGGTCTCTCTCTATCTCATATTTGCCACCCATGCATGGCACAGAAGGGTTTTGATTTCAAAGCCATTCGTCCTTTTTTTCATGCTACATTCTCTGCTCTCAGTTCCATGACGGTTCAACTAAACTTTAAGTGATTCCGCAGTATAGCCATGAGGGTTTATTTATGTGTACAAAAATGTACAGGTAATGTAATACCGATAATGAATCATACTTGTTATAAGAAAGGAAGATAAATTACACCAACAAATCACCCATTTCTCTTTACATTAAACAGTAAACATGTCAGCCTTGGCCGAAGTGTTTGACGTGAGTTAAAACAGGCTGACGATGTAATAATCTCTTACCGCTCCTGCTCAATCTGTCTTTGTCTGTCTTTGTCTCAGCTGTCTATTGTATAAGCATGTGGCCATGGATGGTTTTAGCTCTGCACTGGGCTCACAGGGAAGACTCTCCAGCCGCAGCGGGCGCAGGAGGAGGCAGGCTCGAGTGCGGCGTCCCACCCCAGATCACCCCGAGATGGCCGCTCTCAGTGGCCGACAGGTGGGGAGCCATGACTTAATACATCTACAATGTAGAGACTTAGTTACTTATTGGATTCAGAGTGTGGCTTCAGTTTTTTTGTTGAACGAATGGGTTGAACAATAAAACAAAGGTGACAGGGAATGTTCTTATCAGATGGCTTATTGTTCTTTTTTCTTTTTTATATACAGTGCTGTGCAAAAGTTTCAGACACCACCAGCTCTGTTGTTTTTTCTGTCTGTCAAATTCTGTAATCATGTGAATTGTGAATGAAGTGATGCGACTTAAAGCTGCTCTTATATATTAGCGAGCTGTCAATGAGTTTAACTCATGCAACATGTGTATGTAATGCTCAAGCACGTCTTGAATAAACCTGGCGTAATAGACGTTTTTTTACAGCAGATATTTCTTTAAATGAAATAGTAGGACAGACACAGGATTTACCAGTAACATTAATTCAGGTTCTAATCCGGTATTAACAGAGCTGTGTTATTGTTCAAGTGTAAGGGTAGATCATGCTAAATACTCGACACCTGATTTTTTTTGATTTTTTAAATTTATTTTTAAAACAACAAAAAACTGTATACATATTTTCTGGATGTGTTCAAGTAAAGTGAAATAGAAATAATAATCCCCTATTGTATTGCTAAAGCACCAAATCTAATGGTGGCCTAAGACTTCTGCACAGTACTGTATATAAGACTAACTCTTTGTTATCTTTTAATTTATTAACGCTTGCTTTTGGAGTGTAATTTCATCGTTTACAAAACGTATTCATAGCTTTTCTATGTTCTCTGTGTGTCCTATACAGTCTCAGCTTCAGCTCAGTTTGCGGTTGCCTCACTCTGGCCCTTATGCCCTTGTCCTGGAGTATGCCAGTGAGGTGGACGCTGTCCAGAATGTCAACATACTAATTAGTGGACAGCAAGATGGCCAGATACCAGCCAGGGCTAATATTTACAGTTGCGCCTACAGGTAAGGTCCTGTAATTATTGGATTTTTTTTTTTCAGCTTCACAAACTGTCTCTGTATTTTACTGTCTTTGTTGTGAGTACAACAGCAACCTTAAGTTGATCCAATTTCAATACATATTAGTTTGTGGGCTGCCATGAAGACAAACTTTCTAAAACGTAAACACGGACCTGCACTTACACTGTGTTCACACACACTGTGATACACAATAGGTTTTATTTAGCCTTTTGGTTCATTTGGTTCATTTTCACTTGCCAACAAGCGACAGAGGTTAAAAGCATGACAGCATGTCTGCTTTAGAGCAGCAACATGGTGAGAGAAGATGACAAGGCAGCAATAAATATCCACTGAGCGAGAAAGCTTTAGTTAACCTTGGCTGAAATTCCCCCCGTTTTGTTCCTCTATTGATGAGCAAATAATCCACACGGGCATCTGTCTTCAAATTCCTCTCTGCTTTCAGCTGTCTATATTTAAATCACTGCTAGAGCTGCTGTGTCAAAGCAACCCGGCTGCGTTATTGGGTCAAAATACCCCAAACAAGGATTTTTTTTCCCAACGCAGACTGGATCTAGGCACAGTTTTATCCCCACAGCAAGTTCAGTCGCGATGAAGTGCAAGTGATCCGAGTAGATCTGAGTAAAACGTGGTGACAGACTCTGAAGACCAGAGCACACTTTTCATTATTTACACTCCGTGGTCTCAACCTTTGTGTAGAAGACGCTTTAACGCTGTAACTAAGGGAATAACAGATGCATCAGATGAGCTGATCTCTTAAGTTAAATGCTCAAAGAGGGAGAGAACAGAGCGAATGATCTGTCACTGGGAGTTCATAATCAGCGCTGCAGCCAAGTTTAATAGGTGCTGTTCCACAGTGTACTCATATCTTGTTGGAACCGATTTATTGGTGTTCCAAACTGATCTTGGACAGACTCTAAGCGGGTATAGACAGGTGCATGTGTCATCACAGCATCGTTTCGGTGGTTTTGTTTCGGTGACAAAAGTCTTTCGACCGCCAAATTTTCGGTGCATCTCTAACTATTACATCTTTATTGGCGAGAACAATATAAGCGTAATAATGACGCATTTGATAGTGTGGCTTTCTTATCCCCAGGATGCTTGAACGCCCTGCTGGCTAAAAGCCTGACCTCAAAGCATTTTGATTCTCCCCAGTTTGAGATGTTTTTGAGAGGGGTATTGAGGCCTTTTTTGTGTTGAAGCACTATGAGCTGTGTTATTGGATGATTGGCACTTGATAACATATCATGGTCATATTATGGCTTAATATAATAAATCTCATATACATACATTGCACCTTTAATGACACCACAGTTCTAGAATACAAGCAGTAAGCTGTAGTGTGTTTTAACCCCTGCAGTTTTTTGTGCCGGAGCGTGGCAGTAGACAGCAGCAATCGTGTGGCAGTGTTACAGCTCACACACAGGACTGAGCTTCTCCTGCAGATTTCCACCACGTCTTTCCTTCTGGTGAGAGAAATATTTCTGCAAAAATATCTATGATATCTTATGAACGTGTGACGGCAACGTCTGAATTTTTATATTTCTCTTCACAGTACAAAGTGTACGCAGTGCCCATCGAAGAGTTCTCCGTGGCGTATGTGGAGCCCAAGGTGCTCTGTGTCTCCACTCATGGCCTCTTCACAGAAGACAGGTAAGTCGCCGTGAACATACAGTACATTTTACTTTTAATAACATGGCCACACAGATACTTTTACAACACCAATCACTGGAAGCTGCAATTTCAGAGATGATGATTTCAGACTAGTCTGGTGTTATGTGTCGTTTTTTGGGAAAGAGAAAAGAAACATCTGTTTTTCAGGTGTGACTATTAAACGTCAAGGTGGGGCCAAACTTTCTTTCTCACTCACACACAGTTTGCACTCACTGAACCTAATGACCCGGTTAGATTTTACAGCTACACGTTTGTCCACAGCTACGTGCAGTGTGCAGTTGAATATCTTTGTACCAAATGAGTATCTAACCAGCTAACATACTTATTTAAACTCTGCACTGTTCTTATTTAAAATAAAAGAGGATGTTTCACTGTTGGACTTATTTTTTAAGTTATTTGTTCAGGTTTGTTTTTATGTATTTTTTGTGTTTAAGCATGCAGAGAACTGTTAAACAGGATGTATGTGTATTCATACTTGACAAATAAAGACAAAGCCAGACTGAGATAATAACTTTAAATCTAATGCTTTACTTAGACGTGTGTATAAATTTAAATGTGCAGTTCCACAATAAAATAAATACATATATAACATACATTCAGTACATATACTGTACTTACATTTGATTTCTACAGTGATTACTACAGAGCCACCGCTGCATTTACAGTATAGACAGTGTCTGGTTGGAGATGAATGTTTAGTAGGTCATTAACTGTGTTATCACAAAACTATTATAAACAGGCTGTAACTATCATTATCTACCGCTTTATCCTCCACTGGCTCGCTGTTCGCCAGTCCATCGCATGGCCACATATAGAGAAAAACAACCATTCACTCACACTCTCACACCTATGGTCAACGTAGAGTGACCAATTCCCCTAATCCCCAAATCTGCATGTTTTTGGACTGTGGGAGGAAGCCTGAGAACCATGGATAAAAGGCTATAACTAACCGCACTTAATTACTGTTCAATGTCCCCAGTCGTCATTGCGTCCTGACGCAGTTTGATAAACCAACATCAGCCTGGACTTTGTCCGCTGCCCATGACGGACTATTATCATCCACACCAGTCGTCGCTCCTCAGCAGGAGGACGACGAAGAATCAAGATGGAGACGACAGTCTGGTGCTTTTCCTGTTGAACCACACAGAGTTGGGATACTTCTCAAATCCCCTCAGGTATTACAGTAAAACAAACATTCCCTGCACTTCCTCATCTTGTTGAATACATTTCGGATTTACCGGATTTGTTGTGGTGAGCTTCAGAGCAGCCTCCTCAGCTTACATCACCCTTACGCTTCCCTGCCATTTTCTTTTCCAGTCAGAGATCAGTTTCACTCCCAGGCTGCCCCTTCCGGGCAGGTATGTCGTCGTGGTCCATTATCACCAGCCTGAGCATACATCCTTCCCAGTGGAGGTCAGAGTGGATGCAGGGCGCGAGTGGAAGGGTGAGTGAGTTTAAATAGTACTGTAAGACTGCCACATTTTCAGAAAATAAGGACATAACAGAGATTCATGTATACCAGGTGTTCATGCTTATCCACAAACACATAAATAACTTATTTGGTGAATTTAGTGTGTCAGCAACAGGCTGAGATTGGAAGTGAAGGTGATGACAATACGGATAGCGTCTGGTATTTAACAGAATTTACGGCAAATGAAAATGTATTTTGTACAATACGGGCTGTACCATTGTTGTCAGTGAAGCCAGTCGCCGATCATGGTCTTCTTCTTCTACTACTTACATTCTTGCATAAAGACCGATTACATGAAGACGTGCTTAAACTGCCTTTATGGCAAGGTGACGATTCTCCTCAATTGTGAAAGTTGATTTTAAGGAAGAACATGAAGGCCCCAGGATAGCCGGTTCAATACACAACTGGTGCTGTTCTCTTTTAAACTGACCACATCAAAAATAAAGCATGTTTCATTGGATGACCACTGTGGCACAGACCACCCAAGTGCTTTTCCTATAATTTTCAGATCGCTGGCTAATCCACAATCTCAGTCTAGTTAGGACAACCTTGTTCCTTCTATTTAAATGAATAGAAGCCTCTGTTCCATCTCCCACTACCTCATCACATTTTCTTAACAAACACTAAAACATTCATCCTTCCTTTGACAAACCTTTAGATCTTTGATTTCACTGGCCAATGCTTCTTTAGCCAGTTTATCAGACATTTCATTTCCTTCAATTCCATGAGTGTCAAGGGACACACGTACGCAAATATTTCAGCCTATTTCCTTAATCCTGAATAGGCAACATAAGATTTCAACAACCAGGTCACGGAAGGTCCTTGATTTTCTATTCCTCAACGCCATCAAAGTAACCACAGAGTTTTAGCAGATTATAGCAGTGAGCAGGTCCGACCCTCCTCATCATACTGCATAGCCCACAAGATTGTCAGCGGCCCTGAGGTAGAAACCGACACATGATCTGATATGTGAACCCTCTGTATATATTGAATAATTTGCAACAAACATTCCAATGTCAGCCCCTCCAGATACTGGATCCTTGGCCCCAAATCTGAAAACATTCCGTCTGACTTTAATTGATTTACTTTTGAATTTATGCACTGGAGACCAGACAGATCCTAATCCACTTGTTCTGCTCGTAATTAAATACATATTTTTTTGCATATAGCTCCTTTGAAGAGTTTAATAGTCTGTCTTGGATATAATGTAATGGGTGTTTTTGCAATATGGTCGTAACTTCTCCCTTTTTTATCCTGTTTTAACTCTGCTCTTCTCTCTTCTAGGTTCCATAAATGCATCTTTCTGCCCTGTGGTCTCAGGCTGCAGGGAGGTTGTCATCGCTGATGGACGCATTGCCCTTGACCTAGACCATAATTCTTGGCGGCTGCCTGTCATCTCTGTCATCATGCCTCCTATGAAGACGCTCACTCTGGTCAGTCAAGATTGTTTTTTACTTAAATGAGAAAATGAAGGTTAGTAACTGCTAAGTAAAAGTCTCTGCATAAAGTCCGCAAGTTGAAGAGCATGGTGAGGTCCACTTTCCGCCAACAACAACAATGAAGGGACTGTATTCTGTCTGGCAGCCGCACACAGCTTTGTAAAAGCTAAGCTTCCAAACTCTAAAGCAGGGGCAGGTTGGGCTTTGTTTCTTGTTGTTCACTAACTTTCATTTGCTTCTGTAGATAAAAAACAAACAGAAAACTCTGGCTAAAACCCACACCATATCTGTTTATCACTTCATCAGCTTAGTGATAACTGCGTTTTACTGAACTGAAAAAATCAAAGTATTTCTTCTGCTTGGTGTCATTTCTCCAGGATTATATTTTGTTGGTTCCTGATAACAATTACACCCCAGAGCTCCTGAAAGAGAAGCCGCTGGATAACTCTGCAGATTTCATACAGCGATGTAGAGGAGAAGGATTCTATATTGAGTAGGTATCCACTATATTAATAAAACAAGATGCACATGAACCACTACTTTATTGTTTTATTGTATGTCATCTCTGATGTACAGCACTTTGTTTCGGCTGCTGTTGTTTTTAAAGTGCTTTAGAAATAAAGTTGGATTGGATTGGATAATGAACACTGTACTAGTGTAGTCATATATTGTACAGTGAACCTTTTTGTAAATTGTGCCCTCTAGCTGTAGTAATGTAGTATAAAACCACATTTGCATTTGAAGCAAGTACTTGTCTTTCTCCTCAGCCGGAGAACGTCTTCCCAGTTCTGCAGGGACTCTGCCCGCTCGCTTGCAGCTGCCTATAATGATGGAGCTCTGGACTGTAACTGCGATAAGTCCGGCTCAACGGGGTCCACGTGTGATCCCATTGGAGGACAGTGTCCCTGCAGGCAGCATATCATTGGCCGACAGTGCACCAAGTGTTCCACTGGATACTATGGCTTCCCTCACTGCAGACGTGAGTAAACATTTACTGTTGATTTGAGGTACGAGGACACGACACAACCTTATAAAACATTACAATTGAAAATATGCTACACCTGCTATAAACTATAATTGATAATAAATGACTTTACCTTTTTAACTTCCAGTCAAAGTGAAATTTTGTGTCTAAAACAATCAAAAAAACGTTTTCTCTACTGCAGCGTGTGAGTGCGGTCGGCGGCTGTGTGACGAGGTGACGGGACGCTGTATCTGCCCTCCTCAGACAGTCAGACCGGCCTGCGAAGTCTGCAAGATTCAGACGTTCAATTACCATCCGTTGCTGGGCTGCGATGACTGCGAGTGTTCTCCGAATGGTATCAAAGTCAACGCAGGGCCAGAGTGTGAACGCATCACTGGACAGTGCAAGTAAGAGGAAGAACTTTAAAACATTCGAATGTGCTCTCAATAATAAGAATAAGCTTTTACTGTTGTCTTGCATAAATCGGATGTATGTTGTAATGCATAAAATCGGACAAGGACAAGTTTAAAAAGTACATCAAAAAGTGCATGAATTATATCATAATAGAACTAGCGTTATTCAGTCATACCTGTCCTCTGTACAACACAAAGTGCGTAAAAAACTACACAGTATTAGTTGTAACTATTTTAAATAAAAGAAATTTGTTCGTCATCTCAGGTGCAACTCAAAGTGCATGAAATCAAAAAGGTTCTCAATATTAGCATTTAGGAGGACCCATTCAGAACCCTGTGCAGTACGGGTAGCGTTTGTTTCTTTTTGAAATAAGGTCAACATAATGTCATGTACGACCCTCAAACATTTCAAAGTGCCTTTAATAGAATACAAAAGAACTATCAATGCTATCAAGCATCATCAGACTACTGATGATGTATATATATACATATATATATATATATGTATATATATATGTATATACATATACATATATATATATATATATATATATATACATACATACATATACATATACATATACATATACATATACATGTATATATATATATATATATATATATAAACATACATACATATATATATATATATATATATGTATGTATAATTCTTAAATTACATGAGTTTGATATAGACTTCAAATGTGATTTGAAAAAAGTGGGTGATATTCATACATTTTTTTTAAAATACCTCTAGATTCTTCTTAATATTATCGCACAGTTTCTCTAATGCATTCAGGGTTTCTTTCTCCTGCACTTCTTTCTTAGTGATGAAAAAACCTGGAGTTGTGACAGAAGAAGCTTCAGTCTTAAAGTGAAACTTGATGCCAAACCACTCAAAAGTGATTAATGGGGGGGGATTTGTTCACATCCAGTCATGTTGAAGTACATATTCAGTCTTTTCTCTACTGTAGATCTCAGTGTTGGCTCCTCCACTCATTTAATGTTTCAGTTATAAAAGAAAGATTGGAATGCATGAACAAGCACCAACAACTCAGCAGTAATGCATGCATTTTATTGTATTTAAAAAAAATATATACTACATTCACTGCAGTCATTGTCTCTCTAATTTGCTTCCAATTGAATCCAAAAGTTTACAAATAAATGATGTGCTTTTTCTAAAGTTGCAAGCCAAGGATTGCTGGCCGTAAGTGTGACCGATGTGCTGCAGGCTACTATCGCTTTCCTGACTGCATACCTTGTAACTGTAATCAAGGTGGTGTCACACCTGATGTGTGCCACCCAGACACAGGGAGGTGTCTTTGCAAGGTGAGTCCATTTAATCTGACTTCCCCCCTGCACTCATTTCTCTCCCTTTCCATTTCCTTGCTCTGACCTCCTCCTCCTCCTCTGTTGTGGGTGCCATGTTTGTAGAGACATGTAGCTGGTGTCAGGTGTGATACCTGTCGGGATGGTTCCTTCTATTTTGACCTTTCCAACCGTCATGGCTGCACCAGCTGCTTCTGCTTCGGAGCCACTGACCGGTGTCAGAGCTCCAGCAAACGCAGGGGGAAGGTGTGTGTGTGTTTCTTCCATGTGTTTTCTTGCCCCTGCATGTCTGTGAATGCCTTTGCAAATGTTGTTCCTACAAAAACCTTCTGGCAACTATGTGGTGAAATGAAGTGTGTTGAAGGTGTTAAATGAAGGCTACACACAGTGGTGTTGTCCAGGAAAAGGACCTACAGTGGCATGGTTGATCATGTTGATCATTGGTCTGAAGGGAGCATTTCTCAGTGAACACTACTTCAAAATGTTGTCTCAAATACTTGGAATTGTACAGTATAGTTCTCACTCAGGATGCATTTGTCACAATTTAAACCCTCCCTGTTATTAGTTTGTTGAAATGCGAGGCTGGCGTTTGGAAAGACCCGACCAAGACCAGGTTCCCTCTGTGCTGAACACAGCCAGTAACACGGTGGTGGCAGACATTCAGGAGCTTCCTTCGACAGTTCAAACTCTACACTGGGTGGCTCCACAGACCTACCTGGGAGACAGAGTGAGTCACTGCAGTGAAGGTTTATTCATGTTCAAATAAAGAAATATATTGTGTATTAGCAATAGATTTGAGTTTATATTGAAAACCAATCCAAAGGTAAAACCCATGTATTTCCATCCCTGGTTTATTAGAGGTACTTTTTTTAAAAACAGAGGCCCCTTCTCTACAGACTTTGAAAGACATTTTACATGGAAAAGTATGGCCACAAAAACATCATGGTGATGATATTGTGATTTCAGCTTTAAAATGCCACCTCCTCTGGCCGTCATACCATCAACACCGTACCACCTTTACTTTTGAATTAACAACATGGTGTTCCTTTATTATTATGGAGTATTATTGTCTACAGAAATATGTTGCTGCCTGAAGATCACGATTAAACAAAGTCATTTAAAGAGGTTTGAAATAAAAAGCACCTATGGGGCTTTTTAAAGCTCTTAAGAGTGGTGGCACAGCTGGAAGGACTCCAGTGGGGATGTATTTAGACATTCTGATGCTTCAATTATGTACATTTATTTTTTTGTAAACCATTGAAAGTCTTATGGTAGAAGGCAAAAATATTTTTTTGTTTTCTTTAAGAAAATACTTTATTTGGGTTTTTTTTTGTTTTCAGAGCATTATTCAAGCTTCAACCTATTCAACTACGTTGATGTATTCTCAGTTAAATGATTAATCTAACAGTGATAAAGATGTTAGTTTTATGTTGCTATCACAACTGATATGAATAATGGCCTCAATGATCACCTACTGGTTGAGCAACAGACCTAGATATTTCCTTAAACCTGTCTCTTTGTTTATCCAATCATTAGAAAAACCGTCAAATACTCTCTATTTCTCTCTTAGGTCACATCGTATGGTGGTTTCCTGACTTACCAGACCAAATCCTTTGGGATTCCTAGTGAGGGCATGACTCTGATGGATAGAAGACCTGATGTCATGCTGACAGTGTGTTGAGTCACTCATTTCCTCAGTATTTGAATTGTGTTTATTCAGTGACAGTGGCTCGGGTTATTTATCAATGTGATCATTTCTCCCTAGGGTCAGAACATGACCCTGATCCACATGGCAGCACAAGTCCCACTTCCAGACAGGCTGTATCAGGGCAGAGTCCATTTGGTGGAGGTAAACACAACAGTTCCTCTACCTGACTGATGATCCACATGCTTTAAACTGGAGTTTATCATAGTAACTGAAATGTATGACTTACAACAAAGTGTACTCTGTGTTGTGTTTCATTAAATTTGTGAACCCTACAGATTTCACTGCAGTTGTCAAACCAAATAAACATTTTGTGGCCTGCAGGGAAATTGGCGCCATGCTCTGACCAACAGACCCGTGTCTAGAGAGGAGCTCATGATGGTGCTTGCTGGTCTGGTGGGTCTGAGGATCCGAGGACTTTACTTCACTCAGAGCCAGCGGCTAAGTCTGGGGGAGGTGGGCTTGGAGGAGGCAACTAACACTGGGACTGGGAGTCCTGGAAACACTGTAGAGTATTGTTCCTGCCCCCCTCAGTACACTGGAGATTCCTGTGAGGTGAGAAATTGAAGCATCTCTCGATATTGCTGT
Source organism: Microchirus variegatus (assembly GCF_963457635.1). Taxonomy (NCBI): domain Eukaryota; kingdom Metazoa; phylum Chordata; class Actinopteri; order Pleuronectiformes; family Soleidae; genus Microchirus; species Microchirus variegatus. The sequence continues at coordinate 17,635,756 of NC_139806.1, forward strand.
TCTTAAAGGTTTAGTGTAACATTTACAAGGGTTTTACTACCCATACGTATCTTTATATACTGTAAGTATATAAGTACTTACAAGTAAAATTGGTTTAGTAGCTTTAAAATATGCCTTTCATATGTAGTCAAAGCAGTGGCCTTGGTTTACAATGGCCGCTACAGCACCCTGAACCAGCCAGAGCATGCATTTTGTATCTTCAATCGGAAACTTGCTACATAAATGAGGAACATCATCATCCTTTTTGGTATGTGAAGGCCACCGTAGTTCTCTGACGCACTTCAGAAAAGGATTGCCCCAATATCATGGGCTCAACCACCTTTTTGAAACATACTCAGAAATATAATTCATACTTACAAGCCTGTGGGAGAAACATCTAAAATGAAGTAGAAATATGCGACTATCAAGTCTTTAAAAAAGAGTGATGACAAGCGGGGCGGATCACAGAGCTGAGTGAGATACTGGTCCTCATCCTCATATTTTTAGGGTGTTCTGACACGCCTGAGCAGAGTACCACACCCTATTTGAAAAAAAAAACCAAAAAAAAACAGTTCATCAGCTGAGGATCCTTGGGTGGAATGTACTGGAAAATACCAGCCGATGAGCTGTGCCGCTAAACTGTGTAGCCCCAGGCCGGGATATGATGCACAATCACGCAGACATAATATGAGTGATTAAACAGCTGTAATCATTGGGATGGCTATGGCTTACAGAGACACAGTCCAAAACAACCACGATGTAGTTGCTAAGGAAAAGGCTTTAGCTGAGTTTTTGTTTTTGATTCACGCACAGAACCATAATGAAACGGAAAATGGATTAACTACTCCATCAGAGAGAGTTTTGTTAGTGGGGAGAAACCATTAAAACCAACCAAAAACAAACAAAGACCTTTATACATTTTCTTTTTTTTTTAAGAGTGCCAGTGTAATTGCAGTGAGCCATTGTGTGTGAGGGGGAGTTTTTTAGGAAGTTGGTTTTATGTGCCCAGAGGTGCTATGACAAGTGCCTCACCTTCATGCTCAGGGTGTGGCATTTGGCAACGCAGTGTTGCTCATTAAACTGAACGTGTTCCCGAGTGTGTGTGTGTGTGTCTGTAACTATAGCCGACACACCCAGGTTCTGTCTGTTGTGTGTTTGAGGAGCGTGATTCAGGTGTGAGTTTGTCTGTGTCGTCTGCAGCCGTCTCACTTTCCTATCGGTCACATATGCTTCCTGCTTACCTGAACCCTAACCTCAACCTAATCATGATTCACATCTTAGCCCTAACATTAACCAGCCGCTCAGAAATGAGGTTCTGCCTCAGTGGGATCAGGTCTGGGTCTCCATGAGGACTACTGGTCCTGACTAGGTCAGTGTTTATGCCAGAAAAGGTCCTAAAGCAGCAACAAATACACACACAGAATATCAGATCATAAAAATCTGACTTGCTGATTTCCTTCTCTCGATACACATTTCCTTACGTTGCGTGTATTACTGCACACATACTTTGCTGTCTTGATGTTTCTTAAGCAATATGGAGGAGAGAAAGCCAGAGGGAGCATGTAAACACTTGCATGTGTGTGCTTGTATGCCTGCATACACTCATAGTGATCTGTAGGTCTGACTCAGGTACGACATGGGGCGTGTCTTCTCTCTTTGGGAGCGTGTGTGTGAATATGTGTGTTTAAGAGACTGAGGCAGAGCACAGTGGAGCGTTATTTCACACAGACTAAATGCTAGGAATGTCAGATACGTGCATGGACAGACACTGGCGTCTGAGGGTTCTGCTCCAAACCCTGATATGTTGGACTTTGATTGGACTTTGCCTCGCTGGCCACCGGCCGTACACGAGAGGAGAGCGAACGCGACACACCAGGCACAATAACAGATGGGGTCAGAGGATAGAATATCCACCACTAAATGACCAAGAATCGCAAGGAGTGCATGACAGAGGACAGAGAACGCTGTATCCCTCTGTCAACGACAGTGCTGCCAGTTCTCAGATTCAGGTAAAAACCTGCAGAGATCTCATTTTGAGTTTTTGTTTTTTGTGCTCCAGCTTCAAGTTACAGTTCTCAGTGTTTCTGGCGTGGATCGGCGTTGACTTGAAGATTGTTATCGCTGAGGACTTTGACTCTTCTGTTAATTGTTAATGACAATGAGTCCAGGTCAAGTTCTTTGCTGCGTGCTCTCGTAGTCTTGAGGAACCCAAGCAGAGGTGTATTCCCTTTGCTAAACTGGTTTTATATTGTACAGAACATTTTTCAGGGTTACGTGATATGACAATATTCAGTGATTTATGAAATGTGTGTATTTACTACAATATTGTATCTCAGTGAACAGGGAGGTTTTGTTTTACCATCATAGAATTTTAGGATTTTTTGCATAATGACATTAAAAATATCTATATGTCATTAGATATTTTAAGTATTCAATTAATTAGATTAAAACCAGATCTGATTACTGTATTATATGTATTACATATTCCTCAACTGCATAATCAGGAACTTTATTACAGTCTATTATCAATATATAAAATATATTACATATATTACAGTATTGCTTACTCCATAATATCATTTTCCTAACTAAATCATAAACAAAAATAAGATAAAGTGGTATACCAGGGTTAATAAGCAATCATACCGCTTAAAAACTGTGTATTCATTACATTTTTTTTTTTTTTCAGAAATGTGCTCCTGGTTTCTACAGAGATGGAAGTGGGCCTTACCTGGGCCGATGTGTGCCCTGCGAGTGCAATGGTCTGGCCGATGAGTGTGAAGAGGGGACTGGACGGTGCCTAGTAAGTATTATACCAACCCCCCTTTCAAGGAAGTTTGGGGCACTTTCTTAACAAAAAAATGAAAAATAAAATAAAAGCTCAAATTTGTAATGGTTCAAGTGATTCAGCGAATAACACATTTTTAGTTGTTATTGCAGTTTGAGAAACTGTCCCAGCATTTTTGCGGAAGTGGCTGTTGTACTTAAACCCTTATTAATCACTCCAGGTTCACAAATGACACCCACACATTCCGAGAAGCTTAGCTGACAGCAGTGTGAGTTTGTACCTTCAGGGGTCATCTGTGGACACGACTGTGTGTCAACTTCATCACATCAGATCCATTATTTAACATGGCTTCCTGGCTTCCTGTTATAGGGCCCCTCTTGCTCGTTATTTGCCTTGTTGGAAGGACGAGCCTTTACAAATTTCTAAATCTCAGTCATCTCTGATGCATTACTGTTATGCAAGACGCTCAAGATGGGGCCTGTGTGTGTGCAGCGCATGCATGGATCCACGCCCTTGCAGCTCAAAGCCAAGTGGACACAAGCGACTGAAAGCACTCTCTCTGGAGAATCCATCAGACACAATGTTTGTTATCATGTGACATGGAAGAAGTATTTTTTTCTTTGGCTTCTTCGCGTCCTTGATTTAGTCATGGTTTGCAAGTGGTGTAATGAATACATTACATTCTTTTCAGAACTGTCAGTTCAACACAGCTGGGGACCGATGTGAACACTGCAAAGAAGGTTACTATGGAGACTCTACTCGGAGGACATGCAAAGTGTGTCCGTGCCCGTTCAGCGTGCCCGCAAACAGGTTGGTGGGAAACAAAAGGCAGACAGACTCCTTAACAGATGTGCAATAATTAAAACATAGTCTCACCGTCACTCTACAGTTTTGCAGTAGGATGCAGAGACGTGTTTGGAGACATCCAGTGTATATGTAGACCAGGATACACTGGAGATAAATGTGAGAGGTATGTTTGGAACCATCAGTTCTTCAGTGTTGAAATTGTATTTAATTTAATATAAACAAGGTCCGTTTCTATTTCTCCTCTTATTTTGTCTAAATTCTTTTCGTAGATGTGCATCTGGTTACTATGGTGATCCACTGGCACCAGGAGGAAGTTGTAAAACCTGTAATTGCAAGGGGAACTGTGATTCCCAAACTGGAGGTCAGCCATTTTCAAAAATCATGCATTAATTCACTATTTGATTCATTTTACATATTTCAAATTTAAATGCATTTTATTTCTGCAGTTTGCAAGAACACCCTGGAGCCAGGAGACACCAACACAGATGAGCACTGCAAAGGTAAATAAAAGGGAAAAACAAATCCCGACTCAATGACATGCAGTCTACTGTAAATATACAAATTTAACTGTCATTTGTGTTTCAGAGTGCGACAGCTGTGCGCAGACATTACTGCATGATCTGGAGAAGTTGGATGACGAGCTGGGAAGGATCAAAGCTCTGCTGGACAATGCCACTACCAGTGTTTCGTCTCAGGACAGACTGAAGAAGCTGGAGAAGGCCATTTTAGACACCAAGGTAATGTATCTTCATTGACCCTGAAACTCTGCTCACTATCTCTGAAGGTCACAGAAAAGGGGTGATTACTCACTCCTCGCTTTCCTAAGTGTGCCAGGGAATGACGATAGACTTTACAAACCCCCAAAAAGTGATTAAACAATACAAATATACTTATCAAATATAATTTCTGCATAGGAACCCCCCTACATTTTATCCACTAGACCTCAAAGACACTCAAGAAACTCATCCACCCTCTCAAATCATAATTTTAAATATATGGTTATGAGCAATTGGTTTTTATATTCAAACTTCCTCAGAAAGGAGGTTCTCTCTCACTAGGACCAGGTCTTGCTCTCCATGAGGACGACTGGTCCCGACAAGGTCAGAAAACGTCCTAAAGAGGTAACAAATACAAGTAGGGTCACAGAGAGACACTCATCGTGGCACAGGATGGGTGTGCTTGTTCAAACATTCGCAATCCCTACTGATAAGCAATCTCTGTGAATCTTGGCCCACAGCCCGTGTTTTTGTACACAACGTCACCACTGGATGCCAGTGTTTGTCAGTGGGACGGATCATGTTATATTTACTTTATACGAAAGGGCATTCTTTGTTCATTTATGACGTACAAAAAAATAATTCTCACTGTGGCATCCTTTTCAGACCAAAACACCTTATATACAATTCTGCTGTTGTATTTTCACAGACTCTTGTCAGCAAATTCGGCTCTGCCATTAACACCCAACGACCCAGGGTGAAGCACCTGGAGGTGGACACCAGCAGTCTCGCGGATGACGTCAGCGCCCTTGAAGAAAAGGTAGATTTCTGGAGCCAATACCCAGCAGTTTATTAATGTGCCATTCAAAAATAAGTGGGATTTAACATGTATAAATATGTATTCTATGCGTGCATTTTTATTTAGGCAGATAAAAGGGCTGCTGAAGCTGACAAAGCAGTGGCAGAAGTTGCAAAAACACACATGAGGGCCAAGGATCTGGACGCAGAAATTAGAAAATTGCTCAAGAAAATCCAAGGTAACGGAAAACAGAACTTGTAAAAATGTGTTTGCTGTGTATAGCAGTAAAATGTAATGGTGTGAATATTTGGGTGGCTCACGATTCTATTCTATTCTGATTCTTAGGGTCACGATTCGATTCAAAATCCATTCTCGATTCAAACGATTCCCAATTCAAAAAAGTATACAATGCATAGTGTGTTACGGCAAATTATGGCATCAAAACAATACAGTTTGTATAAGATAATGTGATAATGTGATCACACGAAGGCAAACTTAAGAAAAAAGTTAATATTTATTAATTCAAAACAAATAAAAACTTACTTGCTGTACAAAAAATAACTTGCATAAATAAAAGCTTAGACTAGCTGCCTTTTTCTCCCAGAAGTTACAAAAATAACACAAACTGGTGTTTTGTGTGGTTTTTCAAAATAGAAACTTAAAAAAATAAATGATTTTTGAAGTTTATGAATCGATTCAGAATCGTGGATGATCAGAATCGCGATTATGTGAATCGATTTTTTTCCCCCAGTGTGGACTAATCCTTTGTATATTTGTGTGTGTGAAGATCTGCTTAACCAACTGAATGAGGCAGGCACCGGCGACGATAAGATGCCCAATGAAAACCTGGCTAAACTGTTAGAAGAGGCTCAGCGTATGGTGAAGGAGATCGAGAAGAGGAACTTCACCCCTCAGAAGACAGCGGCTGAGAAGGAAATGAATGAAGCCGAGAAATGTATGAGATTTTGTCTCAATTAGATCCAATAAGAATACTGAGGTTATTCTGTAAGGTTTATTTAATCCATTCTGTTTCACTCTACTCTATTCTCCAGTGCTTGACCACATCAAGGCTAATGTAACTAAGCAAAGTGAGCAGAATGAGGCTGTTGCAGATAAACTGAGGGGCCTTTTGAAAGATTACGAGGGCAAGCTGAAAGACCTGGACAAGGCTCTGAAGGAGGCAAACGACTTGGTTAAGAAAGCCAATGCTGAGAATGGACTCAGTGCTCAGGCAATGGAAGAGCTGCAGGTAACTCACAACGCAAGTGGTTATGAGGTCTATCGTGCAAGTGACAATGAAGACGTGTCGTACTTTGTTTCTATACCGTCACAAAGTTGTAATTCAATGTATGCCCTTCCCCCAGAAACGTATTGAAAACTTGAAAAAGGAGAGGAAGACGGTTGAGGACCAAATGGACATGGCAGAGGATGAGCTCCAGAAAACGGAGGATTTGGTGAAATCGCTCACTGACAGTAAAACGGTAATTATCACCTGCACGTTCTTTTTTGACAGATCGTGTCTCCTCGGAATTATACAATTTAATTACAAAATGTTTTATTGCTTCAAAACACAAGGACGCTGTGTCTCTGCTTACACACAGCACATGCTCAGGTCCTAACACGCCATCCACTGAGATAACGATCGGTGTTCTTGCTTATTCTGCGATGAGGTTAGATATGTGGAATTTGCTTGCACTCATTCCTATCCTTCTCGACCTTAGGAGTACGAACAATTGGCAGCACAGCTGGATGGTGCCAAGACTGATTTAACCAAGAAGGTGAACGACATTTCCAAAGCAGCAGCCAAGGAGGATGTTGTGAAGGCTGCAGAGGATCATGCAAATGCCCTTAAAAAGCTGGCAAAGGAACTTGAGGAGTAGGTTATGCTTTATCCTGAGATTTCCTTTTTCGTGCATTTCATTAACCATGCTGTGTTTTCCATGTATCTTTGGTTCATGTTCTGTCTTTGTTATACTTTATAATAGTTCAGTGAAAAATACAAGTGGGCGCTCCGAGGTGCGTGATGCCAAAGATGCTATTGGTGCTTACAAGAACATCACAGATGCCATTAATGCTGCCAAGAAAGCAGCTGACGAGGCCAAGAATGCAGCGGATAATGCCTTCAATGTAAGGGTTCCTTTCCTTTTGGCATTGTAATCTATTTATTAAGCATTCGATACAATACTGAATACTATTCTATGACAGTGATTCACTTCAAACACTGTGCTTTCTCGTAATTTAGAATGTGAAAAACCAGAAACTCACAGACAGAGCGAGAAACCTCAAAGAGACTGGTGATGAACTCCTGAACAATGCACAGGAGGCAAAAGAAAACCTCCAAGGTACTCCTCTCTCCTTTTAAATTGTTCTCCAATAATTATTTTCTTCTCTTTTTCAAAATTCACATCCTTGTTTTTCTGTACCAGACGCGGCTGTCGACCTCGCTGACCTGAAGACGCGCCTGAAGAATGCCGACAAGAAGAAGAAAGCTCTTGAGAAAGACCTGCTCAATGCACAGAACCAATTAAATGACAACAAGAAAGGTAGAGCAAAATAAAGGATTAGCATGCAACCTCAAATGTGTATGTTCAGTTCATTTATAATTCCTCTTCATTGCCCTAATTTCTCCTTTTTATCCCAATCAGATGATATTAGTAATATGATTGATGAGGCCAAAAGGAAGGCAGCTGCAGCCAACGATACGACCAGCGACACTATGAACAAACTGAATGCCATCAAAAAGGAAATTGACAATATTCGTGTCACTCCTGTGGACTCCAACCTCGGCAATATTTTGGACAGTGTGGACAAGAAAGGTGAGAATTTGAATACAATGACAGTGGAATATGTGTCTTCGATTACCATTTAGGGTACAGAATAAGCATTTTAACATGTAAAAAGTGAACTTACGACTGTGTACCTTTATCATTGCTTACAGTGAAGGACTTACTGAAGGAAATCCCGTCTCTGAATGATAAGATCGCAGAGGTGGAGAACCTGACCTCAAACCTCTCACCCATTAGCAACATATCTGAGAACATCAAGAAGATCAAAGACCTAATTGAACAAGCCAGGGATGCAGCCAACAGGGTAAGGTCCCACATTCACCCCCATTATGCTGTTCCAAGCCAAAAATGAACAGACAGATAAACCTTTGTGATCTCTCTGTGGGGGGGGTCTAATTCCTTCTGTGCATGTATCGTCCCATCAGATTACAGTCCCAATGATGTTCAGCGGCAATGGCCACGTGGAACTGCGTCCACCGAAGAATCTGGACGATTTAAAGGCCTACACAGCGCTGTCACTGTCACTGCATAGACCTGAAGGCAGAGGAGACGGAGGAGGCAGAGGAGATGGAAGACGCAGGCGCAGGCAGAGGGAAAGTGAAGACTTCTTTGTGTTGTACCTTGGCAACAAAGATGTAAGTGAATCTACATATATTAAAAAAAAAAAAAAAAAAAAATGGCCATAAATAATTTGTACACAAGACCTGACCAAATGATTCTGTAGTCTACAAAGAACTACATGGGTTTGGTTCTGAGGGACAACACGCTGCATGGGGTGTACAAGCTCAATGGAGTCGAGTATGACATGAAAACGGGTTACATCTCCAAGTCTCCATCTGAGCCGGCCAAGTTTGACAAAGTGGATCTGAAGAGGTAAACTGACGCCAACAGTCTTAGGCTGTTGTCAGTGTCACTCATGTATGTGCACATTTATTTCTACTGTCCACTGGGTCTCACTATATTACAGTGTGTGAGGCTTGTGGACAAATGACATCATAACAATATGGCTCATTTTACAATTACCATCTTGCGATATATAGAATTTACCAGGACGCGGAGATGATCCTCACCAAAGATATCACCTCAACCAAGGCCACTGTGCCAATTCGGACCGGCAAAAAAGGAGAGGAGAGCCAGAACCTGTTTGACCTCAGCCCCAGTGATGTCGTTTTCTATGTTGGAGGTTACCCAGACACCTTCACTGTAAGCATCCATTAAATAATACATTCTGTATACTTTGCCATTGCCGTTTTATTTCACAAGTTACATTCTCTCTCGCTTCTCCTCAGCCACCACCTTCTCTGAACTTTCCCAAGTACAAAGGCTGCATTGAGTTCTTCTCCGTTAACGACAAGGTTGTCAGTCTCTACAATTTCCAAAAGATACAAAATATTGTGAAGGCCGATGCATGTAAGAGGTATGTACTTTTTTATAAATAGAAGATACAGTATGTGCAAGTAATACCGTGTTAACTTGACTCTTAAGTTGTATTCTTTCACCAGCCACAGTTTTTTTGTGTGGCTGCAATATCAATCGTGGCTCAAGCACTGTGCTTCCACCTGGAATAAAATGTGCTACGAAAGCTATTAATCGACTTGCATGGCTCAAATTCTACAAGTTCCTGTGCCATTCTATAACTTATAGGATTGCCTTCTAGAAAAAGACGTTTTCAGTCACACATATATTTTGTTTATCTGAGATAATAACTTTAACATTTCTTTCCCATGCCTCGTTGGTAGCATCGGTACTGCCGGATTAAGGGTTTACACTTGGCTTTAGTTCTTATCACCCTGATTATTTATTAGATTTAGATAAATTCAGTCCAGTTCTTTCTGGCTTTTACCCTTTAATACCTGAACAAAGCACCAGCAATATGAACAGGTATTTATGTACACTACTGTTCAAAAGTTTGGGGTCACTTTTTTTCAATGAATATAGCATTAAATGAATCATAAATACACTCTATACATTGTTAATGTGGTAAACGACTATTCTAGCTGCAAACATCTGGTTTTTAATGGAATATCTACATAGGTGTTTAGAGGCCCATTTCCAGTGTTCTAATGGCACATTGTGTTTGCTAATCACGTTAGAAGGCTATTGGATTATTAGAAAACCCTTGAAAACCCTTGTGCAATTATGTTAGCACAGCTGAAAACAGTTTTGCTGGTTCTTGGACGAAAGCAAAGTTTAAAGGGCAAAATTATTATTTTTTAAATAAAATAATTTTGTCAATGTCTTGAATATTTCTATTCATCTTGCAAATCTTTTGATGAATAGAAGTGTTTCCACTTTTAATGGAAAACACCAAAAAATTGTTTAGGTGAGCCCAAACTTTTGAACGGTAGTGTACATAGAGTAGCAGAGGGGCCTTGGAGACCACAAAAATAAAACAAATGATTATAGGTTCTTCGTTTTTCTGTGAAGGAAAATGTTCACACAGATACTCCAACTTTAAACGTTAAAAACCAGACTTAAAAGATGTTTTCTAATGATCTCCAACCTGTCCTAGGTATGTGGCACCAATGGATTCTGACTACTTTCAAGGCACTGGATTTGGCAAAGTGGTTATAGAGAAGGCACCTAATGTCCTCCTCATAAGTATGTCCGTCTACGCTCGTTCAGAAAATGGTCTACTCTTATACATAGGAAGTGAGGTAAATGATTGCTCATATGGTGTATGAATACTATGCTGTTGTAAAATTATAGCTACTTTCTGCAAGAATTTCCTAATCCTGTTTTTTTTATCCCACACAGAACAAATACTTCACAATTACAATAGAGAAGGGCGTTATTCAAATTAATAGTAATTTGATCGAAACACCAGTGAAGAGCAGCTTGAAAACATTCCCGGTGAGATGCTTTTTTACCTTTTTTTTTTTTTTTTGAACTCTCAGAGGTTCATGAATAAAGAATCTAATTTTCAACATGTTCCTCTTTCTTGTCTCTCCAGCATAGCGACTGGGTCAATTTCCTCATCATTATCACAAACAGCGGACAGTTTTCAGTCCGCATTGGCACTGTGGTCGTGGCCACAGCCAAGGCTAAGTTCACCAATGATGAATTTAAAGAATTTTACATTGGCGGTGCCCCACAAGACGTGAGAGAAAGGTATGCGGTTATCCGCTTTACCTTGGACTCATTATGGTAGTCAACATTTTCCCCGCTGTGATGACAATAACTGTATTTTCTGTTGTCTCTTTCCAGGCACAACATCACCACGCAACCATTCAAAGGATGTTTGAAGAACCTGCTGCTAAATAAAGACTTTAAACCCATTGATGAGCAAGTGGGTGTCAGCAAAGGCTGTCCCAAGGATTCCCTGGTAGGACATTAAAAACCCTTAGAGTTCCCAACCCACGTCCATAATCAGTGCCCAAACCACAGTTATGTCTCTACTGGCCTGACACATTCTCGTCTCATGTTCTTCTTAAGGTTTCTCGTAAAGCAGAGTTCAGCATGGGCAGCTCCCTGTCAGCTGACCTCACCGGCTTTAGCCTGGCTGATGCCGTTACGATCTCCCTGGGATTCAAGAGCACAGAGAATCAAGGTCTCCTTTTACAGGACAAAAAGCAGGTTAGTCCTTAGTCCTTTTATTTCTCAACTTATAGGTGCATTATGTAATAAATCTGAAGCAACTGGCCATAAAACCCTCCTAATATGTCACAGAGACTCAGGAATAATGTTCATATAATAAACTGAACTCACCAACAACACCAGTACAGCCAAAATATTTGCATTCAAAAAATATTTTGCAGACTGCAAATCATGTTTATGTTTTGAAATCATGTTTTGGCATGTGGCGCCACCTACCGCCGTCTATCAATCATTGCAGTCAGTAGAGTCTCAGCTGCCGAGCAACCACGGGTTGCCAGTTATGTCAGTAAACGAAACCTAAAAGACCTCGGTATTTTGAATTTGAAATTAGTAACCGTTTTTGGCCACATTCTTACATATGGCTCCTTTAAATTTTGATCACCTCCTCCTCCTACACTGTCCAATGTTGCTTTTTGTATTTTATCATGATATTTTCTATAAAGCACCTTGAATTGAATTGCCTTGCAGTTGAAATTTGCTTTTTGTCCCACTCCTCCCAGGCTAATTTGATTAATATTGCACTGGAGAATGGACATGTGGTCCTCAATTTGAACAACAAGATATGGAAATCTAACAAACAATACCACGATGGCCAGTGGCATTATTTAACTGCAACCAGAAAAGCAGGAAGGTATGAAGGCAGCAATGGTTTTACATTTAAAAATAGAAATGACAAAATTATTTAGCTGTGGCTAAAGCTTATGTTTCTTTTCAAACAGGACTCATTTGGTTATTGATGATGATGATAAGGGTCAGGAGCAGAGTGAAGCTACACCTGTGCCAGACACTGCTGGCACCTTGTTCCTGGGAAATAGCCACTTCAAAGGCTGCATTTCCAACCTCTACACAAGACGGTAATCTTTGAGACGCTCTGCATTACTTTGAAATAGATTATAATCCACCGTTATTCTCAGTCATTGTTGTCGTTTTTTTTCCCTTTTGCAGGCCGGATAATCTGTTCAAGGCTGAGGATTTAGGCACCTTCAAGGCTACTGGAGACGTCCTGTTAGATGTTTGTACTCCTGCGAGTCCCCCTCAACTGATGATCGACCGCTTTTCTAAGAAGGTGAGGCTTTGTCTTACATGACGACATGTACTGTAATACATCTAGTGATCCGTTTATTTCATTTGTTGTTTTGTAAATAAGTGAATGACTTGTCAGAATATCAAACTGAGTATTATTGTTGTTAATTACTTTGACGTGCCATTTTATTACAAGCTATAACTGTCAACATTAACGTGTACATAATGTTCACGATGACTTGATGATGGTTGATTCTACTCACTTGCAGTAAGTGATAACCAGCTTATTTATTTTCCCATCTATGCAGTGTTTGTGTGACGTTGTTTACATTATATTTTGCTGCCTTATTTCCAGAGATGAAGAAGAAGGAGCCCTAAGACCGACCGATGCTGACAAGAATCATAATTTTGAACATGAACAATTTGCACCATAATGTTCTTCGACTGTCTCGGACGCTCATTCATTCATTCATTCATTCATTCTCAATGTACTTTAATAAAAAAAACAAAAAACTTGCATGAATGTTCCAGTAATCAACAAGAATGACATAATGCATTGTATCCTTGTCTTTGCTATTTAAAATTCTAATTACTACAAACAAAACCTTGTGAATAACAATCTATGAAATCATGTCATGTCTCTTCTCTTTCTTCCATGTAACTGAGACATTTTCTCTAACAGTCATCCACAAACACATTCCCTCTCTAACGTACTGTCAGACCTAATGCATGCAAATGAAAACCAAAACAATATTGTCAACTTGTCAAATCTGCATCTGGGTTTCTCAGCTTGTCGTTATAGATATATGACTAAAGGCTTAATTTGCTATTCTACGTAAGAGGAGCACAGGTGGATTTAAAACGTGTGTTCAAACTTTTTCATCATAATTAAATATTGGGTCAGATGAGACAGATCAAGAGATATCGAGCTATTCAAGTAAACTAGTTTCTACTTCTTTTTCACAGTCAAACCAAAATAATTACATAGCGAGTTGGAAAGGGATCCATGCATTAGGATTCAAAATACTGATTATATATATACACATGTCAGAATTGAATTTAATGAAATGATCATATTTCAAAGCTAATTCAGGTTTTTACAGTGGAATGTGGGATGCAAATATCAATCTCACCATGACGTATGTTCTCAGAGGCATGATTACTGTTTTTCTCCAAATCACTCAATCACTGAACACCTTGCATGTCATCATCATCATCATCATCACCATCATCTTCCTCTTCAGAACTCTGATATTTGATTGTGAGACCTTGAATCACTCACAGTCTATTCTCCAATCAACCTCTGCCTGACAACTTCAATGACGAATGTTCATGTCCGGCACAAGTTCACACTTGACTAAACATGAAAGTCAGATTTCTTATGTGAAGCAGCGTTCATCACGCTGCGTGAATGCTGCTGTGAACTTCGCCTTCTCTCCACCATTATAACTAACTGTTGACAGTTTATAAAAATGGGAGTGTGCAGATATGAAGCACACAGAGAAAAACTATTTTCTAAGCAAGCACAGGCACAAACTCCCAGTTGTGTTGCAATTCAACCGATCTCTGTTTAAACACGTTATATTTGGGATTATTATTATTGTACCAAACTATTAACACTAGTTTTGAATAATTCAAATGTACATATATGTATTTACCAAACCAACTGTTCAATATATAATTACTGCTTTGCAGTGAACCAAAACAATCATGGTGCAGTGGATGAGTTTTCATGTAGAGACATCTAGGTTTGCAGAGCAGCGGAAGTAAAGTCCTGTATTGGTCAGTTGATAAAAAGCAACAATTTTAAGCAAAATCTGTTTCAAATATCACTTTCAAGGTCTTGACTTCTAAAGTGAAAATATTTGGATTTTAGTCTGCCGACTAGGTAAAAAAAAAAAAGGCAATTTAGAATATTGCAATGGTGAATTTTCCTCATTTTCTTCCAATTAGTAGAAACAAACAAGTGAGATTAATAGAACACAACAATAATCATTAGCCCTAAATTCATGGTGCATCACATTTGTTATTCAAAATCTATGTTGTCATTGACAGAATGGTACCATCACAAAGCTGTGACCTTGTGAAGGTGTGTGTGTGTGTGTGTACCAACTTTGCACATTGTTGTCCATGTGTGTGTGTGTGCTGTTATAGGACGGTGTGATGCAGGCCACAAACGAAAGTGTATCAGCGTGTGCTCTGCCAGCCTTGGTTCAGCATGCTTATCGCATCGGAGGCCCTGTCAGCAGCCTGAGCTACAATCTTCCACTACAGATCCTGCTGCCCAGGTCAGAAACCAGCCCACACACACACACACAACAAAACAATATATCTCGAATACAAATTCTAGCCTTAAACTTAACCAGTTCCTCAGAAATTAGCTTCTGCCTTCACTGTTTATGGCATAAAATGTCATAAAGTTATACAAATATACAAAAAATGATCCTTCTCTTCATCCTCCACAGACCTCACTTCTCTCTGGACGTAAAGACACGGTCTCCTGAAGGTCTGCTGTTCTTTGCTGCTACCAAAGGAGGGCGCTCTCACCTTGCTCTATACATGTCCAAGGGCAGGATCAGACTGTCCACAGGCAAACAGAATGAGATCTTCAACCGGGAGAAGTACAATGATGGAAAGTGGCATTCGGTCAGTGGACTCCTATGTCTCGACACAAATTTATTTCCATAACTAACAGGATGAAATCCACATAATGGAGTCAATTGTGTAATGTTTACATTCACACGTGTGCATAGGTCATATTCAGTTTGGAGAAGAAGAAATTCAGATTGGTTGTGGATGGGATCAGAGCTCAGGATGGTCAGCTGACACATAATGAGTGGACATCCCTGCAGCAGTTCATGTCCCCGGTGTTTCTGGGCAGTGTCCCAGAATCCCTTTATAAGCAGCTAAAGGTAAAAACAAAACAAAACACATATACTGGGCAAAATCTCTATGCATTAATCAGTTTATGGATTACTACACATAATTTGTTTTCCCAGTCAAAGGCCCTTCCAAAACAAAGTGTGTCTGGCTGCATCCGCAACTTTAAAATGAACGGAGCGCTGATGTCCAGTCCAGCCACAAATCTTGGTGCTGGCCCCTGCTTTGATGGACAGACACAGAGAGGGGCTTATTTCTCAGGGAATGGAGCTCATGTTATTATCAGTAAGTTATCACTCTCATTTTTATTTTTTCTATTTATCATTTCAAACAGTGTTGCTGCAAAATAATGTAGATTTATTTTAACGGTCCAGTGTGAAGCATTTAGAACAGTTTTATCGGCAGAAACTGAATATAAGATGTGTGTGTGTGTGTGAGAGTATAATTGTTTTAAAATGAGAATCACTTGGTATTCATATGTACTTTAGGCAAAGGCCTTGCTTTCCAGAGACTTGCACAAATCCGAATGAGATTCTTTTGTTGGTATGTGAAGGCCACCCTGACCTGCTTGGGAAAGGGAAGGGTGAGCTGAGGAGTAGGGGTGGGTCAAAATATTGATTTGGTGATAAACCGTCGTCCTTCCTTGTGCTATAAGATAATTGATACGGCCGGGCAAATATCCATCCATCTTTTACCGCTTTATCCTCCACCGGAGGGTTGCGGGGGGTGCTGTGCCTATCTCAGCTGACATAGGGCGATAGGTGGGGTACACCCTGGACAGATTGCAATTCCATCACAGGGACACAGATCAAGACAAACAACCGTCCACAGTCACTCTCACACCTGTCCAATTTGCTTAATCCCTAAATCTGCATGTTGGGAGGAAACACAAGGAGAACATGCAAACTCCATGCAGAAAGTCCCTAGCAGTTACTGGCTGGTACTTTCAGCGATGCCCCATCCATGTTGTTCTTTATGAATAATAGAGAAATCCTGCAATTTTAACTTTTTAACAGTTAGACAGCTATCATGTTTATTGATCAACGATTGTCAAAGCAAGATATTGATTATCACAGAATCGTTGCAATATTATTGGTATCTTGGATCGTGAGGTACCCTATGATTCCCAACCTGACTGAGGAGGGAACCATTCGATATCACTTATTCTTACACACTGGAAGTGATTAAGAAATTAACTACTTCAACATTATTGCTGACATTGATGCCGACGCAGTCTAAATTGTACCTGCAATTTTGCCAAGAATGACAACTTTGATGTTTCCTGTTTTAAAGATGACTCCTTTGTCATGGGCTCCACCTTTGAACTGCTGTTCAATATTCGCCCGAGGAGTCCAAGTGGACTCTTGCTACACGTTGGTGACACCAGCGGGATGCAATATGGACCCACAGTGGGCCGCTACCTCAGCATCTACATGCTCAAAGGAGAGGTGAGACTTGGCCACCATAGTGGTGGATTTTCTTTGTCTGAAATCGAAAATTTGAGTTTGCTTTTTGGAAAAAACAATGTTTTTACAATACCCAGAGACAACGCTGTGACTGTTAATACTGTTTTCTCCACCTTTTAAGGGATAGTTCAGATTGACTGCTGCTGTTTTTGTGAACCATGCGGCCTATAGTTGCCATTTGGCAACTATATATATATTTTCCTTCTGTCCCTGTTGGCAGACATGTTATCAGTGACATGCTCAACAAACTCAGTGTTGACAATGTCTTAAGATATCTTACAATCACACTTT
Organism: Microchirus variegatus; assembly: GCF_963457635.1. Classification (NCBI taxonomy): domain Eukaryota; kingdom Metazoa; phylum Chordata; class Actinopteri; order Pleuronectiformes; family Soleidae; genus Microchirus; species Microchirus variegatus. The sequence goes on from NC_139806.1 coordinate 17,652,888, forward strand.
AAATAACACTGAAATATCCCTTTAATGTAACCAGGGCTGCAATGACTATTTTATTAAACTTTTTAATAATTTACGTCCTTATATTTGGGACTCTGGAGACCCTATCAGTCGGCAAAGTGTGAAAAAAGATGGCTCGCTCATGTTTTTGTGTTCCTCCTCAGTCTAAGTACAGGAGATAAAGCACGCGATGTTGACTTCCGCGCTCATTGGGACGTCACAATGCGCTAAATTCCTGGAATTGTAAAACACGCGAGAGTGCTGGCAAGGGCAACGGTATCTGAAAACTGGACGTCCACTAAAAGTCCTTTTCTTGGCTCCACAGTGCAGCACAGAGTTCTACACAAACTTCCAGCCTCAGAGGATTTATCTGTCTAGTGGATACATATGACAGCAATGTGCCTGCTAGAGCCTGCAAATTATCACTTTTCCAAATGCTAACTGCTGTTAGCTCCCAGTAGCCTCTGTGGCTGATGTCATTTACTGTCAGTTACGTTTTACTTTTTTTTAAGGTGGACCTTTAAGGTGGACATAAAGAGATACTACTAAACTGGTTCTGGTTTCATTGCTCCATTTGACAAAGAAATAATCAGAAATGCAGAAATTTGCGTTTGTGGACAAAACAGGACAGCTGAGAACTTAATTTCAAAGTTTGGGGAAACTCTAATCAACATTTATTTTTTTTACATCTTCTGACATTTTATGGACCAAACATTCAATGAGTCGAGAAAATGGACAGATTAATCAATTATGAAAATAATCATGAGTTGCAGCCCTGAATGTGACAGCAAAAGCTCCTCAGTGTAACCTAGACTGAAAATGTCTCTTTACTGTATGACTATATGCTCTCGTTTTCAGTTGGTGGCTCAAGTGAACAACGGAAATGGGAACTTCATGGTGTCTGTGAAGCCAAAAGCTTCTTTATGTGATGGCATGTTTCATAAAATATCAGGTAAAATGCAGACATGTCATTTGATAAAATACACAAACTGTTAGGATGCTTTTTTAAAGTCATGCCCACATGTCTTCTAGTTATCAAGAGGAAAAATGTTGTGCAACTACACGTCGACACGGTAGACAATTACAAGATTGGGCCACCATTCTCCTCTGTGCCTTCGACCAAAGACACCCTGTATGTGGGTGGCATTCCTGGTGAGTGTTAATCTCACATTACTGTTTCCCCACCTCTCGTTATCAGTATTCAGAGCATCAGAATCACTCACCGGTTCCTTTCCCGCTGCAGATATGTCACTGCATCCGACACTGCCGGTCACATCGTCCTACGTTGGTTGCATCCAAGACATGAGGATCAATGATGAATTTGTGTCTTTCGAGAAGCTGTCATCTGCTTTCGGTCCAGTCAACCTCAAAGAATGTCCAGGTTGAAACACGAGCGTCTCGCTGAATTACCATTACATGAACCTTGGGACCACATCGACCACCAGCAGCCATGTGCAATCCTGTTAACAAGACAGAGAATGTGTTTGTATGTAAGAGTGTATATATTTTACGACAAGTGTGTTTCAGTGTGAGGGTTGTGTCCGTGTAAGTCAGTGAATGTGAGTGTGTGTGTGTGTGTGTGTGTAATACAGAGCTATATGAGCAGCAGCGTTCAGTTTTATAATAACTACTGCTCTGTTAAACATTTCTGTATTTATTTTTTGATACGATTGTCACATGACAACACTGAAAAATGCAATCAAGCAAGTTATGTAAAATGACAGGTTATTTAACTTAATTTTGATGGAGCTTTATTTAACCGAGTGCTATCAACTGAAGTATAAATGTTTGTCAAGCATTTTATTTCCCACGATAATCACTTGATGCATACTTTCATTTCACCTGTTTAGTTTTACAGCCTGGTGTGTTGGTCCATCAATTCTCTGTTGACAATCAAACACTTCAGAATATGATTATTATGGTTGGTTGGAACTGCAGTGTGAGCAACCCAGCACTTTAAAAACAACAAAACAAATGATACGTTGTGTGATGGTGCTTTTTAAATGAATACCATTTTGTGTTCTTCTCTCTTTTATAATACATTTTCCTAGTAGAGTCCCACATTTAAATATTGGTTTAATAGAAATGCTGTTTTTACACAGGCCTTGGCCTCACATGGTTTGTATCATATTGTATTACTGTTGCTTGGGATTCATTTTCCATTTTGCATTCCTTTTGCATGCATGCTGATGTTCTTGAAAACAGCAAGTACTGAATTATTTAGGAGAATTGTCTCTTCTTTAATTTACAATTCACTTAGACAATTCAATCATTTATCCCAAAACATGTTTTGATGTATGTAAATTCTCCAGTGCAAGTGTTTACCTACCTGCTTTGTACATTTGCACCAAAATATGTAATATGAGAAAAACATATGCCTGAGGTTTGGACATATTGTACATGCATTCCTGTGTTGTGACCACTGATTTTTGTAATCTCTCCGATTATGCTATAGTTTTTGTGCCATAAGTCATTTTTTTCATGTGCCGACATGTGATTTTTGATAAAACTGGGATTAATTGTTGAATTGTACTCAGCAACATGTGTATACTTTTTGGTTGTACATTTTCAGATTATATAAATATAAATTACAATTTTAAAGTGGTGCTTTTGATTTTAATTGTACCCACTTGATATCAGTATATTTACATACATTGCAGGTGGAGTTAACCATAAAAAGCTTAATTTAGAGTCATTTTAGGGTAAGTGGATTAAGCAGAAAGCAGATTTTCCTCCGTTCACGGTTTTTTTATGACCCATGATGTTTTTATGACTGTGATGTGTTAAAACACATAAAAGAAAAATAACATTAGCTTGTTCCTCACACCTCATTGGCTTTAAAGTGAAGGACACCACGCCCACTCCACATGCTACCTTCACTGACTTGCTGCAAAGTTGCACATATGTGTTGCAATGATAATATCGTGACAATATCCAGGTTTGTCACCTTTACTTAACATATTACCTTAAACTATAGCTTCATTGGTTATTGAATGATTTTCTTGGAATGAAAAAAAATACACATTCTTCTAGTATTCATGCCAATTTGTTGTGGGGGTTTTCATATCCATAAATGTATATACATAATCCAAACATGTAGACAAATAATTTGCTGTGAAACTTTCTTTACATTTGTTTTTTTGTTATTATCACTTGCTACATGGTTTAAATGTTAAAGGGAACAAAGGAAAAGACAAGAAAGTTGTGTGGTCATTGAGTGTATGCAATTTGCAAGCAGTGAATCTGCACACAGCGAGGAAAATGACTTTTAGTAAATTTACTAAGAAAATGTTTTTATAAAACAAAACTCCCCTTTGTCTGCTGATCTAAATTTTGATTGAAAATTATGCTAAATCCAGATGTAAGTGTCTGGATCTTCACCAACAATCTAATAATATCTTTGCTGTAATCTACATAGCCAGTATAGATTATTACTTTTAATGCAATCTTGACCATGCAATCCTCAATTATTATTTTTTATAATTATAATAACAATAATAATAATAATAATAATAATCATACAGTATGTGAACTTCCCGTTGTTGTTTTAGGTTATTCGGTGAGTTTGTGTTTTCTTGTTGAAATTTGTGGAGACGACACTAAGAGTTTGGCAAAAATACATGTAAACAGACTGTGTTTTGAGTTTTTTTTTTTTTTCCAACTACTACTACAACAACAAAAAAACGGTATTAGAAATACTATAATTCCGGAGGCTCCTTGAATGCATCACACTTCCGGTGTGAACACCAAAACACACCGGGCAGATTTAGGCGGCAGAGCACCGACACACACAGTCAATAATACTTTCCGCTGCTTGTTTACTCTCCTCATGTCAACAATATGGATTAGACCGCGTCTGCTCGAAGCGGCGCCACTGGCTGAAACCCTTCCGTCTGTCTGATATTTAAGTGAACTCAGTCAGCAGACAAACCGCGCCTCCCCTCCTTCCTACCTCCCTTCCTCATTTCTCCCAGGCCGCGTTCAGTGGCTCTCCCCCGGATAGCGGCTTTCTAATGGCGGACCCGGCAGAACCAGCCCCGGCGAGCGAGGACCCGGAGAAGACGGAGCACATCAACGACGCAGAACTGGCTCTGATAGGAATCAACATGCTGCTCAACAACGGCTTCAAGGAGAGCGACGACCTCTTCAGAAAATACAGGTCTGTACCTGTTTGTGTCTCCTTCAAAGACGTCAAGCTTTTGGTTTCTGTTTGTTCTGCTTTTTAATAATCAATAATATATTACTGTATTTTCCACAAGATAGTTTTATATGCAATGTTCTATTCACAATAATGTAACGTCAATGAGCCAGGTGTTCACATCCCCTCCCTCCTCAGTCAGCTCTGTCTCTCTGCACCTGCAGCATCCGTGTCACGTTTGTTTGATGTAGCACCTCATGATATGCACACAAGTGAGATTAATCTGGTTAAAAACACCCTGAGCAAATACGCAAATACACGCACACACCCACAATGTGACTATCACCACTGAGTCTGGAGACGAGCTGCAGCTGCTGCTGCACTTTCTCGTGATCGTCTCTATTTAAATGCTGAGCAGAATAAATGATGACATTTCCTGGCTGATGATCATTCCTGTTTCTTCTACTTCATAGTTTAACTCAATAGGTTTGAGTGCGGTCCATTTAAATGTAGTCTAATGGCTTAATGCACTCACCAGTCACTTCATTAGGTACAGGATGCTCAATAAATTAGCAGGGGTGACAGTTGGTGGGGTCTCCTGCTGCTGCAGCCCAGCAGGTCAGTGTGGTGATGAGGGTTTGGACATGGTAGTCTGCAAACCTTGGCTGTAATGAGCAGCATTTGAGTTACTGCTGCAGATTTATGTTACCTTTCTATTAGGGCTGCTATCAAAATCACAGTTTAGTAGGGCAACAACATCACTTTCCTTATCAATTAACCTGATTAGTCATCAAAATGTCAGAAAATGTTGACCAGACCTGGAAATGATGATGAAAAATTAATCAGATTATTTATTATTATTTATTCCATAAGTAAAACACATGAAGATGCACATTAAATCACACCTGTAATCCAATCATATTACCTACACTCATACAAACACAGTATACGACCTTCCCACACAAGTCAAGATCACACAAACATTCACAGCATTCATTGAAATGTTACTTCTATCTAATGATCCACTAGTACAAATAAGTGTACTTCCAAAACCAAAACAGGTGCTAGAGAAAAAAGATGCATATAAAAATAAAATAATAAATAACCAAAAAGCAACACATGTGAATAACATAATACATGATTTAGTTTTAATGATTTATTCGTGACATGGAGCAAAGAAACCAGAAAATATTTGCATTTAAAAATCTGAAAACTTATTTTAATCGTGAAAAAATAACACTCAGACCGATAATCAAAATAGTTTAGGTTTATTAATTTATCAATCGAGTCATTGTTTTAGCCAATTTTGCAGTGCTGCAGATGTGAAAACATGTTTTTTTCATCAGGATGTTGATGCATTTATTGTGTGAAAATGACCTTTTAATGTTAGTCATAACAATTAGGAATCATATTGTAATGTTCTATCATTTCAAACCAGTCTGCTCATTCTCCTCTGATCTCTGTTATCAAAAAAAAAATGATTTTCACTCATTGGATATGAGCAGACCATTCTCTGTAAACAGATGATTGTGCATGAAAATCCCAGTAGATCAGCAGTTTCTGAAATACTAATACAGAGTTACAGCCTACCTGACACCAACAACTATACCACACTCAAAGTCACCTCAAGCTCATTTCTGATACTGATTTCTGATCTCATCCTGTGGGATCAGTCACACTCTTCAGTGTGAGTGGGTGTGAGACAATTTGCGACTGGGAAAGGTGAAACGTGCATGTATGTAGGGCTGCAACGAACGATTATTTTGATAGTCGATTAATCTGTCTATTATTTTTTCGATTATTCGAGTATTAATCGGATAAAAATGGAAGAAAAAAAACACAATTGGATTCCACAACTTCACGTTATACGCCGTTATTCAACTAACTGTCAAATGTTTTTACCTTTTTCGGGGGGAAATGTGTGTCCGTTTTTACGGACAATCGCACGATTTCAGGCCAATTTAAAATCAAACTTCATGGACCGAAATACCCTCTGTTTTCTCCAGTTGTGTTGATGGATAAGTGATAATTTAACTTACGACGAACTTTGCGTGAATCTCCTTCACCCATGGCTCCAACATATGCTTCCTCTTCAAGTGCTCATGCAGCGATGTTGTGCTGCCGTGTCGTGCGACATCAGCTGCGCACATTTTGCACCTAACGCTGTTCTTTGAAGGCGTTAATGTAAAGTGCTCACACACTTTTGACGACTTTGACGTACATTTTTCTCTCTTCTAATGTTGTTTACTGTTGTGGTCGCCGCCATTTTTTCAAACGTGTCTACTTCCGGAATCACATCACGTGAGCTAAACAAGACGTCGCATTGGTTCTCAAATTCTTCTTCTTCTACTTCTTTTACGGCGGTCTGTTCTGACCATCTCATGTTCCACACTCCAGTCCAGTGCGTGGCGGTAAATGCACCTAAAAGCTGGTTGCCAACCGCCAATAAAAGCCAATAGAAGAAGAAGAAGAGGCTATCCATGGCATAGATCTATGGCGTAGCAACTGTACGTGTCATAACCTAGACCCAACTAATAGATCATTAAATTAGTTGCCAACTATTTTAACAATAGGTTTGCATCGATGAGCTGTTGCAGCCCTACATGTATGTTATGTATGATTAATTCAAAAAGGCCAGAGTTGCTCTGAGCGTACTTTACCAAACTTTTATTTACATAACAAATTTAATCTGCAGCCCTCAATCTTACATCAGCCAGCCAAAAACAAACTGAGCCCAAATGATCCCAGGTTTTATAATTTCATGATTGTTTTTATTCCTGAAATGTTTATTAATGTTCTGATCATTTGTGTGTTTTAATAAAAAAAACTCTTGTTTTCAACATAATTCTGGATAGCTGTGCAGGAGTAACTCATAATATGCTCTACGACGTGTTAGCTGCGCTGCATTAAACTAAGAGGAATCCTAAACATTTTAGGCATAAGCTTCAATAATGTGTTATTTGGGTCACACTCATCAGATTCACATCAGATACAGTGTTCTCCATCTTTAGCAATCTGGGGTGTGTGTGTGACATAATTCTAATCATAGAAAAGCTGAAATAAACAGGTATGTTATCATGCGTTTGTGTCAAGCTAAGGCTGGTTGCTCTGAGATAAACTCTCTGACCTGAGTGCACTTGCAGGCTGCAGGATTCCTCAGTTATTCCATGTTGATTGCCTTTGGGAAGGTTTCGCTTTCACCTTTAGTGCTGATTTCACAGTAGGACTGCTCGGGTGTGTCCTCACCCCTGCGGAAAAGTTAAATGTCACTTCCCTCATTAACTGCTTTCAGCACGAGGTCTCATCCTGTTTTAATTGCGTCAGCGAAGAAAAAAAAAAGGAAGTGGAAGATGCAACAACTGAGCTCTGTCCGTATGTGATTCTCCATATGTCCTTGTTGTGAGTTGTGTTATGAGTGCTGGAGATTACAGTTCATTGAAGCGTTAAATCTGTACTGGTTGAACTCAACACGCCCCCATTAAATCAAGTTACGCTGGTTTAACAATGATTTTGTGCCAGTCAATTAAGATGAACTCCTTTTGTTACTCAACCCATGAATTCCTAATCAGCTCTGTACCTGTTCACAAAGCATGTCTCTCACAACATGTCACTTATCTTTGTCATTTGTTGCAGGAACTACAGTCCCCTGATGAGCTTTGGAGCCAGTTTTGTGAGTTTCCTGGTGAGTCAAGAAGCAGCAGCAGCTGTGAAATGTGGCTGTGCGTTCAGTCCAAATGCCAACTTGCAATGATGATTGCCACTTTTAAAGTTCTCCTGTGTAAGAATGTGTGAGAATGTGTGACATCTAGTGGTGAAACTGAAGAGTGCAACAAAGGGAGGACTCCTCCACTTGCCCTTCCCTTTCCTAAGCATGCCAGGGAGCTACGGTGGAATTTCGCATACCAGAGAGGATCTCAACACTGTATCACTCTCTCTGCTGTTTCTTTCTTCTTTGTTGGTTTATGTGGGTGCAACCATTGACTTTTGTTCACATTGTAAGCTTCACTTCAACTGTGTGGGCTGCCGTAGAAGGATGAAGGTACAAGATTGTGGCCTCCGCAAAGCAAGTCTCTTGCCTCAAATACATATTAAAAGCACATTAAAAGGCTTCATTTTGATAAGAGTGACTAAACTCTCTTCTGAGACTAATGCCTGAAAAAAATGCAGAGAAGTGGGATGAGAGCTGAGTGAGGGAGAGGAGAATAGAGAGCAATGCATCGGGCATGGTCTGGTAGTGAATCTGACACTGAGTTGCAGCTGTGTGGACAATCTCCACCACTAACAAGGTGTTGTGTGAGATGAGCCTCTCAATCGACACATCGACAGCTTCTGCTTCTATAAAGAGTGCGGCGTCTCGCTCGCTAATGGACACAAGAGTGATGAGAGAGTGTACACCAGTGATGAAAGAGTGGATTAAGAAAGCCAATGGCAAAATTTGGATGCAAAAACTGTGAAGATTTGCACCTGGATCAACAAATAACATTTCTAGATATCCACATACACAGGTTTACACTTGAGAAAGTGTTTTAGTTACACTTTAAAGTAAGAAGCAGGACTTCTAATGTACAAACAACCATGTCTTCAGACCAGGTACAGTAGCCCATGTTGTAGCATTTCATACATATAAGAAATGAAATGAAAACTAACCCCAAAAAACAACAATAACAAAAGAGCGATAGTGCTTTAGTTTCCGTAGCTTGCGTTTACAGCCCAACTTACTGTATATGACCTATTCCTCATTGACTGCACATTCTTTGAATCACTTGATTTATGAACGAGAGGAGGAGATGACTATAATAACACGGCCTGGTGCACAACATGCTCTAACGCTCTAGATATAGAAGACACTTACTAGTCCAACAGTCACAGGACCTGGTCACCTTGGTAGAGTATCCCTCCGCTAGCGGACTAACAGCCAGCAAGTGAAAGCCAGAACAACCTTCTCCCTTGTCCAGTGCCTTATTCTATCACCCTCCTTTAACTCTCCTTTCTTGTTTTGTTTGTGCTCCTTCTGCCATTACATCATGAATCAATGAATAGTTCCACTTGTGTTTCGAGTTGTTTTTGTGAAAACCAGAAGTCACATGGTAACCGTTACCATATCAATGCATACCTGCTTAGGCTCTGACAGGGTTGACAACATTAGAATACTCTTGTTTTTGAAGGTTGAAATCCTTCACTTTAAATAATTATACACTTATAAACATAGTATTTTGGTAATATTGACAATGTCAGCCAATGAACCCTTGTAAATATTACACACTGGTCTTTTAAAGGAAGTTCCCTTTCATAATGAGGTCCAAGGAATCTCCCTTGTGTTTCTTCCAGGCATAAGCCAAATAACTTGTTTAGTCTGCAACTGAAATAGAAGAGCATGACTATGAAATGTTATTACACACACACGTCATGCAGACAGTTCTATACAAATTGGTGTATAAAAGTAATAACAATAATAATAAACAAAACATGTCAATAAAAAGAGGAGTTTAAAGCGAGGTTAAAGTTGAGTTGAGTAAAGGTTTTGGTTGAGTGCCAGGGGTTGCAAGCTGAGTATTGTTTGAAAGGAATCAGGTTTAAAGCTTCACTTTCAAGACCGGTGTTTGTGTGTGTGTGTGTGTGTGTGTGTGTGTGTGTGTGTGTGTGTGTGTGTGTGTGTGTGTGTGTGTGTGTGTGTGTGTGTGTGTGTGTGTGTGTGTGTGTATCACCACCAGCTTTGTCTTCAGTTAAAAACTAATGTTAATCGCTGATTATCGCCTCCTCTTTACAGAATGCCATGATGACGTTCGAAGAGGAGAAAATGCAGTTGGCGTTGGAAGACCTCAAAGCTACCGAGAGAATGTGCGAGAGCGAAAACACTGGCGTCATTGAAACCATCAAAAACAAGATCAAGAGGAATGTGAGTGAGCTCAATTCAATTACTATTCATTTAGAATCACACAAGGGGCTACAGGGAGTAAATGTTGTTTGTTTTGTAAAGTGTCCTTGCGTATGAAAAAGGCGCTTATCAAATATAAAATGCATTGTTATTCAGACCTTTAGCCTGTGGTTTATTTAATTTTGGTCAATCATCCAGTTATTGTGAAGTGAAACATACAAATTAATTATGAATCTGTGATTAATCTGTGGTAGACATGAAAGTGTGAGGTATTTGTGTGGGCAGATGGACTCTCACAGACCTGGTGTGACTGTAGTAGACCGGCTCCAGAGGCAAATCATCATTGCAGACTGCCAGGTTTACCTCGCAGTGCTGTCTTTCATCAAACAAGAGCTGTCAGGTACAAGAAGGAGAACGTGAAATAAAAAAAATAAATAAAAAAACTGTAGGTAAATGCAAACGAAAAACATTCAGTTTCACTGACCACAGCTTCGATCCCCCTGACAGGGTACATTAAAGGAGGCTGGATCCTCCGTAAAGCCTGGAAGATGTACAACAAATGTTACAGCGACATCACACACCTGCAGGAGAGCTGCAGAAGAAGGGGCTCGGGACCAAAAGTGACACCGCCTCCATCATCCTCTCAGTCCTCTGACCACAGCTGCTCGTCTTCACCCAGGCCGAGCCCGTCCCACAAACTTGACGGCATCAGCCCAGAGGCTCTGGATAGACTCAAAGGTTCGGTCAGCTTCGGTTACGGCCTCTTCCACCTCTGCATTTCGATGGTGCCGCCGCACCTGCTGAAGATCGTCAACATGCTGGGGTTCCCAGGCGATCGTCTTCAAGGCCTCTCAGCGCTCATATGTGCCAGTGAAAGTAAGGACATGAAGGCCCCCTTAGCTACGTGAGTATGTGAGTGAGTACATTTGTGTATCTGCACTTTGCCTCAAATTGAAATTGAATTTTAAAAATTAGAAAATTAGAATTTGTTATCAGTTTGTAATGTAATGAAAGCATTACTTCTAGAGGCAGGAGTCATTTTCCTTTTCTAAGTGGTGGCCTCCATGAATTATTGTAATTGTGGTCATTTTTGATTCTGATTTACTTGATATTATTATTTATATCTTAAAATCACGTTCAAGTTCACATTTGACATAAAGTAAATAAAAATATACCACACAGTACACTTACAAAATAAAGGAAGACAGAATTATAGGAAAAAATACATATTGTGGGGATAATTATCAAAATAAACAGAAGAATCAGAGCTGTACACTGTACACTCGTTTGCAATAATACGCTTTAAACATGTTTAATCTGCTAGAAAATGAAGTGTTTTACCTGCTTCCTTTACAGTTTGGCCCTCTTGTGGTACCACACAGTAGTGCAGCCTTTCTTTGCCTTGGATGGTACAGAGGTACAGGCAGGCCTCACAGAAGCCAAGTCTATTCTTCAGCGAAGGGAGACCATGTATCCAAACTCCTCCCTCTTCATGTTTTTCAAAGGCAGAGTCCAACGCCTTGAGGTAAATACATTCTAAAAATAGGCCCCTTTTTTTTTTCTATGTCATGCTCTGTTGCTTGTTCTCCTACCTTGGCAAAACTCAATATTTGTCTGTAACTCACACCACAAAGTTCCCCTTTCTAGTGCCAGATCAGTAGCGCCTTGACGTCCTTCAGCGATGCCTTGGAGCTGGCATCTGAGCAGAGGGAGATTCAGCACGTGTGTTTATATGAAATAGGTACAATTTTCTCTCTCTCTCAGTTTTCAAACCGCCCTACTCAGCACTAGTCTGCATCCTAATCTCTGATGGTTCAACGTTTTAGGTTGGTGCAGCATGATCGAACTGAACTACAAAGATTCCTACAGGGCGTTTGACCGACTGAAGGTAGAGTCTCGCTGGTCCCAGTGCTTCTACGCCTATTTAACTGCAGGTAATAACAGAACAGCTGACTTGGGATCGATGTGTATTTTTCTGTCACGACAACTGATTCACGTTGTGTGTTGCGTAGTTTGCCAAGGAGCCACAGGTGATCTGGAGGGAGCGCTCACTGTTTTCAAGGACGTTCAAAGACTTTTCAAGCGCAAGAATAATCAGATAGAGTTGTTCTCCATGAAGAAGGTAAACATACATAGTCTGCATACGATTATGTTTCTCTTCCGAAATGCAATGTCGTGTGAATGAATGCACATTTGTTTTCAGGCTGAGAAGCTAAGGAGTCCCTGTCTGTCAAAAGAACTCTGCATCCTGTCTGTGATCGAGATACTTTACCTGTGGAAGGCTTTGCCCAATTGTTCCACTGCCAAACTACAGACGATGACTCAAGGTAAGCTCGTCATCATCGCAAACGTCAGAGCTTTGTTTGACGTTTGTTTCCTTGTTTGGTTTGACGCCATGTTTTTTTCTTGGCGTAGTGCTGCAGAGCATCGATGATGCCTCGTGTACCGGCCTGAAAAACCTGCTGCTTGGAGCCATAAACAAATGTCTTCATAATACGAAAGATGCTATTCAGGTACTCTTACATCTAGTAAATGAAACAGTACATGAACTCTAGCTGCACTCCTTTGATTGTTATAGATAAATACAGATATCTTTGTCTTTATTTGCAGTATTTCCAGCTGGCTGAGCGGGACGAGGTCGGTTGCCTGACCAACTCTTACGTTCAGCCCTACTCCTGCTATGAACTGGGCTGTGTGCTGCTCAACAACCCAGAGGCAAGTTGTATGTGTGAGATAGAAAAGTCTGTCTCATCTTGAGGCGCTGGAGAAGTCACACAGTTGCTTTAAATAAGTAATTCTGTTCGGTTTATTAATTCATTTTTTTTTTACACCCCCCCAGTCTGCCGAAAAGGGTCACATGCTACTGCTTCAGGCCAAGGTACAGTCGTTTTCTTTGTTTTACACATTTGGATTGAAATGTTACCTTGTTGTTGTGTTTGGATTTTTCCCGGTGTCTGCTTTTTAAACTCACTGATCAGATTAAGCCATATTCTGTGGAATAACAGTTGGACGGCTGGTTACTATGATTCTCTTGATGGAGCAGTGTCTTTGGCACATTATGAGAAGGTCCATGAAAAGTTTACAGATTCACCCTTTATTTATTATTATATAATTGTTGAGTTGTATGTTTCTATAAAATGTCAATTGTGTTAAAATGTCTGCACACAAAGATAATCAGTATATTGTCATCGAGGAGCAAAAACAACATATTCACATTAAATCAGCTAAAAATAACAGAACCTTTTATTTTACACATTGCACAAAGAGATTAATTGGATGTAAAAGCTTCAGATGACATGAATAATTAATTTTAACTTTATAATCTGAAATGGTTCATCAGTAATACATGGAGTCCTCAGATTATTAGGAATTTTGTAGGGGATTGTCAGGTGGGGATAAAATTCAGAATCTCTAATGTCTGAGCAGTGAGTGAAATTGATTTTAAGGTCCTAACATGTTATAGGACACGTGTCAAACTCAAGGCCCAGGGGCCAGATGTGGCCCGCCACGTCATTTTATGTGGCCCGCGAGTGATTAATTGGTCTTAAAAATCTGTGTTAAAATGCGTTGACCATAAACTACATTTCCCACAATGCATGGTGATTGTGTTACCCACAAAGTGACGGCACCGGCGCCGCCATTAGATCGCAGTGTATCATCGTATATGTATCACGCGATGAGTGAAATTGAATAAGTAATAAATACAGAAAATTATTTAGCAATATTTTATGGAGTCGTTACCTTTATTTTACATTATATTTGGTTACATTTAGTTACATTTATTCTGTATGACAGTTACATCTGGCCCTTTGAGGGTAACAATTATGCTGATGGGGCCCTCAGTGAAAATGAGTTTTACACCCCTGTATAGGGCATGAGAAAAATACATATTGTTTGTGCACTGATTACAGTTATTTAGTGATTTGAATGATTTTGATTACAATTATCTATTTTTTTTCTATTCTTCTATGGACCACGCAGGAGGAATATGCTGGATATGACTTTGAGAACCGTCTCCATGTCCGCATTCACTCCGCTGTAGCTTCACTGAAGGCTGCAGCTCAGCCTTGACTTGACCAGGAAGAGACTGTCTTTGAAAAAGCCACAACTAGTTCACTAAGGTTCCACTTGTTTATTAGTTGTAATTTATTTCAATTCCATGAGCCAAAACATGTTGAAAATGTGTGCACTATATTTATATGTACAGTACATGTTTTTATGGAAGAACAGTTACAAGTTCTTGTACACAGTTTTTGGGGCAATGAAGTTTTCATTGTTATACAATAATTGGATTTAACCAGATCACATTTTATACTTTTTGTCAGTCAGGTCACTTCCAGAGACTCAGTATTTACTCTGAGACGAGTCAGGTCAAATATATGATGGCACAAAGTATTAACTGACAAAGCAATTAAAATGAAGCCTATTTTGTCTTACCATCTCAGTGTTATTGACTTTTGACATGTGTGCTGTAAAGACTTTGCTGCTCCATTGGCATGATAACTAAACAGACTTATTATTATTTTTGATTATTTAAAAAAAACAGGCCTTTTTGTAAATGAGTAACCATTATCAAGTATCTCACACATAGGTTGTAAGAATGTGTCAGTGTGGTGCCATTTCCTGTAAACAGTTTTGTTCTTTATATTTGTTTGAGATAATAAAATGAATATTGTTTTATCCATTATGTTTGAGAAGGTATGTTTATTTGGAACAACGATTTATGAACGTAATATGAACACCTCTGTAATGAATTAGTTTGTTCTGAACCTAAATATCAATAGATATTTTTACCCACTACCACTCTAACAAGTGAAAACAAATAAACGGGGCACTAAAACACAAGCACCAGGGAATACATTGAGTGATGCAGCATTATCAAAAAATAAAGGTTGTTCAGTCCACAAGGTGTCAGGCTACTCTAGCAGATCAGTCAATGTACAGCAAAGTTAAAGGGCCACTTCATGTGGTCGACATTAGCCAAAAATGTGATAACTTTTCATCTTTGATTTGTCTATTACAAATTGATTTATTGTTTAATTTTTAAATGTTTTATGTGGTAACATGCTCAGACGAGTTTGATCATTTGCCAAATGGATGCCAAATTCAAAATGGCCGACTTCCTGTTGCGTAGAGGCCATGGTCCTGATAGACTTTATTGTTCATCTTGGACTGTGACATTTGTGAAATTTGGTGCAAATTAGTTTCTGCTTTGCCCTACCGAGTTTCATCTTTGGGGGGCGCTACTGAGCCATTTTGCACCACTTTTATGCATTTCCCTTATTTTATGAAAGTTTTTGCCAATGTGATCCCTTTGGATGAAACTACTGACTACTGACATAGGCTACTTATGGAAAATAAGTCAGCATTCTTCTATTGTACAACAGTGCACCATTTAAATTACCACAATTTATCATCTTCACTTCCATTACGTTGCAAAGCATTAATGTGGAAAGGTAACACTGACAAATGAGGCCCCATTGTTTGTTTTCAGTGTTGTCTTGAAGCAGCACAATACACAATTTACAGAGCTTTACACTGCTGCTCTGTCATTTGAAAGTTTCATTTTAGCTCCTGTGTAATTTTACTTGCCACCTCGTCCATAGAAAAAATTAAAACCACTGCTATTGAGCTGCTCATAAAACTAGGATGTCTTTGCATTAAAAGATTCAATGGGTGCATTAATTTTTCCTTAACACTCGTCAAAAGATCTTTACATATATCACAGCAGAAAGTAATCCCTCTATTCTAGTAACAGGATGCTGCATGGTGCCTTTAGGTTCTGAAACCATCTGCAAGCACAGACAGCAGCGGGGGTATCATTATAATTTTTTTCCAGTTGACTTCCGACAGCTTTTCAAATAGCACAAACCCATGGATGTTTGATTCACATTAAGCCTTTATTTAGCAACCATAGAAATCCTGTCATCGATACCCAAATGTCGGTAAAACAAAACTAAAACCTACAGCAGATGCATCGTAACAGATTCGGAATAAATATTCAGTGTTGTGATTATGAAGGAGGTAAGGCTTGCATAGTTATAGTGATGCACATGCATTTATTGCGACAGTTTTTTTTTTTTTTTTTTTTTTAAATCAGACCAATGCACATTGCACAATAAATCGGGCTAATGATGCTTAATTATGGCAAGACGTACAACACGCACACAAACACACCAATCTTTAAGTGCAGAGCCAGAGTCCCTGCTTTAGTGTAATTAGGAAAATAGTGCTACTGTGTCCACAGAATTAGGTAGACGTATGTAACAGCCTCTATACAAAGCTAAATATTTTAAACATTTATTTTGTAAAAGTTGTACTGCTGCAGTATCTTTCTCTAGAATATGGTGAGATTTACAATCAGCTGCAGGGAACATTGCAACTGGGCAACATTTAAACACTAATCACCTGTAGCACTCGTAGTGCAAGGGTGGTGAAAACAACAGCAAATGCACCCGAGGTGTCCATTTTAATACTTTGCACTGCATATTCATATGCCTGCACAAGTAGAATCAGTGTCAGTGATGCTGCCTCCTACCGTTTTGTCTCAACGCAATGAAGATTACAAGGAAAATGTTTCAACTGTGCACAAACTGCACACAGTTAAAAAAAAAAAACGAGGTCACTGTTCAAAACACGCCATCTATCAACGAAAACAATGGAATATTCCTAAAATACGTTCTAGTTTTTCCAGTATATGCCTAAGAGTGGCTGAAAACCTCAATAAATGAGCAAAAGAATGCTTTTGTGCTCAATTATTCACACATGACTAATTGATTTATATATGCCTCCGCCTTCATTTGATATTTTACCGCCACTTTAAAAAGACAAGTTTGAATCCAGTTCACTCTACCTGATGTAACTTGCACATACGCTTACGCCAGGAGCCGTCGCTCAAAGCCCAAGTACGGCAGACAGAGTCCAAATGTGGTTAAAGTAGATTCGAGATGATGTGGGTGTGTTTTTACTTGCTAGTAGATATTAGGTAGCTGAGTGCAGTTCCTGTCCCAGTAGCTTTTCAAGTAGATCCAGTCCTGAGCTTTGTTGTGAGGGTTAGGTCCTTGCTGAAACCACCTGTAGAGATTGAAATAAGACTAATTTAAAGTGAGCGCAAAAAGGGGCTGACGGAGTTGGGTAAAACTTTCTAATAAGTACACACTATTAGCATTAGTTAAACATTAATAAATATTGAATTCATCATGTATAATGCGTGAATACTCAGTGTGTCGTTTATAAACACAGTTATAAATGTTTTACTCATCCCATCAGCTGAGGAACAGTGTCCAAATAGCTGCAGTACTCATGACAGTTATGTCATTTATAACTGTGTTTATAAACAGCATACTAATGAGTATTCATGAGTTATAAGTGATGAATTCAAGATTAATGAATGCTTAACTAATGCTAATAATGTGTACTTGCTATAAAGTGTTACCACAAATTGTGACTATTCAATATCAGATGCCAGTCTCGCATGAGTGACATCGACTAATGCTTTCAGTAAAAAAAAAAAGAAAAAACAAACACAGCACACAGATTGCAGTTGTGCATTTTGTCCTGGGGATGGTGGTGCAGCACCTCACACACAAGCAAACTACAGCAAAAAAAAAAGAAAAAAAAAAGAAGCAAACCTTGGGCCAAGTGCAGTGTTCCTTTTCAAGTATTAAATAGGGGAAGGCACAGTGGATAACACAAAACAATAAGGAGCCGTTTAGTTCACACTGACCCATATTTATCAAATGGATAATGACATCAGGGTGACTTTTCCGTGTCACTAACCTCGTTTTCCATTCCTCTGTTGACTTGGTGCGATTTTTCCGGGCCATCCTCTGTTTCTCTTCGAGCCTCTTCTTCTCTGCACTCGCCAGATCTATGAGCCACAGACGCACAAGTGTGAACACGGCGACAACAGGTGGTGTTGCATCATGACTGCAGGGGGGGGCTCAAATCGAGGTCGCGCACACACCGTACCTATATCGCCGCTCTCCATGGCGCGTATGTCAGGTCTGAGGCGACTGTCTGTGGACGGAACGACTCCCTCCATGCTCGTCTCCAGCTCGTTCAGCTGCATGGCGAACGTGGAGAACGCATAGAACTGCCACAGAGAAAGAGAGAACACACATTTTCAGGTTTCTAAGTTGTTGCAAACATCCCTCCAACTTCATTTCTCATCTTCTCGTACCTTTGGTGAGTTCTCTGGTCGAGGTGTAATCTTCCAGAGGAGCTCACTGCCGGGGATCACCTGGACTGTCTCAGCGTCAGGTGGGGGCATCTCTTCTGGCTCTTCATCCACACTGCTCTGGAGGCCACAAAGACACAAACACATAAGTTGACCAAATGGACACAAAACATGTCAAAACACATTGTGTGTTTATATATTTTTTGTACCTGTTTACTGCCATTTTTATCATCTGAATTCTTTTTGTCAGACTTCTTGTAGGACTCAAATGTAGCAGTGTCGACAGTGTACAGACATTCGGTCCATTTGCCATATACTGCACAGACCTTCTTCTTGCTGCAAAGAACAACACATTTCAAATAATGTACATTCATTTAAAACGTAGAACATTTGAATATATATTGACATATCAATTACATGATGTTAATTTAACAAAGACTATACCTTTTATCTAGGATGTACCCCTCCACTTTATGGAGCTCTTTTCCAAACAGGCCACAGGGCTTGAACATCATGCTGCATCTCTCTCCAGTCCTGCCACAGAACCACAGACTGCTTACCAATTCTCTTCGTCTATCCTTCTCTGAGCTGAGGTTTTCAAACATTAATTATCCCTCTCGCGCTCCTCTATTCTATCTGGCAACTGTCCCAGTTCTGCTCTCACAATCAATAAGCTGGATCCAAAAGTGGATCAACACTTCAGTGCAGACAGAGCTCAGAATAAAGAGAGCTATTCTATGAACCCAAGTCTTAAACACAGAGAAAATAATAATGCAAATGTTCTTTTACTTGTGATTGATCACTTCCACATTGCCGTACTGCTCAATCCAAAGTTGACCAACAATGATATTGTGGACACAGCAGGTGGGGTTTGTCCAGGTGTAGGCCTCATTATACCTGCAGAGGGAAAAAAATAAGACAAAGAGAAGATGATGCGACCTCAAAATGAATCAAATCACACTTGTAAAGCAGCTTAAGACGATGTACTAACTTGGGGAGCTCCAGTGTGATGACTCCCTTGGGCTCCGCTTCTATGCTCTTTCCCCAGAACTTGAGTTTGGGATAGATGGAGCCATGGAACACAAAATCCTCCTTGAGGCCCTCGGCATGAAAGGCACTGACTGGAGGGTGATGGCTTACTTGCTCTGATACCCACCGAAAGCCCAAATCGTCTCTGATGGAGAAAAAAAAGATAAAACATTGCTGGTGCTGCAGGGAAGCCCGTTGAATAATACAAATGTTCACAAAATACTTTGTGCCAAAGTGTGCTCGCAACAAGTCATTTGCAAATTTGAGGTTGTGCGCCGTCTTTACCTGATGAGTTCAAACGTCTCCCCCAGTAGAGGGTTGAAAGGTTTCCCAGTCCTCTCCCACTGTGAAGCTACAGCTGACACGGCAAACGCTGCAACACACTATTACAGGCAACTGAGTCAGTATTTGATAAAAAATAGGATATGAAACACGCTGTAGGTCCCAACATATCGAGTAAATATTCAATTTAAAAAGACACAGAGCATGAATTTAAAAAAAAAAGGACATAAGGATGTATTTGATAATTTGACAAGATTCAAATGAGTACCGACACATTACCTAGGAGATTAAACATTAGATTTGTATGTCAGTGAACACAGTCATTGGGATACCTTCATCCTCTCCACAGAGTCTGTTGTGGTATTGGCCTGGTGGATGAGGTAGGTGTGCTCCATGTATTCCGTTATCCTCTGGAGGAAACTCAGAGGCTCATTAAACACCACAGGCATGGCAATCTTTGACAACTCCTGAAAGAACATTCAAAGTAATTCAAAGTGAATGTAGAAGATGAAGATATTAGGTACATCTGTTCAAACTTAAATATCCAAGTACATAGTCTGGTTGTTGGTACCTCATGGACTAATCTATTTGGTATTTCCATGCACATTATCATTTCATTTTCATTCTCTGGGGTTTACAGATTAAAAAAACAAACAGGAAAGACCATATAGGGTCGAAATGACAACTCAAATAGTGACTCAAATATCTAGTTACAACCAATTTATGCAGAAAACGGTTCTGCATATATATCAACTCAACGGCCATTTGCTTGTTCTCTAAAGCGTTTTAAGCATACAGTAATATCTTGTGTGTGTCTGCATATCTTGCCGTTCACAGGATGGTTAATCCATGTTTAATTAGGGAACAAAACATTATTAGATGTAATTAAATGTAATTAAATCCAGGCAGGGTCTGGGGCGCAGACACCAACAATAATGGCTGACACATCTAATGGTAAAGAGATAATGAGGATGCACTGATTTATCATGGTCTATTTTTGAGCGTAGTTCTTATTCAACAAGAATAAAAAACAGCTGTATCGTTGTTTCTTCATGGATTAAAAGTGTTTGTGGTAGGTGCTCTCTCTCTTGTTCTCACCATGCCAATGCATTTTTTCAGGATGCTCCAGATGCTGACATCATTCCTGGAGAACATGGGAGTCGGCAGAGATGTTCTATGGGAGGGTAAGACAGGACGGGGAGGACAAAACATGGTCAACTGTGAGAGATATTTGCATTTAAAGAAATTGGTCCATTTCTGTTTTAACCATGCCATCCATCTACATCCATCAAGTGCTGGCCATATATCTACACCTCAAGGAGCGATTGCGACACATTTCGAGTGACTGAGCATTTCGAGTGACGAAAGATGTACACATCATTAAAAGTTTCCAAAGTGGATTACGCACCTAAAAATGAAACCCAGCGAACCAGTAGGAGTTCACATTTGTAATTTAATCACAATCACGATTTTGGCTTCTTGCGAATGTGAATGTGTGATATTGAAAATGCACGAACAGCTGCAGCTCCAATTAAGTTTCCTGGATGCAGTCTGGACATAACTTGCCAAAGTACAGGAGGAACAACATTAGCAGACACCAACGTTTTTTTTTTTTTCTTTTTTCATCTCTCCTTTCTGTCTCACTCTTGTGAGGCGGGGGGGAGAGAAAACTGGGTCATACACTGCAGGGTTCTGAGAAACCACAAACAAAGTACATGCAAGCATTGTGCACAATACTATTCGTTTCTGTCCTATAGAGCTGCTTAAATATCACACACTGGCCCTTTAAAACGTGCAGAGCAGATAACATAGCTTGACCCACCATTTGGAAACAAAGTCATCCGACACCTGTAAACTGTCAGCTGGTCTGCTCAAGTCTCATGCAATATCTATGATAGGACGTACTACTGCATGTGTGGTGGGTTTTCAAGACGGGCAGAAAGATCCACTCATTTCACCTCACTTCTTTAGCATATTATAAGGTTATGCAGCATTTATATTAACAGTTAATGTTCAAATGTGTTGTCAAGGCTTTGATACATAGCCGCCCTCTTATACTCTCAAAATAAAACTCACAGGCTAATTTGGCCTAAGAGCAGAGTTTCTCTTATAGTCTTGCTGACGGCTGTAGGGTGGACTAATTAACAGGTCTGCTGGATGGAGGAAAATGAAGAAAACGCATAAATAAAAGCCATTAATTTAGCTAAATGGACAGTA
Source organism: Microchirus variegatus (assembly GCF_963457635.1). Taxonomy (NCBI): domain Eukaryota; kingdom Metazoa; phylum Chordata; class Actinopteri; order Pleuronectiformes; family Soleidae; genus Microchirus; species Microchirus variegatus. Next base: position 17,674,605 of record NC_139806.1, read on the forward strand.
CTATCCTCCACAGAGCATTTTATCATGGAGATCTTTCTTTCATTTGACTAAAATATGTCATTGGATGTATATCATCCAATCTACTTCCATTTCTTCTATAGCTGTGTTTTTGATGTGCTGAAGCTTTGAAATTCTGTTTTAAGCTAAATTAGAGCACAGTTGATCTACAGTATATCAGTCTTGGATGAACTGACACATTTACACTACTTTATTCTGACAGCCAAGTCAGATTTATGCATTTTATTTTAGAGAATTTATGGTACAGCAAATAAAAAGCATCAGGGGAAATGGAAAACAACCATCTACAGCCAACCAGGAGCAACAGTGTCTTCAAATGACAGAAATTCCAAATAAACAGATACCTCATAAATCTGTAATGCACAACATACGCACACACACAGGCAACCAGTCAGCGAGCCCCTTTCGTCCAACTCCTACTCTGAGCCAGTGCGTGTTTAATTATTCATTGATCACTTGTTGGATTAAGGAAGCGAGACCAGGGCAGAATCAGTTTTCACAGAAATGGAGGAAGACAAATCTTTCAGGATTTAGGTCAACTGTCTGAGAGTTTGATGTGTGAGAAGAAATTACAACGACTATGGCATTTACTTTTGTTTGCTACCTCTCTTCAGACAGACATACTAACCATCACATGTGTAAAAAAATGTTTAATATTAACTCTGCTGTGATAATTATCCATAACAAAGGCTGGTGCATATTAAAACACTGAATAGGTTGCTAAGCACTCAGTCTGGATGTCTTCATCTCAGTGCCAGGGTTTCAGCCAGTAAACAAGCATGACATCATAACTGGAGCATATCCCACCTGTGCTTCTTGACTCCGTTGCACTGGGCTGGTTGGTTGCCATGGTTACACTCCCCTGACATTCCGGCAGGCCCCTTGAGTGCGCTGGGATGGCAGAGGCTGCTGAGAAGGGGGGCGTCTCTCCCCTCGTCCTCTTCACAGGAGTGACTGGCCACAGACAGGAAGCCGCTCACAGACAACTCTGACTCCGAATCTGTGGGACGGTGACGGGGAGCAGAAGCCAGGTCACGCCAAACACACTCTCCCTCACACGCACACAGGTTTTTCAGGCAGCTCACACAGCTGCAGCCTCAACGGTAAACTGTCTGAAAATAACTACCTGTGCTCAGGTTCCTCGCCAACCTCTCCCTCCCTGCAGTCAGCCTAACCCCACCTGAGGATTGTGTTCCAATGAGATGCCACAAACAGGCTTCATTTCCTCCAACATTGTTTGCTCCGTGCGTGCCGGGTTCTACTCCTCCCTTCACCACCACCGTCAGGTAAAACAATGGGAGGATCGTATCTGTACGCTATAATGGAGAAGTGTATGCTAATGTCTCTATTGCAAGTACGTGTTGACAGATTGTGTTATTTCAACCACTGCAGCTCCATGTTTGTGGCAGAATGTAGCATCATGTGGTCGAGAATTAAACAGCTCATCCTGTGAAAATTCTCTTACATATGCTGAGCACAGTTTGGAGACTGTATTGAATGTCTCTGGCCAGTAGATAACTCTGGGCAATCTATGAATAATGCAATGGCTCCTGAGAAAGATTGCTCCACAGTGCACAAACATGTTGTAGAAGGAAGTCTGCTGTTCATAATCACCACGGCGAGGCTTTTCGGCTATACAGAGGGGGCAAACTTGATGTGTGTTTTTACCACAGACTGCATTTGCTGACGCAAACTGTGCATGGAAAAAAAACCCACCTACAACAACCAAGCACTTGCCTGTTACCCTCGAGTATAACAACAGAGGACAGAGTCAATGTTGTCTGCGCTATCTCTGAGACAGGCGTAGTGCCAGTGGTCTGAGTGACACTGCGTAGACGGGCGCACGCATGCAGACTATTATTTTAAGAGAGTACAAACTGCTGCTGGAGGCATTACATTCATATGTAAATATGCGTCACATGCTGCTCCGTGGATTTACCCTGTAACATGTTTATCATGGAAGCCTGACATCCTCCAATTAAACTTTTCAAGTATTAAAGTTTGTTGTGCAGCAGTTACAGAGAATGCCTTTCTGTCTCCTGTCTTAAATGGCAAAGCATTGCCTCCAACTGTCAACCAGCAGAATCCAGTGAAACCGACTGTGAGGGAATGTATATCATTACACCGGCGTGCATTTGTGCCTGACACAAACAAAATGAGGAAGCATGTGAGGCAAAAACAATGCCCCACACGCTCCACAAGATCTCTTCATACAGTCTGCAAAACAGACACCAGTGTCTGTGAATGTGTACGGTAAAAATACACAGCCAGTAGAGTTGACAGTAAATAGCTGGTCAACATGAAATGACAGCAGTCTCTCTTTTATACTGAGGACGTCTCGCCACTAACTTTGGCTACAGCTGTGGAAACTGTCAAATCTCTCCCATTAAAGAGGAGTTAAAATAAAAAATCATGGATGTGCATCAATGGATGCCAGAATAATACACACGAGATGAATCAATCTCTGTTCTTTGTTTTACAGGCAGATAAAACACATGATGTGTCAATAATACATTTTGTGATTTTAAAATGAGATCACGAACAAGACAAACTACATTAAACACGTCTGATTGATTTTGACCCCAATAAGAATCTTGCTTCTTAATAACGTGACTAACTGGCGCTGCTGACCTGACTCAGCATCATAGAAGTCATCTTCGGTGAGAGCACTGAGGGTAGACGACCTCCTGCCTTTGCCCAGGGACTGCTTGATTTCGTGGTGCTCGGTCGCCAAAGTTTGCAGAGCTTCAGTCAGAGCTTTGTTCTTTTCCACCTCCTGCTCCACCTTCAGGCTCCACACCTGCACGCACAGAAACGGACGGAAACGGAGATGATGCTCAATGTATTTTGACCCAAAAGTTGTACAGAGTACAGCGTGACTGGCAAATATTTGATTGTGATGTCCGATCCCTCCTCTATCCCCGTTCAAAGATCTGGTTTCCTCCAGTCGGAACCAAACACCCCAGTCTCCAAAAGCTCTGTAGCCCTGGCCGGAGTCTCTTCAGAGCAACCTGAGCCAGGCCACTGTGGAATGAAATAGATCAGTTTCCTATTGTCTAACCATGTTGTGTCGCCTCTTATACAAAGTCAACTGTTGCAAACAAAATCATAAATAGTTAGATCGTGGCTTAGACAACGTCTTCTTAAAACTTTAAAGGACATTAATGAACTGACTTTACATATTAAATGCCTTCCCCAATATAAAAAGCATTTATTTTGAAACATTGTGTGCCTAATACTGAAGTAGGGGCAGTATTTCAGTGATCATGGAGGTAATCATGGAGTAACAAATGCTGCAGACTCATAAAAAAAAAAAAAAAAAAAAAAAAATGTAGTCAGCAGATGGACAAAGCAAGGAAATGCTGCATAACACGTTTTAGGCATTTACATATTTGCTGATTCTTTTTTCCTGATCAGCAAACTGCCACCACCCCATCAATTTGTAATAAATATTCATGTGATTCCAACTGGAGAATATACAGTATGTTCAATTGGTTTTGTACCCCTAGGCTTGACTCAATAATAATTGACCTCCGCCAGGAGGTATACGTTTTCGCTGGAGTTTGTCTGTTAGCAACATAACTGCAAATTCACGGACGGATTTTGAAATTTTCAGGAAATGTTAGCAATGGGACCAGGAACAAGTGATGCAATTTTAGGCATGATCGTGTGTGTGTGTGCGCGCGTGTCGTTTGGCTGAGCTGCCTCGGCGGAGTTCTGCGCTCTCGGAGTGCTTTTCTAGTTCATTTTTACACAAATTTTGAAAAGGTGAGGATGATTAAAGTGCAACAATGAATAGATACCACACCTCTGTGACATAGTTAATGTTGTCATGTTGTCATGTTGTATAGATTACTTCTTCCGTCCCCGCTCGTCGTTATATACTGTACTTAAAAACAGAAATACTCTCTTACACTCTTGTCTTTTGCCAAGATTGTTCTGTAACTGTCGCTGAAGCTGACAAACAGCTACTTTCACATGAGGTTCAACTGCTGTGTGAACGCCTACAGTCAAAAGACACAATTAACACTTTCACACTTGCAGTGATCACACCGTGTGATCGACCGTCGGAAAAACACATATTATATTATTTGTAGAGGTAGAGTGATTAATTCGTTGGGCCAACTAATTGAGCTCAGTTTTGTCATTTCGGAATAATCAGTCCTGGGTCATTATTATTTAATTCATATTAATAAGAATTACTAATCAAGACTCTTTATTGTTATTTTTTTGTTTCATTTATATGTTACCTTTATTTAAATGATATAAATGCACTGTATTGCAGACACAAAATCAGATTGTAGAGACAGATCCTAAGTGTTGATCAATAAGTGTTTATCTAAGCAATTTGGTGCAGCATTTACCATTATTAAACTACTATGTTCTATCAGCTGGAGTAAAGAAAAAGCGGCCAAACGTGTAAACCAAGAAAATATCGGCATTATTAATAAATTATTATCTGTACTGTTTTCCTCAAAGGATTAGTATCAAGCATAGGATAACGCATATCAGTCGACCTCAGTCTGGTTTGGACAAGATTTAAGTTTGTGCTGAAGAAAATATTATTTCATAAAACATTTGATTTTTTGCCAAACATAACCTTTAATTGCATTCTTAATACACAATAGCAAAATCACATAGTGACACAGGCTGCTACTAGACATGGATGTTAAATGAACATGAATTTAATATAGTGTAAAGTAAATCAGCTCACTGTGACGAATCCCTGTGTTGACGCTCCCTGTCCCAGGTACTTGGCTTTAGAGCATATCCACAAACAGTACACTTTTGTTTTGGAAGTATCCCAGTGAGCTCATTCGCTCTCACAGCATCCTCTCGCCTGAGCACAAACAGCTCTATTTTAAGCCCTGCTGAGGCTGTGTGCTGGAGCTGTTGCTGGAGCCTGGGAGCGATGCTTCTCCTTGGCTGCCACCCCAAAGGATTGAGCTTTTATTTTGTTGTCAAATCTGCTTTCACTGCTGTTGGGGAAGTGATCTCGGGAGGAAACTAATTGTGACTGTATATAAAAACGACATGCATCAATAAGCAAGTGAAAAAGTATATAAATATATTATATATGCATATTGTATATAGATCTCACAGATCTCAAGTTCAAAAAGAAGAGGGACGGTACAGTCTCTCTCTCCTGGGATAACATGCCAGTCTGTCAGTAACATAAAGTGTACTGTATAGAAAAAAATTGACATAATCTTCTGGGATGCGCCAAGCCTAACAGGAAAAGAGAATATAATTATTGAATAACCACTGGACGGCGACTCTGCAAAATGATCTTTGTGCGAATGGAAGTCTACGGGAATGTCAATTTTGTAAATGATGTTCCCATTTACAGTAAAATAGATGATGAAGTACAGCACACAAAAGTGACCGCCAGTGTGATCGACAGCTGACAACCTCAACATGGCACTGACTTAATACCACATCTCTAAGCTTCAATAGATTAAACCATGAGTCTATGGATCGAAATCCAACTACACTTTGTAGTCCCACCATTTCCCAGAGGTTTAAAGATAATCTTCTTTTTCATAACAATGTAGATCCAAGAGCATGAGTAGGTGTAGAGAAAAGAAAATACTTTTATCCTGCACTGCCAGATCTGCTTCTCTACGAGTCATTAAAATGTGGTTTCACGCCGTATGCAAGACTGCATTTGTTGTCTTTATAGATGTGAAAACCTGCTCCCTCTGAAACACCAGAGGTTGGAGTCATAAATCTGCTGGATTTGCAAGGATTGCCTATGTGTAGCTCAATTTTTATTACAAAAAAACCTCACCCTAAATGTCTTGTGGTCTCCTACCAGTCACCCAGTGTCTTGCATGTGTGTAAATATGGCACCTTCGCTTGCTTTCTTCAGTTTTGCAGCAGCTGCTGAAATGGGTCAGACTGTGTTTACACTGCTCAAGGGCAACACACTAATGGCTGCAAAACCCTTTGAGATATGAACTGCGTTTCTCTACGACACATCTGCCTGAAAGTCGGAACACAATTACCACAGCATGTGACGGCTTCGCGTTACGTACGGTGGAGAACAAAATGTGTATAAGTGGCACCGGCAGAGGCATCCGTGGCAGGACAGCAGCAGTGTTGGATTAAAGTTAATACCGCCTAATACCGCCAATCTCAGCAGCACTGGAGAAAAAATAATCCAGTTAGTGCGTGTAGTAGCAGAGGCTTAGCATGAAACCAGAATCTAGAACATGATTATTATTTTTTTCTATATCACAAATTGATTAAAGGTCCATAGATGTGGTGATGACAGTGATACAGTGTACATCCTCAGCCTCCCAGTGATAACAATAGCATTTCCAAACATAATATAGTATGTGACAGAACTGTAAAACTTCTTAAAATGGTCAAAAAACAACTACATCTTAAAGTATCTTAAGTATTCAACACATTAAAGGCACATTCATCCGTTTCCTCCATAATCTGAATCATTATTTATGACATTCTAAGATGACCTCATTAGCCAGTTATCAGTTAAAAATAAGATACATTTCGCACACAAGCTGTGGATAATTAAATCCACAGTAAAACACTCACTAATTTCTGCTTCACACCAACCCTCGGGGCAAAAAAACCCCACAAAACTAAAACATCAGAATACACCGAGTTGATGGCCAACTTCAAACACCTCCTGTTCAGTCACCGGGGACCAGTCCACAACAAACAAAGCCAGTTATTCAGCTCAAGAAAAACAATGAGAGGAAAGCAGAGGTTTGGTTTGTACCTGTGCATGTGCCGGATGAAAGTGCCGATACCTTCTCTCCTTCGTCCTGTGGACAAATGCTCGGATGATGTGGCATGTGGAATTGTGCCTGTGAGCGTGTATTTTCACTGAGCGAGGATGAAAGCATGTAACGCCAGCTGAGCCTGTGAATATGCATACACTCCAGTTCTCTCGCTCAATGCACAGCCGTTCCCTAGAGCAGGTGAGTGTGTGTGTGTGTGTGTGTGTGTGTGTGTGTGTGTGTGTGTGTGTGTGTACTTGTATTTGTTCTCACATTAGAACATTTTCTGACATAAACACCGACATCGTCAGGACCAGAAGTCCCCAAGGAGACCAAAACCTGGTCCTAATGAGGCTGAACTTAATTCCTGAGGAACTGGTTAAGTTTAAAGCTAAGATTTAAATTATGATTAAGTTAAGGTGAAGTTACAGTTGAGGTTAGGGATAATGGCAAATGAATAGAAGTCAATGCAGTGTCCTGAGAGGAATAGCTGCTCATTTCTGTGTGTGTGTGTAAGTTCACACTGATCTGCAAGCTGAACGCAGACCTAAGCATAAAAGCGGATCTCGCCCGTGTCCTTTCTACAGACATGCATTGACAGTGATTACCACACTGCTTCCTCCAGGGGGACAGACAGCACCGCGATTAGGACAGGCGTGCGTACACACACTCGCACTCACACTCACACTCACACAAACTTCAAATCTGATTAATATGAGGGAGGACACGTGGGGGGAGGAGCTCAGCACATGTGTGAGGATATAGGAATCAATGACATAAGGATTCGGAAAAACTGAATGAGCTGCAGCGAACAAAGAAAAGTAGCAAAGCAAACACACAAAAAAGATTATTTATGGCTTTTCCTAAACACTTCCATATGCTCCATAAATCCTAGCACATATTTTAAGTGTTTTATTATATGAAAAAAGATAAATATTATTACTGAACTGCAGTGTTATTTTTAGATTGCCTGTGTGGGTGTTTTCCTTACCTCTTCTTGTTTTGACAACAGTTCAAGGCAGAGATGGAGGGCGGCACAGGTTTCACTGGAAAGCTCACAGGTCTCCTTGGCTTTCAGTAGAAGAGGAGCAGCCAATCCTTTAAAAATGGGGGGAAAATGCATATAAATACACTATAAAGTGTTTTTTTCTCATTATAACATATTCATGTAACACAGCTTATAAAGTGGCAAATCTTAATTAGCACCGCTGTTCCCAGACTTTGGGAATTATTTAATGTCTGAAAATTGTATGCAGCTCAACGACACCTTAAATTACACCTGTAAAGATGATTGACACAGATAATAAAACATTAATTATGCGTCTGTCTTGTCAGTCTGTGTCACGCTTAAAGAACAGCTGATCTTTGCGATGAGGTAAAACAGGTGCCACACTATGATTTACTAATGATTTGCCCCGACATACTTATAATGGTCTTGATGGCATGGCTTTGGTTTTTCTATTACTATATTATCCTAAGTGTATAAAATGTGTAAGTGCAGACAAGTTCTGCTTGTAGTTCACAGGAGGGAATATCTATCTAAATGCAAGTTGAGTGTGTGTGTGTGTCTGTGACGGGCATATCTCGCTGACCGTTAGTCAGATCGCCCTAAGATTTTGGATATGGTTTGAGCATGGCCCGATGGTGTGCATCCTTAATTTTCTGCAGTAGGTGGGTGAGACATTTTCACACTGTTCAACACAGAATATGGTGTTATACTGAAACGACGAAGTCGGTGTCCATTCACCAATACACGAGCACATACTTATTTAGCATTAGCATGCTACTATTTAGCGGCCAACTCGGCAAACCTGTTTCCAAAGCAAGGGAGGCAGCGAATAGCATTTGCGTAGCTAGCGGTTTTGTGACCGTCAGCTGGAATCTCTTTACAAGGTGTATTTGATTGGCGGTATGCACATACTTCCTACGAGCACTGCAATAGTTAAACCTAAAGACACTAATAAAAATTGGTATATAATGTGAAATGCAAGTATACTTTATATAAATTATCATTAAATTCCCCATAATCACTCTTGCGGGAGTGTGCCTTTGTTCCCACAGCCCTATGTTCCCACATTTCTAAGAGTTTTTTCAAAATAAGGCCCTATGTTCCCACAGTTCCCGCATTTCTACCCCTGCCTGGTAGTTAAGGGTTCGCCACTCATTCCCGCGGACAGCGATTTGAAAGGAGTGAGCTAGCTTCCAAACTCTCTTGAACTCAAAACCACTACTGGGGTTTCTGTGGAATGACAAACCCTAATACCAAATTTTTATACCTGTACAACAAGCAGTGAAATGTACTCCTGACTTCGCTCCAAGACCGTTCCAACACTCAATTTAAGAAATGTGGGACCATAGGGTTTAATTTTGAGAAAAATCTTAGAAATTAGATGAATCTTAGAAATGTGGGAACATAGGCCTGACCCCACTCTTGCAGCTCATACTTTGGGAATCACTGGTTTAGTGTATTAATAAAGATAATACTGTGTCCAACGTTTGCATTTACAAAACAACAAGAAAAAGAAGGATTAACTCGTTAAGAACATTAAATCGACTGAGGAACAGCAAAACATACTTTGCCTGTGTCATATTAGGCGGTTTGCATAGCTTAATGCTACAGTTGTGCCGTCCCTTGATTGACAGTGGAAAAAAATGCATGGCATTGGCAAATGGGCGTGGCATCATGATGTTGAGTCCACATCCTGGTCCATCAGTCACCAGTGACGGACGATGGCACAGTCGATCTGCACGACCCCTATGAGACAAGTTTGGCACTCACCGAAATCCTCTCCATTCTTCACCATAGACAGAAATATTGCCACTTCACTCTCCAATTTCTGCTGGCAAGTGCTGGCTACCTGCAGAAGCACAGGACAGAGGCACTCACACAGCGGAAGCCTCGTGGCTCAACAAAAGAACAGCAATGAATCACTGAAGCTTCCCTACATGATACGTCTTTACGAACATTTTTATCTCATCTCACCTGAACTGCTTGTCTCAGGTTCCCCACGGCAGCATCACCATCCTCATCACTGCTAATCTGTACTTGAATGCAGTGACGAGTGCTATAGGCTGAATGTGCCTCGAAAGCATCCAACCATTTCTAAGCGGAAGAGTAACATTTGCTTAAGTTATGCAGAAAACGCTTGTCACAATTACACAGGGAGAGAGGCGAGGGTATGGAAACAGTGTGGAGAATCTCACTTTTCTTGTCGCCACTGAATTTGTCTTTGAGGAGACCTTAAAAGAATGCACAGTGTTGTCAAAGCAGCGGACTGTGAAGAAGCAATGATCCCATGGTTTGATCTGGAACGACAAAGGAAAGAATCACCTCGAGTGCAACGTGAGCACAGGATCGATGGAGGTTAATCAAATCATACACTCAGTCTAACCCAGAGGTGTCCAACTCAAATGACCTGGGGGCCAATGAGCGTCTAGTCAGGTCAAAAGGAGGTCGATCTAAAGAAAAAAACACTGCTCTAACCCTCTTCTACCTACCACGCAGTAGGCTTGTGTTAGAGAAGTACATCCCTGTTTTCTGACACCAGCCAGAGAATCAGCCCTGGAATTAGAAAGAGATGAGAGAGCACACAGTGTCCTGACATGATGATTACAGATGCAGACATCCCAGTTTTCACTGCACTGATGAACTAATAATGATCCACAACATCTCAAGAAGTATTTTTCCTTGCAGTGATGGAGTCAGGAATGGAGTAAAACCAGAAATACTTCTAAAATGGCTGATACATTGTGTACAATATACAATATACATGTAAGTACAGTAAATTAAAATGATATTGTTTGATATCTTACTGTCTGTGGTACCAGGAGAGCGTTCCATTTTCAATTACCACCCAGTGGGATCGCCATCCAAGAAACCGTGAACTCTGTTGGTACATAAAGTAAATGACACATTATAAAATTTTGATTGAAAATGTTCCCATTTTAGGATCAATTAAAAAACAAACAAAAAAAAACAACAACTTATTCCACCTTAAATGTATATGGTGTAGAAGAAATGGTCCAAGTTTCTAATATTGAGAACAAATTAATCAGTTTAAGACCTGAAAACAAACACACTGGTACGTGCGAAATAAAGGGTTCACCAAGGCAGTTTGATTTATAATTAATTTGATATTGTGTGCTGTCTGTGCCATGAAATGTAGTGAATCTGAACCATAAAAAAAAAGAATTGCCTGTGTTATTAAGAGAAGACAACAATACACTTCAACATCTGGGTACCTTCCAAAGAGGGCCTTCAATCTTCTGAACCCCTCTGTTCACTTCCTTAGTGGGAGGGGGAAATAATAACTGTAAGACTTTGTGTGCAGACAGAGTGCAGACACAGACTGATTGACAGTTTTCAGTGGGATCTGAGATGCTGTATTTTTATTTTGATGGATTAAAACAAAAAAAAAAAACATTTTCAAAATGTACTTCCGAGCTTTGTGCCTAGCCCTTATAAATGTTACACCATGATTGTGCAAGGCTCATCTCATCGAGCTTCCAAGGAAGAGCAAGGAATGCTGACTAGGTTTTTCCTCAACAGTTTCCAGACCTCAAGTGAACATTCAGTATACAGAGACAAAGAGATTCATGGTTTAAAAAGAATGTGTGCTTTTCGGCAAGCTGCAATATCACAAAAACCACAAGACCACAAACCACAAAAAACACTTTCCTAAGAGACAATGCAAACATTAAATCTGTGATTAAGGTGATATTAGAGGGCTGAATCTGAGAACTAAGGTTCAGCAAATCAAATTTTTTTAGTTAAATACAAATGCACTGGTGCACTATAGGAGAGGCCAGGTGATTAACAAAGCACTCAAACAAAAGAATGAGTTGTACTGTGAGAACCATAGACCTCTAAAACTGATACAGTATATATTGATATACCTGAATATCTTTAAACTAGTGTGTCCTCACCTTGTCCTGATAAGCTGCAACAATGGGTCTGAGTTCATCAGAACACACTAGGTCCAGCGCTGTCTGTTCTGCAACATCAGCCATACAAGTGTGTTATTGTGACAACTTTGTGACTGAAGTGAATTATCAACACAGAATAATCAGAATAATAGAATAACACAGTGCTGAGAACAAGGTAAATAGATGTACCATTGTTGTTCTTGATACTGGGGCTGGCTCCAGACTTGAGGAGCTTTAAAATGCACAGCTTCTGCCCTCTGTAGGCTGCACAGTGTAAGGGTGTATTACCCACATCGTCCCTGCAGTGAATATTTGGAGCTTCCTTTCCACTGAGCTACAGAACAGAATACGGTGAAGTTGAAAACATAGAAAACAGCAGAACGAAGCACTGCACACGATCTGTTCAGACTAAATTGACCTTATTATTAAGGCTAATAATTCTATTGATATTAATATAAATTGAATAACTGATGTCTTCGCTATACTTTTGTGTTTGTTTGTGTGTTAAATATAAACTTAATATAAATCTATAACAACGGTGGACAACATTTTTCTCCAGAGGGACATAGAGAGCAAAGGGCCACACACCAGTATATCTTAATTTTAATTGGACTCACTCTAAAAGGCACCAAGTATAACTATACTTACATTTTTAAATGTGGAAAAAAAAGCTAAAATGAGATGTAGCATGTAATAATAACTATCTGAGATGAAAACAACATAGCGAAACTCAGCAAAGCAAAGCCATGTGTGCTACAAATAATCACTTTTAATCACTCTAACTTTGTGTTCAAGTAAACACAGTAAACTCATTGACACAGTGCACTTCTATGACCTCCTCAAAATAAAAGCCGAGATATTTTTTTTGGAAGTTTTTTTGTTTAGATGCAGGAGTGGGAACTGAAACACTCAGTCTGCGTCATCTCACCTTATGTCCAGCACAATCAGTAACTGTGTAACCACATTATGTCAAATGTACCGTAGGTTTATCATGCTTTTATTTTCCTTTGAGGACATCGTGTGTGTGATCTCTAATCATGACTGATCCTCTAAGACTCTGACATTACACAACACTACATTTTGAAGTAGATTATGCGAATGAAGGCGTTGCTATTAAAATGGCACACGGGCATTCTGCCAAGGTGACGCAAAAGGTCAAACATTCACCAGTTTTGACAGAGTTGTGATGTCCCCCTCTCTGGCCGCCTCCAGAAGCCTCTCCTCCCGCCGCCTCATCTCCCTCCTCTCCGCAGCTGCACAGACAATCACAGTTTGAGAACAAAGGGCAGCCGATCGACACTGATGAGAAGCCATCAGCAAATATTCCCGTCATTCCATTCATACCCTCCAGCATCGTAATGATTTCATCATCCTCCGTGACATCTTTGGGGATTTGAGCGGTTCCATTGATTATGCTGGCGCAGGCATCGTACCGCAGCAACACCAGAACAATCTCCTTAAAAGATCCAAACATTAATTAATTAAAAAGAAATCTGGACAGAACTTGTCATCACGCACGGGCCTCATTTGGAGAGGAGTAGATCTTTGGTGGAGCCTGTGACAGTGATTTAAAATGACTTCAAAGAAAGTAAAGACTGCCTTGAATTACAATGAAGAGCATCTCCTGTTATAATAATACAAAGTGACAGGAAGATGTTTTTTTTTTTTACCTTTCTTCCAGTGTAGGCTGCTTTGTGCAGAGGTGTGTCCCCCATGCTATTCTGCACATTCACATCAGCACCTGCCTGCAAATATGATCCATTATGGAAATATGACAGTGAACATAATGCATGCATGCACATGGCAAAAATGACCATACATGAGCTCTCACCTTGAGTAATTCCTCCACCACGTCTCTGTGTCCAAAGTAACAGGCCATGTGGAGGGGTGTCCATCCTGAGCTGCCTTCACATCTAGCTACAGCAACATAAATAATAATAATACAAAAAAAATGAAATATCTCTGAGCTAAGTGAAGTCAAAGCTTAATTATCACGACATACATCTGCAGTTGACGTTGAGAGGAGTGTTTTGGTCGATCCTGGACTGAAGGAGCTTCTGAATAAAGCAACAAGTGCCTTGTTTAGCATGGAGGAGAAGCTGCTCCTCAGCAGTCTGCACCTCCATTGCTCAGTAATTAAGCTAGCGCACTTGCGCGTCGATAATATTTTAAGCACAAAAAGGTCACATTATTTGGCACAAAGTTGCACGGGAAACAACTTGAGAAACAAGTGTTGAGAAAACACGTCAAAAATCACACAGACTTCCCTGTAGTTCAGTCAGACACGAGACGCTGCTCTCTACCCCCCCGAAAAGTGAGCACGTCAAACAGCTGACAGCAGTTTGCAGCCGTCACGTGACCAAATAGCTTCGGGTCTGAGCAGGGGCGTAGCTAAGATTTCAGCCACCCCAACTGTCAACTCATAGTATTTAAAGTCCCCATGACATCACAATCAACATTTTAGTGATTTATTCACATATATTTTGCTTAAAGGGGACGCAAAATCAACTTTTTAATAATTTAAATCCTTATATTTGGGATTCTGGAGCCCTTATCAGTCGGCAAAGTGTGAAAAAAGATGACTCACTCATGTTTTTTGCGGTCCTCCTCAGTCTAAGTACAGGAGATTAAAGACGCGATATAGATTTCCGCGTTCATTGGGCCGCCACAATGCGCTAAATTCCTGGAATTGTTGTCTCGTGGAGCTCCGCTATGTCCGTAAAACATGCGAGAGTGCTGGTGAGGGCAACGGTAACGTTGTAAAGTCCACGTTATATTCTTGGCTCCACAGTGCAGCACAGAGTTCTACACAAACTTCCAGCCTCAGAGGATTTATCTGTCCAGTGGATACATGTTATATATGACGGCAATGTGCCTGATAGAGCCTGCAAATGATCACTTTTCCAAATGCTAACTGCTGTTAGCTCCCAGTAGCCTCTGTGGCTGATGTAATTTCCTGTCCCTTAAGTTTCTATTAACTTTTTTTTGTGCTTCATGATGAACTCCATCATGATGGAGGGGTTTGCGTTTCTCTGCTTTCTCTTGACAAGAGGTCCAGGCTCTTTTGGGCGTATTTGCTGAGGAAGAGGTTCAGGACACAGAGTTTTATTTTCCAGAACTTTGAGGTGCAGTGGAAATGCAAACCACTACCGGACATTCTTTTCCCCTGGTAAATAAGTTTCTTGTGATAAAAGTTCCTGGAAATGGAGGAAAATTGGTTAATTATGGCATCAATCCAGACTTTTCCTCCTCATCATCATCTAGCGCTTGTCTTAGTGTAACATTGCATATAATACAGCAGCAAAATGTGTTTGTCGTGTGTGTAATTTATTTAAATAATTTTCTATTTGTATATACAATTGAAGTTAATTACTTTAATTTTCTCTACACAATTTAAATAAATAAATAAATAAATAAATAATAATAATAAAAAATACTTAATCTACTGTTGTGGCAGGCCCTGACTTGTGTGTGCTTTAATGTTTATCAGTGGGCAGGTCTGATGCTTGGTGCTGAAGCTGCTATTTGCAAAGTTAATGGGGAGAATGGATTTGCTTGACTTGACGCTGCCCCACTCAAATTGAAGGAGAACGTTTCGGTCGAAGGACATCATTTGATGCTAAGCTGTCATTGAATGTTGAAGCCACAGCACAAAGAGCTGCAGTCCCTTTTTGTCAAGTGAAAATATTTTAGTGGTTGTATGGGTCCTTATATTTATTTAAGGTAAAGGACCGGGGGCTGGGTGGGCTGTTACATATAACCCTTAAAAATAGCACCAAGTCATGAGGCAGAAATAAACTTTCACTCAGAGAGAAGGAGCTGCAGTCACTTTTTAGCAAGTGACAAACTGCATTTTATTGATTGCACTGACCCTTTTTTCAACTGGTTAAAAGCACTCGGTTGTCTGAAATCTGTCAAATATAACCATTAAGAATAAAAGCAAGTCAGTTTGAGACAGAAACACTATTTCAGACACAAGGCAGGACTTGCAGTCACTTTGTGGCAAATGAACAGTGCATTTTGGTCAGCTCTATATAGAAAAGTGTAACAACTAAAAAGGACCGAGTGGGCTATGCTTGCCCTGATGTATTAAATTAAATGGTAACATTTATGGTTTTTATTGAGGTAAAATCTATCAAATGTACCTACATCATGTCATGCACATCCCTCTTGTTTTAATACATAATCTATAATCTGTTTTTTGTCCCAACTCTACAATGTTAATGAACAATGAAGTCATCAGAGCCTTGTTCTTAATCTGTACACTAGATGGAAGCATTTGCTGCAGATGTTGTCTGCATATTGGACTGTGTTTGTTTTCTAACTTCTGCCACAGACACAGTGTTGGAATCTGCACATTGTGGCCACATAAAGCCATAACTTTACCTTTATGCCATTCATCGCAGACACTTTAGGACCCCTATTATTTGGTGTATTAGCTGCAGACATTTTGATTTATTGAAGGTCAGTTCTCCATGTGTAGCTTTGAAAGCCGTGCTTACTTCAAGCAATTGGGTCCCCTGAGATACGTGCATATCTGGAACGGAGGGGAGGCACATGCTGTAATGAAGGTACATGTCAAAGAGTACTTCAAAGATGAGTTACCGAGTCACTTATGAGAGGAAAGAAGTCTTTTTGAAGGGCTCTGTTGCTGGGGAATCTCAAACACAGGAGGGCTAAATCCACAGCAGAGCTGCAGATAAACTCCCAATGGATTAGTTTTAAATACCAAATAATGGCACAGACAAAAGGCGGGCTGTTTACATTTTAATATAAAGAGCAGAATTTGTCAGCATAAAACAACAAACAGCTCTGCAGTGAGACGAACACGGGTGTTTTGCATCTGTCAAAACAACTGCAGCATTTATTGTCAGAGAGAAATCATGGTATACAATTTTGGCGTGCAACCTTTATCCTATACGTTTGTGTAATTAAATTTTATTGGATCTTCTTTCAAATGTTTGTCACCTACTTACATTTACTACCAAAATGCTGATTTGATTTGATCCGTTTTGTGGTGTGAGGTGGATATATACAGAAATTACCCATCAGTATGTTCGTACAAGTCAATAATCACTAAAATTTAACATCATCTTTGTTTGTTTTGGGGTTTTTTGCCTCCTTTTTATTTGCATAATTTTGGCAAGGATCCCACCTACAGAAAGCTAACATTTTGAGCTGCCATGTTGCTCCATCAGTCCAGATGGTCCAATCAGCCAAAGTGTGCGTTTCATGATTTGGTATACGTAAACATCAACATAGTTTTGTGTTATGCAATCTGCAGTCTCAACATTAGATGTCACTACACACTGGACCTTTAAAAAAAAAAACAGCAATGTTACTCGGTCTTAACGTTGTCTCATGTTTACACAGACAAGCTCTCATGCACCACCTCACATGAAAGAAAACAAGCACAGCGTTTTGTTCATTTTACATTTTCTGGTATCTTCTTGATGGATGTAATTATTGCCATGCTTTTATGTTGTTTGATACAAAGGAATAAATACACCCATCAGCGAAGAAATGCATCAAGGTGGTCTTTTCAAATCAGTGGAGCTGAGATGATAGTAATTTTGCCTCACAGTCCAGTTAGATTTGCATTTTACTCTGGATAATTCTCCCTATATTGGTCTAACAGTGAAATAAAACCCTTTCAGTGCTTGGATTAAAAGCAGATTCTCTCTTTGTCCTTGGAAAAAAAAAAAACATAGGCATCTACATTTAATTTGTTCACATACGTGTATATGAGTCATTATCAGTCTCTTAGTTAATTACAATAAATGTGAAGTTATAGAAACACCGCTGCAGACATTAATCAAAGCATATTCATCAAATCAGGTCTGGAGAGGACAGAACCACACTGGGCTAGTTTGAGCTAATTAGCATGGCAATTATTGTAAGCTGTCACAGTTCTTAAGCAATGGGGTGGACTGTGCTCTAGAACGTAATCCTTCACAAATTACAAGATAATGGAGGCAAAAAGAGGCCACTGTTTCAAAAGGAACCAAAAGATAGAATCCCCAACAGGGACATTTTAGGGACAGACATTGAGAGAGAAAGAGAATGAGAGGGAAAGGTAGGGGGGGGGATGATGTACAGCATGTATTCCCTTCACACAGAGCTGAAAAGGAGAGACCAATTTGAATGCTCAGTAAAGGGTCCAAAAAACAACAACAACAACAACAAAAATGTATCTCCAAAAAACAATAGCCAGGAAGTATGATGTGCAGCATGACACCAGCGGATTATTCAGCCAATATCATATAGTTGTCCAACCTAAGGTTAAACATCTGCTGCAAGAGCAGTTAATGTGCAAAAAAGCTTGCAGGACTTTGCAGGAAAACAATCAACTCCAGTGTTTTTAATGAACACTACATAACTGCGGTGCCATTATACTGTACATTCAGCATGGTAGTTGTGCTATGTATGTTCTTAAATGCCCTGCCACAGATTTACTCATCTCATCTATATAGGTAACACAGTGGGAGACAGATGACTCAGAAGCAGAGAAGCCAAGTCCGGTTCAAAATTCAAATGCTCTGGGGTAGACAAGGTCATACACAGTAAGGCAGTCAAAATCCAGGCAAACAAGTCAAGGGCAAAGTAAAAAAATGCACAAAATGGGTCAAAGATTAACACTAGGAAGAATGCAAGAGAGCTGTGCACATGAGGGAAACCAAAAGGCAACCTGGCAAGGACATGTGGTGAATGCTGGACTATATATACACAGGTTGGCCAGGTGAAAACTGCAGAGACAGGATGTAGGCGTGGTCAGTTAAAGGGTGGGAAAATAAAACAAAGACCAGGAACAGGAAGTGGAAAAAAGGCAAGTACCAAATTAAAACAGGAATGAAAAAAAAAAAAAAAAGCCTAAAGTTTTATAAAAGCCTACCAAATTTTCTTTTAAGGGTCATGGAGGGAGCTCTCCAAACTCAACACTTGCTCTTACTATTATCGTGTCACAGTTTATGCTTTCTGGATGCAAATGCAGGCACATAATAGAGGCGGGGTGATGCCACCTCATGTGAAATATTCAGGCTTATAGCAGATCCAGTTTGAGGGGAGGAAAATGAAGACAGGACATTCCACTCGAAAATAGGAGGAAACTCAACAGCAGTTCGGGGGAACAGAGTGGAGCTGAACAGACAAATTGACAAAGGGGACAGAAGACTAATGCGGTTTATAGGGATACATTGACACAGCTGAACCTCATAATGGAGAGGGAGACACTGCAAAATAGACAGGATGATAAAAAAAACAGGAATTAAAATATCACAGATACAGTATAACATCAAACTAGTGTTTCACGGTTGGAGATTTGGACAAATAGGCATTTTTAAGCCATGGTTAACATCAACAACCTTACAATTTGTTTGAAAATGAACCAGACTGATTAAACATTGATCATTTACATGAAAGGCTCTCATTCTGAAGGTAAGGTGGGGTCTCCTACTCAGTGTGAAATATTGTGTATGATGTGTACATATATATATATATACATATACATACGCATACGCGCACGCACGCACGCACGCACGCACGCACGCACGCACGCACGCACGCACGCACACACGCACACACACACACACACAATGTGGGCCTTTATGAGACTGCACTTGTGTCATTAATGGTAAAAGTGTTAGGAAATAATTATTTTCTTGTTCTTTTTCCTTTATGATAGCTTTATATATGCAAATGATCATTGGTGCTACATTTATCATCATTTTTTTTTTACTTGACATATGACTCCTCAGACACATTGATTGTATCTTTAAAATGGTCTCAACAGCCTTGTCTCTTGAACATTAACCCCCGGTGGATCATCAGGTTTACCTATTATCTTCACAGGGTTTTTGTCAGCATTGGCGGAGGTGAGACGGTATATCATTAATGTTTATATGAGGAATATAATCCTGAAATAATTGCTTTAGAACCAGCTTGATACTCTAGAATTAACACGGCACTGTTTAGAATAGATTATTTGCCCGTTTCCTTTAGCAAGGAAAGTGAAGTCACAGCCTTATATTGAAGCTCACGTAATGGAAATTTACAAATTTAAAAGCAAGATGGAGCAATGCATCTTACCAAACCACGATTTAAAAAAGTGACCAGTGTTGTGCATCATGAGGGAAGAGAACATATAAAGCATGTTTGTGAAAGAGAAAACAAAAGACACGACAAAGAATGTTTTGACTCTAATTAATTTATTCCCCTTTTAGCCTAATCAAACCTCACACATTCTGGTTATTTAACATCCCAGTTTTCCTTTTAAAGTTGACATAATTTGTGGAGTAATAATTACAGCGCAGTTCCACACTGATGACTTATTCAACAAATGCTGGTATTAGGGTGGGGTACATTTATACAAGGATTAACCAGCTTGGAACTTTTGAAAATGAAATGAAAAATTTAACAAGTTGAATAAAAAAAATAAAAAAATCTGTCACGATGAGGCACACCCACAGCATTTCAATGAGGGTCTGTGGATGTGGAGCATAATGTAAATGCCAGACCCCCCTTCATCTCACAGGCAGCTCTGCCAAAAACTGTGAGGCTGTGAAGCCATTCAACTACGAGTTGAGCTCTCTCATTGACGGCTCTGCATGAGATGTAAAGATTGACGCTACCATGGCACATGTACCATTGCCAAAAATATCAATGCATATTCTTCTACCAATTTATCCTCCACATGAGAGCTGCGAGGGTCGCTGGTGCCGATCCCAGCTGACATACGGCGAAAGGCTGGGTACACCGTGGAGAGGTCGCCACCAGTCCATCACAGGGCCACATATAGAGATAAACAAAACCACTCACTCTCACACTTACAGTCAATCTAGAGTGTCCAATTTACCTAATCCCCAAATCGAAGTATTTTTGGACTGTGGGAGGAAACCGGTGAAAACCCACGCACACACACACACACGGGGAGAACATGCAAACTCAACATGCAGAAAGGCAAGACTGCTAACCACCACTACACCAACCACGTGGCCTGATCAGGTGTACTTCCATTGTATGGTAAGGAAATGTTTTGATTTCATAGGGCATTGGACAAAAAGAGAAGAACTTTCAGCAGAGTCCACTCCTCGGAAGAGCCTGCAGAGCACTCTGGACGGATGACTTTCGGTCCATATTGCGACTGTTTGCTGCCATCTCATCATCTTGCTGTCTCGCTTTATTCGCGTAGCTATCCTTCTTCCGCCTTCCCTCCATCGGTTGTGACATTAAAAGTATCGTGTCAATGTCACCACACTGACACAAGAATAAAGCACTGCTGTACTGAGAAATACAGGAAAAAGTCATGTGGAGCCGATTGATAGGCTTAATCAGAACTGACTCACATTACTACATCTTCAATGACCTGCTCAATGATATGCTGAAAAGGTACAACACATGTGTGAATAACAGCATGCTGTATTATAAAGATGGTCTTTGAAGGACTTCTTGTAGTTTATATGGGGAACGGGGACATCCACTGCCATCTTATCATTTAATTACGACTGTGATTACTTTGAATAGGCAGACTGTTACAGTACGATAGCATCAGTACTCCAGCCTAGCATCCAAACACAAACACTTGAGCACTAGAGTAATGGAGAGCTACTGCACGGCACAGTATAATTGCAACAGTAGAGCCTCTGTGCAGCCTCTTTGTTTCTGAGTGCCCTCTATATTCAGATGACTCACCTCACATGCATTTTAAAATCCAATGACAATGCACCTGCTGAACTAATTGCTGCCCTGACACACTTTTTTTCTGTTCAATGTGCAGTTCATCAAAATTCATAATAAAATACACCTTGTGCTTTGGAGATGGCGTTCCAAATATTTTAGCTTTTCCACACAGTACCCAGAGGAGCAGAGTAGTGTGAGCGCTTTAATGATTTAACATTAATGTTGGGTTGGGTTGCATCACCGGTGTGATCGATACATTATGCATGACACTTATTTAATTCTTTTGGAATAAAAGATGTTTACTCTGGTGGAATCGAATAAACGCAAGAGCAAAACTGTTGCTAAAGTTTTGTCACTTATGGGGTGCCCCCCCCCCAATTATAATCCATGATTCACGCCTCGTGATGGCAGAGAGAAAAGCTAATTTTATTTCTGTGAGAAGTGTCACAGCACAACAATAGTGCAGCCCTGCATAGTATAAACATAAATGCATTAGTTTCCATGGCGGCACATCACCAGTTTCTGTGATGTCTTTGTGTCTTTGTTGAATATTTGAATAACTGCCATTCATAACTAGTGGGTGCTTCACTGTCATTAGCCTCGTTTATAAGAAGCCCCAAAATGACCTGAATATTCAAATTATATTTGACAGACAGTGTTATTAATATGAACACTTGGGATTGTTATTCAGACTCTTCCAACTAAAAACCGAGTTACAATCGTGTACAGTATAAGATTTAATGTTGAATCTGTTCAGTATCCGTTGCCAGATATGTTCTTTTTTTCACCTCTTTTCTTTTTTGGAGTTGCACTATTGTGCACGTTGTTTTCTGAGCTGTCAACCTGATGTGCACAAGCAGAAACAAAGCATTCCTCATATGGTAAAGTGCCCGGGCCTTTATCTTTTGTCAAAACTGACATTCTGGAAGGGAAAATTGAAGCACATGATATGGCACAAATGAATAAAAAATTAAGAAACAATCACACCGTTTCTCCTTCAATTAGATTGTCACAATTTGTTCAAAAAACTACAACAATATTCTTAAAGGTGCATTATGTAATAAATCTAAAGCAACTGGCCATAAAATCCTCCTAATATGTCACAGAGACTCAGGAATAATGTTCATATAACAAACTGAACTCACCAACAACAACAGTACAGACAAAATATTTGCATTAAAAAAAATATTTTGCAGACTGCAAATCATGTTTATGTTTTGAAATCCTGTTTTGGCATGTGGCGCCACCTACCGCCGTCTACCAGTCATTGCAGTCAGTAGAGTCTCAGCTGCCGAGCAACCACGGGTTGCCAGTTACATTAGAAACTAAATGACCTCAGTATTTTTAATTTAAATGTAGTAACCGTTGTTGGCCACATTCTTACATATGGCATCAAAAAACACCAAAAGTCCAAAAACACCAAAAAAGTATTCCACCAAAAACACGCAAAAATGGTCCTTAGCGATGCATTGCACAAAAAGTAGAAAAATGGAGAGATCTCACCGGCAAGGCAGGCTCAAACAAATATATTCCATCAGGATTTCTTCAAGTAATTCCTTTTACTCTTAGGTTAACTCCTTCTCAGGATTTTGGTGGGGCTTTAAGATTCCAGGATTACTCTCCTCCTCCACACCAAACATTTCTCCATTGATCACTACCTGCTTCCTGGTACCTGTCCGTAGGTCCTCCCCTTGTCCTCTGAGGTCACAAGGTTTAAAGTCCCAGTCACCTTTTGACATGTCGCATACATCAAAATCACAGTAGCCTGCAAGTAACCCAAAAGATTATTAACCTTGCAAGGATTTAAAACATTATGTTAATTTGACACTTTAATTTACATATACTTTGTAATACACTCGAAACGCCATGTGGCTGTTCAATTCGAACAGATATTTCACTGGGGCCTGATTGAAGCTGCACCGAGACTCCTACACTTGCCATGTGCTGTTGCCTGCAGTGGAACCTGTGTTGCAACAGCGATGTGACTAACTCTGAGAGATGGTGGTGGTCCCATTTGTGAGAAAATAACAGTAATTTAAGCTGGGCTCCTTCAGTCACTTCTGCTGTTCTGCAGTGTTTCTCATTTCTCTCAGACCACAGCTGGGGGACTGACAGGCTTGTATCAGAATGCAAATAAGTGCTTCAGCTTCCTCCACTTTATGTGTCACTGGAAGCTTAAATACACACACAGGAGATTAAGAGGAAGTTAAAAATAATATACAACTTCCACTATATTTATTATATTATATATGACTATATTTGACTTTAGGTGCCATAGAATCTTCTATTACAACTGGCAAACCTGTTGATATCACAAGGCTTGCTGTAAGAGTAAGAGTAAGTAAGAAACAGATATTTGTGCCTCCTTACTGGTGGTCTGATTACATTTTAAGAAACAATCCCTCACTAATTTTGACAAATTTGTTTATAGCCAAAACATGAGGTTCTTCAGTGAGGCACAGGTTCATAGTCCTCACAGTTTGACCTCTTTCATCATTGTGCACATAGCTGGATATTTGAACAAACACATCCAATTCATAGATCTCTGCATGCAAACACTCAAACACAATTCTCCTTGTCCGAACTGAATTGCACCTTCATTTTGTGTAATGGAGTCATCATGCGTTTCTCCTGCAGCCTTCCTCACCCCCCACAACATTCCACAAGGTTGTTTACTGGTTTAGTTTGAGAGCATATTCAGTAGTGAGAGCATGTGCCAAATGAATCAAATATGAGGTTTCTATAAATAGACTTCATTTGGGATGAGATACAACTGGAGACTATTAAACAGGCAGATCAGTGCATGGGGTCGATTCACGGGATCAAAGGAAAATAAATTGACTTTTAATCAATTAAAATATGGCAACATTCGTTTGTAGTTGAATAGGATGATAATAGAACAAACACAAGTTTAACTGAATTAAGTTGCTGCTGAAATATCATTTTAGTCATATTAGAAAGGGTTTTCTACATGTGTGACGGACTAACAGAGCAGGAGACACCAGTTATTACCAGTAAATCACGCGTAATTGGTTGTGCCAAGGCAGCGTTTTGAGGAGAGCGTGGTGCGCTCTCTTGTGTGTGTGTGTTTTTTTCTTGGACACTGTGCTCAGGCTGAGAGAAAGCGCAGCGCTCTGAGTCCACAGTGCGCGTTGGATGGATGCAATGTCCATTCGCCGAGCACCTGTTGCTGTTGTCAAAGTGTCACCGCTGGTCGACCGCGTCGTTCGCCTCACACCAGGACCATGTCGCAGGATCAGACCGATTCCAACTCCAGCGGCTACTATTTTGACAGTGCTTCCAAAAAAGTCCAGGGCAGACTCGTGTTTTCTGGAGCCACGTTTGTCATCCTGATGGTGATGATGGTGACTTTGGTTGTAGTGATAGTTTTGGGGAACGCACTGGTCATTTTGGCCTTTAAAGTGGACAAGAGTTTGAGGAGACAGTGCAATTACTACTTCCTCAATTTAGCAATATCAGATTTTCTTGTAGGTAAGTCCAGCCTTATGTATTTTTATTTTTTTTATTGAAACGACAGAATAAAATGTAGATTTGCTAAAAGTGTTGTGTTTGTTTTGCTTTTTTCAAATATGTAATATGAAATCCTTCAACTATGATTTGGTGCTGTCATGGTATGTCTGTCACTTTCTTTCTTTCTTTACAATGTGATTTTTCATGCCCACCAGCATATATATCACTTAATTTAGAGGTAAACATTTACAGTAATATTTGTTCTCATAATCATAAGCATCTATGAGACACATTCATTTAATTACCTTACAGTTTTCTGTTACATATATCATAGCTATATACTTGACTGTTGTAATTACATGCATGATAACATGCAAAACAAAATGAATGAGTGCACATGACTGAAATGCTGTTGTGTATGCCACTGTTGTGCTGTTTATGCAGGGGCATTCTGCATTCCAGTCTACATCCCCTACACCCTCACAGGCAGGTGGACACTGGGCCGAGGACTGTGCAAACTGTGGCTGGTCATGGACTACCTGCTTTGCTCTGCCTCGGTCTTCAGCATTGTCCTCATCAGCTATGATCGTTTCCTGTCAGTCACCCGAGCAGTGAGTGGAAAATCTTGCACCTATAACACACACACATACACACAGGGCCGTCAACGTGAATGTACAATTGCAATATTGCTGAAGAAATGTAGACTTGGGCAAAATGAAATGAATGTTTGAAGTTAATTAAACATGCTTGTTTTTTTTTGTTCTCATTTTCTGCTTCTAAAATTGCTTTTATTATTATTTTTTTTTTTACCTTGTTGTCATCCAATTGTGCACTGCCTGTGGCTTAATTTCTGACTGGTGAGCCTCCCAGGTCATTGATAGGGGCAGTGCCACCTCAGTTTCCCAAATGTGTCCATCTGCAGAGGTTAATCATTCCTGACCCGTTCAGGCCCGGTGCCACCCCTAATTATAGTCGTCCCCCTTGATGAAGATAAAGAAAGTCACATTTTGACTTTGGGCCACAGAAAACAACAAACAACTGTCAATACACTATAACATTTTTATGGCCACACTTGAAGACTTAAATATGTATACTTTCCACGTCTAATAATGTTAAACTATGACTGTTTTCTCCCTGTCTTAGCACTTATGTGAAGTTAGTGTAATATTTCCAATGCACCCACTGAATCTGTTGCTGTGGCTTGTCTGTGCATTAGCCGACTGACTGTATCCTATACACTGAGTGTCAACGCAGAGGCGGGATGAGGCTTGGCATAGTAGAACAAGAGAGTGTTCTGTTTCCCTTCACAAGCCAACACTTAACATCAGAGCAATGAATACAAATAACACCAGAGAGAGCCTCTTCTTTAATTAGCCAGCTTTGATCATAGCGATCCTCCTCCATGCCATGGTCCTTCTAACCTGGAGAGATCAATCATAGCAGAAACAGGCCACCGGCAGCCAAGCAGCATTTTCCTAAAAGCATTTCTCTCTGAACATCCAAAGACAAAAGGATCATCAACAGTCACAGCACAAAGTTTGTCTTTGGAAAAGAAAAGACGGATTAGAATTAGATTACAGTTGGCAGTTAAATTAAATGGCGGCACATTAACAAAATGCAACATGCACTGTAACAGAGACGATCACATTATGCTTTAGTTTTCATTACAAAAAAAAAAAAAAAGACGCTGAGATTCATCCGACATGCTCTCTGGAGGAATCAAAGATTATAAGGATCATGTAAAATATCAGATTGGATTCACGAGGACACTTGATTCAGTTGAGTGCTACATCATTACGTGAATCGGAGGCAAGAAAATACCCAATTAATTTATGCAAACATAAACTGAGCCATTCCTCCTTTTCTTTTGAAGAAGAAGTGCAGTCACTGTGGCGTAGCTTCAAAGCAGCTGGAGAGGTTGTAAAGTCTGCTGCCCGCTGAACAAGAATGTGGACAGGGACATAGGATGTGACACTAATTGAGACAAGTGGTCATGAGAGGTGCTTAATTGACTTAACACTCATTCACATGCTTTTCTGTGCCGCATGCTGTCCGGGTGTTGTAAACATTAACAATTCATGTGTTTTATCTGCATCAAAATGTGTTTGACTTCACATTTAATTGTGTGTCTGGTGGCATATGATGTAATCAAATGCTGCAATATTATATTCTAAAATTCTCGCTGGAGCTTTGGTGATCAAGGTTTTCTCTGTTTGTTTAGAATGATATTGTAGAACGTGTGGTTTATGGCCCTTAAATGTGTTCACTCACTGTACCTGTGCTGTTCATTTTGTTCACTGAGTTATGGAAACACTAAATTAAATTACATGATAAGAACAGTTTTGAGATGATTGTACTTTGCCTTAGTTCCTGCATGTTTTGCTGTTTATAAATGCTTGTGAGTTGTTGCCACCACAGCAGGAACCTAAACAATTAATACATTATTTTATGAAAACATATCACCAGCTTATACGTTATAATACAATGCTATAGAATAACTTGCAGTATCATCTTATTTATATCTTGCAGAGATTGTATTTTTTTTCCCCTTAAAAAAAGTCAACAGTAATACAAGAAAGAATTCACCACCTGAGCAATTCTGCTCCCATTACTCAACCTATATTGTGATTTATGCTTATATTTACTGCAGGTAAGTTATCGTGCCAGGCAGAGCATGACTCATCAAGCCATAATCAAGATGATTGCTGTCTGGGTGCTGGCCTTTGTCCTGTATGGCCCAGCTATTATATTCTGGGAGCTGGCTGTTGGCAGAAGTCGTGTGCCAAAGGATGAGTGCTTCGCGGAGTTCTATTACTCTTGGTATTTCCTGCTGAGTGCATCAATGCTGGAATTTTTCTCTCCTTTCATCTCCGTGGCTTTCTTCAACCTCAGCATTTACCTCAACATACGCAGGAGGAGGCTTCACGGCAGGAAGGCCCAGCTGCACCTTCAAATGAGTGAACCCGCCTCCACTCAGGGGGAAAGTATTTCCCTGCCCCACAACTTGGGATTTGGGATGAAACTGGCTGTAAGGGGCTCCATCCACTCCCAGAGCTCCTCTCCCAGTTTGGGAAAACCAGATCCCTCACCCAGCAGGGCGACCCAACCCAGCCGTCTGTCCAGGGATAAGAAAATTGCTAAGTCCCTGGCCATCATAGTGTGTGTGTTTGCCATCTGCTGGGCACCATACACTCTACTGATGATCATCCGCGCTGCCTGTAGAGGGCGATGCATTCAGCACCACTGGTACGAGGTCACCTTCTGGCTCCTGTGGCTCAACTCTGCCATTAACCCCTTCCTGTACCCACTTTGCCACAGTAGCTTCCGCAGGGCATTTAGCAAGATCCTGTGTGCAAAGCGGCACAGCACTCCATCATCTGTCCCTCGTGCTGGCCAGTGACAAGTGCATGGACAAACAATGTGCCAACGCCATGGATGGAAGCATTCAAACCCATTAAGACCACAGCCTCAGCAAATGATGCCAAACTGTGCAACACACTTTATCACATAGAGACCATAAACGATGTTGGTAGTATGTAGTATAATGTAATTGCCAATCACTTTGCTGTGTTGATATCTAAAGTATATTAAAAAGAAATCATCATTCAAGCATGAAAATAAAAAAAACACTGCTTAAAATGCCAACACAAATCTTATCAATGTCAATGAACACGTGTCATTTTTCACTTACTGGACTGAATAATACACATTTGTTGCTGTTGCATGGGTTTGTTGACTGGAAAAGAACAAACAACTGAAATACAGACTTGTTGATAGAAACAATGCAAATAATATAATAATGACAAATGTCAGCTTCCTATGTACTGTACCGTGTTTATCTGCAGATATGAGGTGAAGAAATCCAATCACGCTCATTGTCTACCTTGTTATACTGTATGATGGACATCCTCTAGAAAATAAAAAAGACACATTGGTTTGTTATGTGAGTTAATTCTCTATGCTGAGCTGCACATATACATTATATTCAATTATATTCATGCAAAGTGCTGCATCTGCTGTGACGTCCTTCCTTCAGCTGATGTAAAAACAGATCACTATCACCCTCTGCTGTCAGTGAAGTTTATGTCGTAACAGCACAACGATGATGAAAACACAAAGTGCAAGTAAATGTATACGTTTATGCAAAATGTTTCTCCAAAGCCTGACAATGGGACTTCCCTATTCTTTTCTTTTACATCCCATTAATAGATGATAGTGTGCATTAATAGTGTAATTTCCTGCACTTACTTTACCCCAAATGTACAAAAATATATTTTTTACACTATTACAGGACAACAATGTAAAGAAAATATTCACATTTCTAAACTATTATCTAATTAGTATTGATTATAAATGATGTTGCCTTTAAAATAGGACCAAGGAACATTGCTACCGTTGTTTTAAATAATATTACTTGACAATCTTTATTGCTGCTGTATAAAAACCTAACAGTAAAGTTTCTCACTGAGACACTTTAATACAGAATATTAAAAATAACTGCTTTGTACAATTTGTTTAATTAGCAGGTTAGAAAATGTGAAGCTTGTAAAAAAAGGACATTTAACTTTTTTGAATAAAAAAAAAAATCCCAGAAGTTACATGTTTACAAATAGCACTTGAACACAATTTTTCTTTCAGGAGCGAGTGTGTGTATCCTTGTGCCACTAGATGTCACCATTAACCTTTACAGCATCCCGTGTTTGCAGAGACTGAGGCTCAAGACTCAATTCATCACAGACTGAACACAGAGTTTTGTTTCTGTTCACAGGGCTCTTTTAATTCGCTGTTTGTGTTTTTTTTTAATCCTCAGTTAAACACACGTTCTGTTGTTCCCTCTAACACCGATGGGTTCAAAGGAAAATAATTAATAATGACACATTCCTGTAGAAATCAGTGGTGCCATTCAATTGTTGTGTGCTTATTTGTGAAAATTAAGCATACGACTTGTGTCTCTTTCGCTTAAAAGAATAATGATTTAATAAATGTTTTGAAGAACAATTACCAGCAATTTCTGGTTAATTTTAAGTGACTTATAATTAGGTTTAAAAAAAATAAATAAACACATTTCTGTAATGGGCATACAGGTTTTACGCACAGTAAGACATTGGATAACAACAACAACAACAACAATAACAAACTGTTTAATTAATGTACCGTGTTGCAACAAATGCATGCCAGCATTATGTCTCGTAGTTGCTGTCTTCTTGATGGCTAATTGGGTCAGTGCCAAGTGCAGAGTGGCTTTTGTTTGATGTGCAGATGAAATGCTGAGAGTGCAGTCCTGTTTTTGTATTGTTCTCCAGTCTGGGTAGGTAAGATATGATAGATTAAACAAGTTCTTTCCAGATGCAGACTTATTAAAGGTGTAATTATGCCATCATGTTAGATAGTAGGGTTACATTTGCAGGTGCCTGGGTCCCACTGGGGACTTACATTGCTCAAATTGTTGCTGTTGCCTGTGTGCACATCTGGGCCCGTGGTCAGGTGCTGGGAATAAGGGCACAGCTGCAGGGAACAGGCCTCTGCTCCCCCCCACTCAGTCCCAGTCCTCCCGTGGCATGGTGGGGGGACAGAAGCACACTTCTGACCAGAGGGATGCAGGCACATTTCCCTTGGGGTGACAGAACTGCATTTATCAGCAGAATGGCAAGCCAGGCTTTCCTCTCTATGTATCTCAGTGCGACAGCAGAAGCTATATCACTGTGAGAAGCGCTCGCGTGGTGTGTGCAGTTATAGCAGGAATACTGCCGTTGATTTTGTTGATAGATTGAAATGTCATGGCAGGAGAGCCAAACCAATTGGCGACAGGTTCTGTGTGATGTTATTGGATATCATACCTGCTTAAATCGGTCTTGGTGGGATAACACCGTGAAAAATACAGATGGGAAGTAATCATTTTGTGTATGTTTTGTGTATCTCTCCCTCTCCCTCTCCCTCCCTCTCACTGTCTGTCTGTGTGAGTGCGTATGTGGGTGTCTATGACCCCAAGCAATGTGTCTAAAAGCTGTGACCCTAAATAGACTACACCTGTGCCCCTTAAGATTATAGAGGTCCATTAGCAAGAGTCGCAGTTGGTGATCAGAGGGGGGAGGACCTAGATAACTCCCTCATGAGAATCTCTGTTTAGTTAAAGGTTAAATTTTGGAGCTTTGTTAGAACCGTTTGATGCTGAAACATGTTTGTGATCAACATAATAGATCTGCTCTACAGGACTATATAAAAGGTGACATATTTATAATAATGTACTCGGAAGGATTATAGCAGTGTTGGAGTGAAAACCTGCAGACAAGAAAAAAAACATTTAAAAAAAAACATTAACAACAAAGTTAAAACTCTGACCTATTTTGAGAAAAAAATAGTATCACACACCGTTCACTTACCCAGCAAAGCAAATGTAAACTACAATTAATATTTCATGAGCGATACACTCAAGAAGAAGAAAACTGAGTATTTCTGCTTGATTTTTTTTTTTTTTGGCTTTTCCGCTCTCCTGTTTTTTGCTCCGTGCTTTTTTCCTGCAGTGTACTTCCTGACTAGAGATTAAATAATTCCATTGGAATCCTCTTAGGATGGGTTCCCAGCACTTGGCAATTAAACAATTACATTTAATCAGCATGGGGCAACGCTTCAAGTCACCCTCATTTCAGACGTTGATTAAAAGCAATTCTGCAGTGGTTATTGCTGTCGACTTTCGAAACTGTGGTTCACTTAGGTTTACTGCGTCTGTGAGGTCAGGTTGGATAGCAATATGGCAGGTTCACTGGTGGCTGAGAGCTGTATCTGCCTCTGGTGGGTAAAACAGTAATGACAGAACTCATGGCAGACCTTATATTGTCCCTCAAGTCAGAGCTAGTTAGATTACTTGGAGACATTATGACCCTACAGCGAAGAGGACTCAAGGAACAATGGAAAGGAGTGGGGCATTAAGTTATGCATGTGGGAGTATAGATATAGGCCAGTGTTAGTGTGATCTTTTTTTTTTCTCACATTAAACGTGTATTTGACTGTGTTTCTGCACAGCTGCGTTTCCTCTTGCATCTGCATTTAAGTGCATTCAGCTTGAATGACATGCGCCTCCACTTGTACAAATTCATCATGCAATGCAATAACATGACAATGCACACAAGCTGAGAGAGAAAGGGAGAGAGAGAGAGCACAGGGGGAGGGATTGGGGGGGTTTGTGTGAACCATATTTGACATGATGCTTGAGTGGAAGGATGCAACGTGGCAAAGAGATTGAGCAAACTATAGTTCTCCCTGTGCAGTGCAGATGAGTTGTGATGGATACCCAGCCCCCTCTTGTGAAACCCAGGTGCCCCTGTTTCATAAGGCACCCCACTGGCTCTCCAGCCCTCTTAATTAGCAGCTTCCGTCAGCTGGCACCCAGGCCTTGGAGCACCAGTCACTGGCCTCTGCTGCTGAAGGAATCCAGTTCACTCCAGATCTTCAGCTTTTCTAACAGATGGATACATGGGCGGGCTGAGTAAGAGGCATCAAGGTCTTTGCAAACCTGCAAATCATCTGTGATATTTCCTCGTATCACGATCACATGCAAGCTGGCGGGAGGAGAAAAATACTGTTGAATGCCGCAGTTGGTATGTTTTGGTTTTGATAACGATGGGCAACTGCAGAGAATGGGCCCGGCGCCTTGTGTCTCAGCTGCGGATCTGCTGCAACAAGACATTGATGATTTTTAAATGATGAAGTCAAATATAGATAAAAGGTTTCTCCAGGATGAGAATTGTAGCCTCGCAGTATCATAGCAGCACAGTAACAATAGTCTCCTCTAATGACATTCCCCCAGTAACTTTTTGCCTCGACAAATCTCACGGGAGATGCACTACAAAAAGTGATAATTACATGAAATATACATACAGAATAAAGGGAGCATGTTTACATAACCAGGCCCATAAATATCTGACTGGGAAGACATTGTTCTCCGACTCCTTTTAAGCTGATCTCCCAGGGATGCCATTTTAATGACATGATGGTTTAAAGAGATGCTGCTCCATCTCGTTCCATATTTAATTAACTTTTGCTTTTCTGACACAGAGGAAAAAACAGAATAAAGAAAGTGTGATAGAGAGGAAACACACTCCATAGTGAGGAGACAATAACAAATAGCTGGAAGAACAGAGACGGAGGTGTGTGGGGGGGGGGGGGGGGGGGGCAAGAGCAGAGACCCTGTCATGCTTTTGTGAACTGTTTACAATACAAGAAATGCAAAGAGAGAGGACGGGAGGTTGGTGGTGCGAGAGTGAGACTGATATGGGCGATAACGGGAAGCCTCAGATTAAAAAAAGATCATCATCGTGAAATGAAAAAAGGGGAAGGAAGACAGAGAATGGGGCCTTTTTTCATCACTAATAATCTTATCACATGAACATACATGTCAAAATTAAGCAGCATGTTAAGGTGGCTTTCCAGACGGTGAAAAAATTAAATGAAATAAAAATCATACCTTCTGTTTTCGCATTTCACTTTTGGCTCCTTCTCGTCATTATTTTTTTTTTCCCATTGACATCAACATTAACATAATAAACACAAATATTTCTGCTCAGTACAAAAACACAGCTAAAGACATTTACCAGACTAAATAGGGTTATGCAGACTTGTGTGGTTATATGGTTATATATATATATATGTATATATATATATATATATATATATACATATACACATATACTATATACACATACACACAATATGTATATTACACACACAAACTAACAAACAAACTCAACCATTTGAACAGCTGACAATAAAATCAAATCATTTAACAAATGAATTCGTGTTCTGGCACCGAGATAAAAAATGACTCAGTCCAGAATCCAGAGTGCCTCTTTTCCAGGCAGTGTGTTTTCCATTTTTCTCTCAGCTGTATACAGTGTACGCTGCATTATTGATACTTTCTTTCCCTTTACTCTGCTCTTGTTAGACTCCTCTTCTTTGTCCTCACCTCATCACGCCAGCCACACCGGCTGTGGAGCCTGGAGAGTTGCAGTGATTTTGACCCCACCTGGTCTATATTTTATTGCTTGGTGTTTAATACATTTTTGAAAATCCTCCCTCCATCCCATCAAAAAAAAAAAAAAGAAAAGAAAAGAAAAGAAAAAAAAATCAGGTGTCTGTCTTGGTGAGGCAGAGGGAGATGACTGGAGGGGGATACTCACCTTCAGTTCTCCCAGTTCAGGAGACAGGGGGGATCATTAGGAGGGGCTATAGAGGAGGGAAGAGTGTGATTGGGTTTGTTTGTCTATATTTGTGGAAACTCACTGATAGACTGGCGACTCATGCAGGGTGTAATCCTCGTGCGCTGGCATATCGTCTCCAATCCTCAGTGACCCTGAAAGAGACAAATGGTTTATGACATGAAAGGAGAGAAGACAGCTGCATCATTCCAATACAAATAAGCACTGAATGAATAGTTTATTTTCAAATACATTTATTAACATGTTCTCGTTTTGTACTTGTGTGCAGTCTGAGGTGAAGGACGAAGATGATGATGCACAGAAAGACCTGAGGGTGATATTAACACCTCCAGGTCAGTAATAATGCCACTTATTATCATTTTATATTACTCTTATTATTATATTACTTTTATTCAGAAAGTGGTGTATTTATTTTAATTTTAATATCAGAACATATTGTTATATTATTACAAATTTCAATTTTCAATTTTGTAATCAATAGCCATACAAATGTATATTAGGGAGGAGGCTTCTGCACTGTATTCACTTCTTCAAAATCTTTTATGCAAAATGAATAACGTCAAATCTAATCAAACTGAATCCACTTAAAAAAGAAAAGAGAAAGAAATCACAGTCAAACGGCAGAAGTGCAAAGCAACACATGAGTCTCTCCCAACTTTAAATGTTTTCTGCATATTCCTGGCTTTAATTTACCCCGTAAAAATATCCATTGAGATCAAGAACCCTTTTTTTCAAGGGAGCCCTGACACGACCTGCTGTGCATTCACATCATTATAAGATACATTATAAAGGACATAACACCCACTCAGTTACCCAGCAATACATTGATTAGTATATACTATATATTACTGCTGTTTTTTTTTTTTTTTAAATCCCTCACACTACTTGTACTATATTGCTCAGTAATGCATTACTGCACTGCTGCAGGCTGAATTATCACTCAAGTAGAAATTATTTTAAACCACTTAACTTTGAGGATGATAATTCATGGTATTTTCTTTTAACCCTTATTAATATTCCTACAATGACATATTTAAGATGCACATTTCTAAATTTCATAGACCTCAGAGTAGGATTTACTTAAAATTACACACGAAATACACAAAAGCCAACAGCAAAGACCCCTGTGCTCGAATCTATAAACACAATCGCACGGCTACATTCTGATGTTCGAGGCGTCCATTTTGCTGACACCGTTCTGAAGTGAAGAGATGGCTCTGTGGATGTGAAGTGCCGTTGTGAGAGATTGGGTTACCCCAGACACTCCCAGAGGATCTCCTGGCCAAATGGATCTGGATCTCATGCTTGGGCGCACATATTGAATGCCATAAGAGGTCTCTGAGGTCTCCTTCGGTGGGAGGAATGCACAGCCTAACAATGTAGACTTTTCACCAAACTAAATTTTGCACCAAAGAGGACCAACTGCAAGGACACCGGAACACAAGGGACAAGCACTAAATGCATACTTATATCTGTGTTGGTTGTTTAGACAGGATAAAGTGGCACATTTTTAGCTTTTTTGGATATCAACACACTGCACAGGTTGAGTAGGAACTCATAATTCTTTGATAATGTCTTAACATGAGGCTGCCTCTTGTCTCTTGAGGGCTGTGCGTATAAGAGCGTTGAATAAAAAAAAGACCCGAAATGCTATTTTACACACAACCTGGACAAGAACAATGGCATTTCCGCTCGCTCCAAACATCTGGCCCTGATTGTCCAGTTTCAATAAGGCCTGGCCAAGGCTCTCAGCAGCGTTCAGTGCCAATTGCACTGAGGTTACGTTCCGGCGACGACACCACAGAGGATCGGCCCGGCTAACTTATCTCTGAACAAGCCTTCTATTCTGCTGCTTTCTGATGGAAGAATACTTGGGGGCTGAGTAATTATATTGCTTTAAATGAACCCCTGAGAACGCCCCTGCCAAAGCGCCCACAAAGTCTCGCACTTGGCGAGTGTCAGAAACACAACGCTTGTGTATGCACTCATGTGTAGCCATGTGTGTGTGTGCATTTTGCTGCTTAGGCTGGCTTTAAAAGGGAGGCCGCAGTGGTTCTGATGCGCCTCGCAAGTGAATTTAATTAAATCATAAATATGAGCTGGAGGCCGCCACCCAATTTAATGTAATGGATGATGTGGGCCAGTCCATCTCTGGCAAAGCAAAGTTCTGGACCCGTTCAAATGCCCTTGAAGCTTATTAAAAGTGCCTGGCACAGGGAGATGCTAGCAAAGTTGTTTAATGGATGCCCAGCTTGCATTCAGTATGACAGTTAATGTTGGAATGTACCATCCTGGGTCTGGACGAGGGGCTGCGTCTCCATTGTGGAAATAACTCGCTGCCAGTGGCGCTGTCCGTTCCTCATCTGATCCTCATTACAGTGCTGTAATAAAAGCTAACAGATGACAGACAACATGCACATTTGATGTTAGGCTTGAAATAATAAAAAAACAAATCACAAAGACAAACTTCACCGGCCCAAAACTACACAGATGTTTTATAAAACAATACAATATTTTTGATTGTGAATAAACAAGCTGCAGCATGATCACTCAAAAGAGTTGTGTTCAAGTCAAATCAAAACAGTAGTGTTATTAAAGTTAAGCAAATATTATTATAATAAAACGTGCGGCTGACGTTTACAGCGTTTCCTACAGAAAGTTTATAATAAGATGCACTTTCTGCTTGAAACATTAGTTCGTATACAGTCATTTGTTTCTCACAGTCTAACCTAGTTACGGCGCTTTGAGCTGGAACAGCGTCTTTTCAAAACAAAACCGAAAGCTCCAACAAATGTTATGCTGTGTGTGTGTCACCAGTGATGAATCATTTGCTGAGACAGACAGATGTTGTTGCATGGGTTTTGTCCCATTCGGCAAAGGCAGAAGAATCTTTTCCTCGCTCCCCCGGAGTGCTGGAGGCTCCCTAAATAGACCTAGCGCAAGGGTGTGTAGAATGGGACCGCACAGGGTGATGGGTAATGGAGTCATTAATAACACAGACCTCCCTTAAGATGCTCAGATGTTCGTTAGTGAGAGCCACAAGGGAGCCAGGAAAAATAGGATGCAATTTGAGACAATGAAAAAAGCAGTGTAAGCTTTTGATGATGATGGCTTTTATGCTGTCATAGGTCTTGTTTGTTAATTATATACACAGACACACACATACAGGTACATGCATGCTCAGTTAATAGACAATGAAGGGACGTCGGAGGCGTTTCCTCATACAGTTTTTAATATTTCCATCACATGTGCAACACAAAAAAACGAGGTCTGCCAAATACAGAACTCCATATTTGTACAATACATTTTTAATAACATTGGAGAGAACTGTCCTTTAGCTGCAGGAGATGGTGATTTCCTGTAAACTGTGTACGAACAATTCTCAATCAAAATGTCAAAACATTAAAGTTTCATACAAAAGTGCATCTCAGGTTCAATGAATGCAAAACATTTACAGAACAGAATGATTTTTGTATCATGCCACAGCGCCACAGTGGCGTCCAGCCGGAGCGGAGAGCAATGGGATACTGCAAAGGAACAAGAAGAGCACTCGGGCACTCTCCAGGAGAGCCAGGGACACGAGAAACCATGATCCCAAATCCAAGTAGATTTACTCTCCTCTATATAGTGAAAACAAGTAGAGAAAAAAAACAAAATAATAATAATAATAATAAAAAATCCAGTAATCTCCAGGCTTCAAAGAGCAGTAAACATTAACAACAGAAATGTACAGGTTGAGTCAGTGGGCTGAAGATTTCCCCATGCTCTTAGAGCCACATGGGAGCTTCTGTTCACGAGCCAACCAGAGGAACTAGCCTTTTCCAAATCTGTGTCACTGCGTTTGCATATATCAGCATCCTGTCCCGTTTTATTTATTTTTTTCTCTACTCTGTTTTTCATTTTTTCATCTAAAGCCCGGAACAGACGGCGCAGATCAGTCGCACCGCCGTTCTCAGCCGGTCCTCTGGTAGCCATGTTATGACGGACGCGCGGACAAGATCTCAGCCTATGCTGGTGAATCAAGCTTTTCTAGCCCATTATGATTGACCATGTCAGGACACAGACACGACATGATGAAAAGAGTCCTCCTGACAATATTTTGCCCGGTTTCTACAGTTCCCTTTACTCTCTGAGGCACCATATTTCTTCTTTACACAACTGGTTGAGTCACATCTGGTCTGTCTAACAACATCACTGATCTGCTCCTCCCGTTTTTTCTTTTTTTGGACAAACATTTTGAACTGTACATTGGCAAATACTGTATAAGATTGCAATATAGCTGTAGTTAAGCAACACATGAAGAATTCTATGTACAAACAAGTTGGCTTTTTCTTTATTTTTGAAATAATGGTCAGTAAAGAAGGGAGAGGGTTCTTTTATGTTCTTTTCCCCCCTCTTTCTTTTATTTTCTTAGCCTTTTTTTTTCTCTTTGCTGTGGCATGGTTCCTTGTGGTGTAACTGAATTGAAAGTTCAGTGCAAGACAGTCAGTGGAAAACTGCACCGACGGTAATTGGTGTTTCAGACATTCTCCGCATCATGTGATCCCTGTTCTTGGCCACAGTGATGATCTCCGCCATGTTAGCTGCTGTGCTGAGTCAATGTGTGGTTCTGCAGGAACACAAGAAAGAAGGTGAGGTTAATATTATTCCTTCATACCAGGGACTGAAATACTGTTACAGCTCACAATTGACAGACACTGCCTTTCGATTATCTTGACATTTGTACATCATCATTAACAGTCCCTCATTATCCAGATCCAATTAACTTACACAGGCATGTGGATCAATGGCAGCTGGCTTTGGGATTATGGATAGCACAAGACCACTAATAGATAACATCCAATTCTTCAGAAATTCTGCTTTGTGATCAAAGGCCGTGTCCTGTGTCCATGGAAACAAATCCATAGCACGGCACTGACACACCTGACGGATATATATCTTCCTTGGTGTCCTTGTTTATCCTGCACTTAAATTTATTGAATGTGCATCAAATGTACAGCACAGAAAGAGCAGTTGGAGCAATACATCAAGCAGGCAGGTGAGGTTGCAAATAATTTCAATTACCACACTTCTGGTGATATGTAAAGGTGCAAAATTCACTATGACAGGATTATAAGATGACAACATCACTCTGTTTTGCTGTATCTCCGAAATGTATGCAGGCACACACACAGAGACCATTGAGAGTGTTTGTAGTGGGGCAGCTGTGCCAGGTTCTTTAAAGAGAGTGTGGACCAGGGGGTGTGTAACTGGTGTCCCTGGTGGGCTGAATCCAGGTCATCTTTTGAAGTGACTGCTAATCCCTTTAATGCAAACTACATGCCCCACTTGCTGCGCTCTGTTTAAAACACGGCCTAGGACTCTCTAAACTGGCATGGACTAGACACACCTGTCACAGAGTCATCAGCACACACACACACACACACATACATGCATGAACAAATCCACACACACACCTCAGTGCACACATACATTTTGTCCGGCACACATCCAAGCCATCAAACAAACACGTGGAATAGCACTTTTGCTGCTTTACTCGTTTTTGAAATAACTTGGAGTCAACTATATGACCTAAAATGATTACACCGCAGCCTCAGTACGAGGGTTTACCAATGCAGTCACCTTCAGTCATGCTGGTACAGAGTCCCTTGGGTAGTGCGGGGAGATAACTATTAGCCCCTTTGCATTCATATCTTTCCCCTCTTTACCCTTTCAGCTGCCTCCATATAAAGCATTTAAACACCTTGACGGCTTTCCTTTCAGCTAGGGCGATTACTTCCCGACAGGTGGGGTAATAAGCTGTTTGACGGAGAGCAGGAGTGTGACCCCTGTATGGGTTAGCATGGCTCACCTGGGCCCTGCTCTCCCTTTTTTAAAGAGGCGGCCCCGGACAGCTCCTCTGCTTTACTCTCTCCGCTCTTGCTGAAATAAAGCTCCTTTAAGTGAGTCTGGGAGGAAACTCCCCATGGGATGGTCTCTCTCTCTCTCTTTCTCTCTCCACCTACCCCTCCTCACTCCCCCCCAGCCCCCTATCCCCCCCCGGTGAAGACATCCTTGGTGTTGCTGAGGAGGGACAGGAGCACGGCAACCTTATTAATGAATGCGGCCCATTACCCGTCAGCCTGGCTCCTCGGCGACTCCCAGAAGCCCCTGCAGTACGTGACTTCAAATGGCAGGATATTGACACGGGGAGAGCAAAGCGTCTAGGACTGTGTGTGTGTGTATGTATGTGTGTGTGTGTGTGTGTGTGTGCGTGTGTGTGTGTAGAAGAGAGAGAAACAGAGAGAGAAAATTTGTGCTCAACTGAGTGTGCACGCCTTTGTGTGAGAGTGCCAGTGCATCTAGGTGTGTCTATGTGTGAGTATGAGCGTGTGCGTGTGTGTGTGTGTGTCTGTGCTGTGGACCCCAAAGGAATGTAGCTCCTTGGATATAATGTAGGGCTCGTAACAGCTATTAGAGGGGAAAATAACCCCTCTGGGGAATGGCTCCCCCCCCCTCCACACACACCCCACATGTCCCAGCTCTGTCTGACACACACTGCATTCTACCTTTTCCTTAAACATGCCAGGAGTTTTCTCACTGAGGGCTTTCTCAAGGACGGTGTTAAACGACTTCAGTGGCTGTGGCAGCCATGCAGACTAAAGGGAAATAGAGGGGTGTGTGTGTGTGGGGGGGGGGGGGGGATGTTAAAAGAAAATGAAGAAGATACCTTTATCTCTGTGGATATTGAACTCCACAAACTGCTCTCTGTGCGGGTACGTGGGGGAGAAGTGGGACTATAGGGGGTGGCAAATTGACTTTGCTCTGTTCGGCTTTCGCAACTTCTTCAAGTGTCTTTGCCACGGCACTGCATGGGTATGTTTTTAAATACAGTGATCAACCAAGGAGGTCAAATTAGATGTGAAATGCACATTTCAAACGTTACTTAAGACATTGTCCAAATTGTCCAGTGCTCCTTTTAGGAAGATGTCACTAATGGTGTCACGCCAGAATCACTGCAATTTAGGATTAGGTGCCCTCCATTAAGCCTTTTAGCTCTTATCCTAACTCCCTCCTTCAATGCCATCCTATTCCCCCTGAAACTCTGCCATTCCCCTTATCATCCATTTCCTTCCCTTCTATCCAACCCTTAATCTCCCCCTCAATCCTTTCAACCACCTGCTGGCCACA
Source organism: Microchirus variegatus (assembly GCF_963457635.1). NCBI lineage: Eukaryota > Metazoa > Chordata > Actinopteri > Pleuronectiformes > Soleidae > Microchirus > Microchirus variegatus. The sequence goes on from NC_139806.1 coordinate 17,715,826, forward strand.
CAGGCCTGCTGCAGGGCCCAGTTACCAGCAGTATTCAGGTAAACCGTAGCAGTCAATTCTCCACTAAATTAAATTTTGCTCTGATCAATAATGTGCACCCGCTTCTCCCTTATGAAGACTGGCTGCATTGGCTCAGAGCAAGCCTCTTCCTCATCTCTTGTTCTCTCAGCGGCTCTGTGCCACTGTTAAACCACCACTTTCATCTGATTACATCACCCTACTGCAACGCCCTCAGGGTTAGTGGAAGAGGAGGGAGAACACCCAGCAGGGGTCTTGTGTACCCATGCAAACAGGTGCAATATGTCTTAGGAATTTAACGCCAGTGAAGACGAGGAGACGGGGAGGAAAAAAATGGGGAACGATTGGGGAAGAGCAGAGAGCAGGAAAGTGCAAGTATAGGCTGGGGAGTTGATTTATTAACTAATCATTCTTTATGTCGTTCCCCATTGCTCTGGTCTCTATCGATAGTGCCCAGTCTCCGGTGAGGCAACAAAGGTGCACCTCTTACATCAGCTCCCCAGAACAAGACTAGTGGACTCTTTCATCTGATCTCGCTGCATTAAAGACAATCTTCACATGGTCCAACATCACAGAGCGAGCATGTAAAGATTAAGCACAATGCTAACAATGTTTGATTAGCATAATGGTAATACGTGCAAAGCACATGTTAAGTACATTGTTATCCGGCGTGTAACATTAAACCCAGCCTTTATTGACTTGCACAACGACAGCGTTTAAGGATTCTCAGCCAAACAGAGCCATGTGCATGATATACATACGTGTCGAGCAGAGCAGGGAATTGACAAATTATTGCTGATTATATTATGTAAACCACACAAAGGAGGTTATCTAATTATTATCAGCGCACAATCTAACACACAGAGACACAAATCAATGCATGAATATTTACAAAGCTACGAATGCAAATTAATGCTGCTGTTTACAAAGTATAATGTAAAACCCAATCCAAGTCAAAATATGAACCTACTTTCATGCATGTACACCTCTTGAAATAATGGATTATGCTATGAAACGTCATAACAATATGAAAACTGTAAATGTCCCATTTAAGGACAGATTTTGGGTATTCTCTGTGAAAACTGCTATGAATTATTAAGTAGGAAGAATGAAAAAAAAAAAAAGGAAAACTGAAGAAAAGCCATGTCTGTAGACATGCTGCTCTGTAATGCACAAGTGAGTCAAGTAAGTGTTACTTACAGTAAAGCTTACTCTTTAATGAAACGCTTTAATTAGAGGAGTTAAGCACATTTATTTTAACCCCTGCAGCTACAGAGTCTTATTTGGTTTATCTATAATCAAAATTCTGAAAGAATAGTCAAAAGTGTAAACATCCCCCTCTAAGCTCTGATTAAAAGGCTTATCAGTCAGTCCCGAGTTTCTCTCCTACCCTGCACGGCTGACATACAGTTAGTCTGGGTAGCTGCATCTGGAGCACGGGGAGTGTGCACAAAACCACTGAGACCTAAGCGTACTCATAGTCATCACTCAGGAATTTAATTAACGCATAAGAGCACGTCACCTACTGATACTAAAACAAAGAACCTGTGATCTTTCCTTCGAAGCGGCAAACGGCGGTGTGACGCTAAGCAAAGATACGACTCATTTATGTTTGTGCAACGACTAAATGAGGAACAGTGAACGCCGCTCGTTCCGTCTCAGGTTATTCCGTGAAAAACCTTGCCCGCCGTGTGAAGCGCTCACTTATCATTCCAAACTGCTGTGGTGAAAGATAAAGAGTGCTACATTCTGCCTTGATCTTTAATGGTGTGTTGAACTCAGTCCAGTATTGACTCAGTCCTCCCTTTGTGCGTTCTCTACTGTTGACCAGTCCACTGAGGGAGTAATCCTTCTCTGCTCTGACCCCAGGCCAGACTTACTGCTGGCTAGTTTAGCCAATGAAGAACACAATCAAATAAATAAATAATACAGCAGTTGGCATTCTCCACAGTCATCACTTATCAGGCCGTGGGGAGGACTGACCCCCAAACACTGTTGTGCCACAACCGGCCCCCGTTTCCTTGGTAACAGACCATCTTGTTTGAAGTGAGGTACCCAGGGAGTCATGGTCATACAGTCACAGCACTATGGTAAAGATGACACCAGCAATAGATTTTAATGTCTTCCTTGTGTGCCATTTTGTCTCTGGTCATGTTCTCGCTGAAATACATGATAAATCCTTAATGCCTGAAAAGCTTTGATTAGATGTCGAACTACCCCAACTATGTACTTCTGAGGTGTAACTGGAGATGACAGACCACCCTTTTTGTGGGTCGGCGCTTTGTAGCTCCAAATGATACTCATTACCTTGTCTAAGTAGACAAGTGAATGGTACTAGAAACACACTATGCAGTGATCCCGCTGTTTGACTGAGGTAGCAAAACAACTGCACAACTGCTGTGTTATTATGGGGCCTCATTAAGTGAGGAGAGAGTGGGAGACGGGGAGAGGGAAAGCAATACAGAGAGGACCAGCAAGAGGGAGAGAAAAGAGAGGAAGGGAAAAAAAAACAACAACACAAGAGAGCGATACAAACTGTATTCTGAGGTGATAGCAACACACAGATGCCTTTCCAGCCAAAATGAAGACTATGACTAAAGAACCCAATTAAGGGCTTGCTTTGGGGAGCCATCTTGGGAGGGGGATGGGTCTTCCTGGGACATGAGCCCTGGGCTACATCCTCTAATTAGACAGAGCGAGGGGGGAGGATCTCTGCCTGTCACTGGGAGGGAGATGGGGTCCATGGGGTTCCACATGTCAGTCCCAGAAACAAAACACAATTACTCTCACATTTAACCACTTCAGTCGGGGACAGACTTTGAGTAGGGATGCTACATCCACTTCACCCACCCTCCCTCTCATGTGCTACTAGATATGCCACTTCACAAATGCGGAGAGTTTTGAGGACTATATTTTCTCCTGCATTTGCACACTCCTGAAAGCAACTGCTGACCTGCACTCTCGTGTTTTCCCGTTGCAAATCAGAGAATTAGCTTTTAATTGACAATTGGCATCAGTCAGCATCCTTTTTCCAAAAAACTGAAGAGTTAAATTACTTTTGGTGTTTGCAGTGCATGGATATAATATTCAAGTGGGAATAATTGTTCTAATGCTGTTTATTTTGCCCTCTGCTGCTTTTTGTCAACAACAACAATAACAGCATATGAGACACTTCAAAAGCAAATCACTACAGACAGCAAATTACACCTGGAGTGATTTTCCTGAGAAGCGCTAAAATGGTGTTTATCAAAGTTGCCGGAAAAAAGTCAACTAGTAAAAGTAAAGGAGGCATGTTTTCGGGAGAGATCCGGCGATGGATTCTAGCACAGCACACCAAACATCTCCTCTTTGTTTGGTTTTAACTTTCCCCAGTGGTGCAAAAGAGGAAAAGGGAAAAAAAGAATAGCTCAAAGGCTTCTGGGATTTTTTTTGTCATGTCTCCCTCTAGACAATATGTTTGCCTGCACATATCAAACCCCGGGAGAGACGGAGACAAAGACAAATACATACAGAACACACAGATGTACACACATAAACATTTTCACACACTGAGGAAAATCCTCTTAGGATCATTAGGTCTGTCATGCTGTCTAATTCTGATCCACCTACAAAACTAGAACACTACTATTGTGATACATCAGTCATCTATGGGTGTTTATGCCCCCATTTACAGTGCAGTGCATTGTGTGTACAGTGTAGTACATAATTAGAAATAAGCTTAAATATTAATAACGCTGCCTCACAAACAGCTTCTATTTTTTCTTTCTTTTTTTTCCTAATTCACTGTTCTTTTATTTTGTAGAGCAATTTTTTTTTTTTTTTAAATGATGACAGAAATCCGAGCACCTGGGGTGATGAAGATAAAAAAAACACGTTGTCATATGAAAGTAAATAAATATATGTAAAACTTTCAAAAGCGAGAAGAGCTGTCATATTTGGCAGATCAACATATTCAGAGGGAGTGGGGTGTTTGAAAGCCACTTAGGGACAAACGCATAAAGCTTTGCTTTTTAAAAAAATGTTTGAGACAGAGGGCAGTTGGGGCATAATTACCCAGGGAAAAACATCTGGGAAATGAAGTTCCTGTAGGAGACATTTTTTGGATGTGGGGAAAGGAAGAGGGATACATAAAATGTTGTTTCACAACAACATGCATTATAATAAAAAGATAAAATACATTATGCTGATTTCCTTGGACACATTTTACCAATATCATGCATTTTCATGTTTCCTATGTTGCTCTCTTCCCTGCTGCCTCCTTCCACTCACACTGTCCATCTCTCCCATTCCCCCCCCATCTTCTGCCTGAGACAGACATTATGACATGCATAGCTGTTTACACTGACCTGGTGACCATGCAGCCTATAAATATGCTTAATTAAAACAGTGGAATTGGTCACAGCTTGGCAATAATGGCTATCACATAGGGAGAGGAGAATCTCATTTGTGTGGGGAAGTAGAACAAGATGCAGATGTGCTCTTGTCACTTTCGGCACTCATTAAGGCCAGGGAGCTTTGGATTGTCTTTGAAGGAATCCTTTTAAAAGGCACTCCAATTAAGGTACGTGTCCTGCGGGCGTCTGAGAAGAGGGAGAAGTCACACAGCACCCCAGTCCCTCCACTCCTCCGTCGATCGCGGCACGACTTAACACATGACTTACATTCTCATGTCACTACCGAAGAACGATAATGAAATTGGACGATGGAGGGAATAAAAGACGGCCCAGCTTAAAAGGAACAAGGGAATCATGTGCGGAAAAACGTCATCTTCGCTGTTGTGTAACTTCAGCTTCATTGTCTCGTCTGTGGAGGAATTGGGATCAGAGGGAGAGAGGCCTTTCGACTGCATCGCTCCGGTACACCGTGTATTGAACTTGTGACGCGTTTGCTCACAAATGAACTGCACTCAGAGAAATGTCAAATTTAAGCTATGGGTAATAATGTGTGTTCATCAGTTAATGAATCCGGTTAATTAATCCAGCCTGGAAGCATTGTCAGTATAGCTCAGTTCCTTCCACACATGTGAAAAGCCACTGTATCTGAAGCCAACGCAAAGGAAAAAGGACATTTATCATTAAGTTTCACATTGCAATGTGGCCTTTACTGTCACCCTGGGACTTTTTTTTTTTTTTGCTCATAAGGGGATGGCTGCTTTTAAAATGAGAGGACAGTGAGGTTTTGTTGAGAGTATGTAGTAAAGCTTTGCCTCGCAGTTGCTCAAGGGGTGGCCAGCAGTTGAGGGTCAGAGAAAGTACTGCACAGCCAGCCCACTTGCCCTCCCCATCAGTACCTCATGAAATATCTAGACTTTGCTCCATATTTTAATGGGGTGAGGGAGAGAGGTGTGCAGGGTGAAGGCTGTGCGAGTGTGTGTGATGGTGAAGAGGTGTCCTCTGGAGAATTTTGAGGGGAATGGTGGTCTATGCATCTCGGTGCTTATTTTTTTGTCTGTGAAAGAAAGAGGAAAAAGAGAAATGGAGGGAGAGAGGCAAGCAGAGCAAGAGAGATTATTCTCCTTTGGAATCTGGATTCTGGGGCACACAGGCCCAGGAGTCAGTCAATCTGGCTGGTCTGGGGGGGTGGGCGGCTGGGCGGGGGGTCCTAGGAGGGCTGATTAGACGGATGCTCTCCCATCATCCATCTCGACAGGCTGGCGAAAATTGGCTAGCCCCTCGCAGGGTAGAGTTCACGGGGGGAGGCAGTGGGGGAGGATGTGGAGCGTTGCACTGGATACCTGTCACAGCCTTTGGTCTGTTTCAGGATCTCAGCAGCAAATTAATAAAATATCGTTCCTGCTTCCCTTTACCTGCCGTGGCAGCTCTCCCTCTCGCCGCTCCTTCTCCCAGCTTGCACTGGCCCTTTGACCCCTCCGACTACTGTGAGAGATGAGGAGCCCAGGCAGCCGGCGAGTGGACCAGAGTGTCAGGGAGAAATAGGGAGAAAGTCCAAACTCAAGAGCCAGCAAAGAGAGAGAGCTTCCACTTCGCTCGCTGCTGGAAGACAGCTCCACTTCAGACAGACTGACAAACGACTGCCCTGTGTCAGTGAGACATTTTGAAGTGTGATGCATGGGAAATGGCAACTGCAAAAAAAAAATAACAACTAAAAACAAGCCTCCAACCTGCCCTCTCTGTTGAAGGCGTTAACTGCGGACAGTGAAAAAGGCAAATCTAGCAACTAAGTTCAGAAGTTGCATCCTAAAATAAAAGGGTGTTGAGCTGCTCATCACATTGCAAATAAGAGTTTTGTGTAGGATTGCAATGAGGAACCGTATATGTACTTGTATCTATAAGAGTGAGCATTCACATGGGAGTGCTGTTGGAGCATGGCGCAGGTTGAGCATACTGACTGTCTTATCCTCCAAGCTCATTCCCGCGCCCCTTTCATAAACCCTGTTTCACAACAAAGTGCCAAAGGTCTTTCATGTACCGCTCTTGTCACCTCACACAGAGTGTAAAACAATATAATCATGCATGAAACACCACCTCAGGTGGGGTGGTGGTGGTGGTGGTGGTGATGGGGGGGAGATCACTTCATTGCAAATAATAATAAAAAAAAGTCTTACAAAAAAACAAGTACAAGAACATCCTCAGGTTATTTGAGTGCCGTGTAATGCAGAGAAAGCTCGTACCAATGAGGGATGAAAATGTGATAAATAGGCCTTGGCATGAATGAAAAGACTCCATGTTGCTCGTCTGCTGAAGTGCCGTGTTTGTTAAATAGCATTCAGTGTAGTGGAGTTGCATGTTGCTGGATCAGGGTGTGTTTTATTCATAGTTGTGATGCTCAAATGACCAGAAGATAATGATCACATTCACCTTCCTCCTGGCATACACACGCCTCTGTGTTTACAACCTGAATCTCAATATGAAAATCGTTGTCGATCAATAGGCAGCCGAGCCCTGGATACATCCTCTGGCTACCTGTTAATACTAAGTGCTGCCCAGTAATCCAAGTTTCACATAGGTGTACTAGGAAGAAGTGGTCAGGAGCTGCTGGTTTCTTTCTGCGCTTACGGCAAATTAAGAAAAAAAAAATGTCAGTGATTGGATTGAACACGGTGGTTGTATACTACTCATATTTTAATGATTTAGCTTCAAAAGGTAATAGAAAAAGATCTGGATATGAGAAGTGTGCCATGTGTACTGTAGAGAATCCCCTAAACAAAACAGAGCTGCTTGAAAACACCACCACAGTGAAATAATATAATAAGGCCTGTTTCATTTTTTCAGGTTCTCCAAGGACCAGAGGAAAAAGATTGCTAGAAAATGGATTATCTCCCTAACATTGCGAGTTCATGAGTCCAACTACTAACTTTGTTGAAGGGCAGATATGGTCTCCCTGAGGACAAAGCTCATATTTAGCCATGAGGCCTCCACTGCGATTAGGAGGGGAGATGCAGGCATATTGCTTGACTGTGTTTTTTTGCCTCTGCACCATCTGTAATTACCTCTTCAAAAACGAACATTCCACTAATCCGCTAATTCCAGATATTTTAGGGCTCTGCTGGTCTAATAAGCAAATCAAATCATATCTGCACATCACAAATGAGTTTTGGAAACTGACTGAAATAATTCCTTCTGAGTCTCTCGCCCCAGTCAGGACGGAGGGGATAGTCGGAGGACAGTGTTTAGTGTTTGTTAAGCTGTCACGAGTGATAAGCGGTCGCAGTCGCTGCTGCTGGTTAGCCCCGTGTGCTGCACCAGCCCAAGGCTCACCTGTAACTCTGTCTGGAAGAAGAACTTCTGTGGGCACTGCGAGCAGTCGTAGATCTTATCCTCCTGGCCGTGGGCAGAGAAGATGTGCTGCTGGAGCTTATTGGCCTGAACAAACACTGCACATGTTTGGGGGAAAGGAGACACAGAGACAGAGAAGAAATTCATCAATGTTAGAACAAATTTTAAAGCCTGTCCAAGTGTTGTACAGAAAAATGTCACCAATAATGCGCTTCTACTCAGTGCTGCGTGTTGACTGGGGTAAATTATAGAAGGCCCTTGTTGCCTGGTATAGGGAACAGGGAACAGCAGCAACATTAAAGTTGCATTGGCCTAAATATAAAAAAAAAAAATACGAAAAGCTATGTCAGATGGTGGGGAAAACTCCTTAATTACAATTAAATTAATACACCATCGACAACATTGTTATGAGATATGTAATTGAGACAAAGGAGAACAATTTATGTGTTAACAGTAAAACTGGAGTGGCCATATTCATGGTACTAGACCTCGTGAATGGCGTACTGTTTTGGGAATAATGATGCTCTTTATTTAGCACTACTGTGGGGACAACAAGCCAGAAAATAAACAACCACAAAAAAAAAAAAATTGGCATGGCTTCAAGTGGAAAACATGGCCTCCATTAGTCTACATTGCTAATTATATTGACAATATAAATATTCATGGTGTTGCACTATTTATTCATGCAGACTCAGACTGCATTCACCATCATATAATCACACGACTCGCTGGCAAAACATATACCATGCATTTATGCTTTAATTAACACACAGTTCACGCAGTTAAAAGCGTGGAGAAAGGGATTGCGCGCCACTCCAGTGTGTGCGCGCGTCTCGCACATGTGGGTGTCTGTGTGTCTCCGCACTCTCAGAGGAGCACTTCAAACATGCCGTTTGTTATCCCAGACCCCTTGCGCTTTAAGGATGGCTGTCTAATCTCAAAGGTCTGGATGCTCTGGAAAAGTTAGCATGTGGGGCTTCATTTAAATTTCTTACAGCTCAAAATAACTTTTCTTCTAATGCATGCACTACGGAGCCACAAGGAGACGGAGGGGGAAAAAAAGCATCACCTCAAAAGGTGAGGTGTCTGTCGGAGATGGCTTTAGGGTCGCAGCAGCCCTGTGGCAGGGCTCTGCAACATTAACGTGTCCCAATTTGGGCTCACCTGGGAGAGTGGTTATTAATTATTGAGCTGCATACACTTGAGACACACTCAGCTTCATTGAATGTCACAGTCCTGACCTGGGAAATAAAAGTTTAGATCCAGAGCAGGCACGCTGAGGCAATGCCTTCAGACTGCTAATGCCTGGGCGACAGCTGTCGGTGGAACATGGCAGCATGTAAACCAGAAATGAACAAATCTCCTCTAATGAACGAACAACAACTCCATGGTCCATTTCTGAAACTAATGGCCACAGCAATATGAAGACAAACATAATTGCTGATAGACGGCTGGTTTTGCAGGCTGTTAACAAAACATTTCAGCTCAAGGTCGAAAGCTGAATTATAACGCACGTTTGTTACGCTCCGAAACAATGACAACAGTTGTCTTTGTGGAGAATAAATGCGCAGAATTAAAATGCATTGTTGAACAATAGCATTTGTTTTTTCTTTGGCCGTGTTTTATCTGCATATACAGTACAGAAGCAGGTCATAGCAGCTGCAGGAAACCTTCATTATGTCTTTGGCTAGAGGAGGAAAAAGTCAATACAGCAAAAATAAAAATGGATTTGAGACTTGGGGGGCCTTCAAATGCTGTACAATGGGGCTAAACACAACTGAGATGTCAAGTTAGCTGTTTCTCCCTGTGTTCATGTGTGTCTGGTCCTCTTTCTGTTAGAGACATGTTTAACGTGCTATGTGATATGTGCATGTAACACAGAGTGGCTCTTTATGTATTTAGAGCCAGAGCCTACAGTGAATTAAAAGACCAGTATTTAATTTATATAAACCAAATACTGATATAAGTATTTTGTATAAGGGTATAATTGCTTAAAATAGTTTGGTTTTCATAGTTTTATAATAAGCCTTGTAAATATACTTAAGGCAAGGATTTGTGATTGTTACCATCTTGTGCTGCCATGTTTCTGCAGCAGCCCGAGAGGCCAGAGTGTGTGTCTTGTGTTTTAAAGCTGAAGCATACAGCGAAAATGAAGAATGAAATATGTATAGTTCTGTAATGCATTCAGCATAGAGACAGGTTCTCTGTTACGGTCTACAGTTTCACCATTAGATGTCACTAATTCTTACAGCGCGGACCTTTAGTAGGCACTTTTGATTCTCCTGTCATTTCTTGCTATAGACAAAAGTAAATATGGAAATTAACTCTAATTTATTTAAATCAGCTTTGACATTATTGAAAGCATCGGTCATATTTATGATGACTAAAGATGTCTGCAAAATTCAGCATTCGGTAGTAAAACAAAATGGTTATCACTTAATAAGTAATGACAGTTACAAGTTGGATGCTTTGTGTACATCACCATTCTCCAGCTTGTAATGAAGGGATAAGCTGAAATGGGCAATGGAGGGACATTGCATTGGCGTTTGGCAGCACGAGTATGACAAATGTTATTGCACTGGCCATTTAGAGGAGGAAGAGGAGCATGTCTTCCTAGAGGGCTTAAAATGAGGACATACAGAAACAGGCAAGAACTAATCCAAAAACCACATCCAAACAGGATCAGTGGCTGGCCATTGTGTCTCTCCCTGCTGAGAATGTGTGTGTGTGTGTGTGTGTGTGTGTGTGTGTGTGTGTGTGTGTGTGTGTGCGAGAGAGAGAGAGAGAGAGAGAAAGAGAGAAAACTTTGTGGAGTTTGTTGGCCATGGAGCCAGAGCAGAGCTGAGCAGATCGCTGAGCCGGGTTGGGCGTCAGGGGTGTCAGGGCTGAGGGGGCTGAGGGGCCAAGGTCTCCTCGCTGTGGGGGATATTAAGCCCTCTGATTAGATCTCAGGGGCCGCCCATGGCAGACATCTCCTTTACTACAGGCCCCAGCTCATCTTTATTTTGGCAGGGTGGTGCTCTCTGCAGGCTGCACTGCACCAATACTAAGCTGTTTGTGCAGGGAAGAAAAAAAAAGTTTATCCTTTTTCCCCCCGTTCTCCTTTTCATTTAT
>NC_139806.1:17726893-17768888 GCF_963457635.1 Microchirus variegatus
CTCAGCATTAGAATTCCCCACACATCTATTTTGACTTTAGATTACCTCAGCTGTGGCCAGAGGTAGCTTAAAAAAAAAATAAAAAAAATAAAAAAAATGTTGTTCAGACTGGGAACCCGCATACTCATTTGCAACACCACGATGTGCTGACTCAGACTTGCAGAGAACTGCCCATCTCCAGTGCGTCAATAAACAGCCTATACAATCTGCCATGGGGCCCGAGCAGTGCTCTATCAAACTGCTGCCAAGCCCAACATGGCCCACTGCTACAAGAGGGTGGAGTGTATGCACTGGGGACTCATTGGAAGTTTATCCCTTGATCTCTACAGCCCAGTGCCCACTGCACGGCCGTGTGTACAGAAAGAACAAATTCACACCTGAACAGCTGTGACCACCTAAAGTCCTGGAAAACCCAAGCAAAGGGTTAATTGAAGGTGCCTGTCCAATAATAAACAATAACCTTTAATAGACACGGCACTTCCTGGTCTGCTCACCCACCAACACTTTCATTTGGAACTTCTAATTTTATAATAATATTTAAAGGCGCAGTGTGTCATTTTTGTGATTGTCATTGCTGATGTTATTATTTGGCTTCTTTGGTTTTTGTAATGAGAAACAAGTGCGTCCTTCATCTGAAAATGAACTCCGTCAGGCAATAATGGCAGACCTGACTGAGAGAGCATCTGTGTGTACACTGGCAGCGCAGGGGTGGGTGGGGGCAAAGAGCATTTATCACGTCAAATTACTGAATGACCAGGTTTTACAAGCAGTCGAATTCACTTCTGAAAATTTTTGCAGCCACATTGTGGGTTTTCAGCTGTATCCCAAACAAAGCTTTACTAGCACAAAATTTATAAAAGGTATAAAAAAAGAATATTAAAAAAATTATCTGTAGTGCCGAAAAAGATGTGTGTGTGTAAACGTTGGACTTTTAACTGTAACATATTAACACATGTTCTTTTATAGGCTGTTTTTGATAACATAAAACATGGCGTGGTGTGTACACACACACACACACACACACACACACACACACACACACACACACACACACACACACACACACACACACACACACACACACACACACACACACACACACACACACACACACACACACACACACACACACACACACACACACACACACACACACACACACACACACACACACACACACACACACACACACACACACACACACACACACGGGTGTGTGGAGCATAAAAACAAGCTGTAAGTTGACAGGCTCACAGTCTGTATTCCCCCATGACTGTCTGGCAAAAGGTAAAGGCTGATCAAAGCAACTCATTGTAGTTTGAAAGGGGAAAGAGTTGATGGTGTGTTCTGCAATCATGCATTCGACAGATGAGCTATTCTGTAGCAGACATGTGTGTCTGTGTGTAGCAGCAGGCATCAGCCAAAGAGTGGAAGGAGGGTGGCACGGGCGCATCAACATAGACGTGCGAGAGGATCACTGCTGGCTTTGATCACCATTCGGGGTTTGTTTACCCGTGCAAGAGTGTACACTTAGGTCAAGCCTGCTACAGGGTTCACGGATCTGTTGCTCTGCCATATGCGCAGCCCTCATTTGACCCAAGTGCATAACACTGTCCCTTTGGAGATCTGGCCTGCTTCATTATGCAGATAACGTTGCACCTGCCTGACTGACCTTGTGTGTGTTTTGTGTGTGCGTGTGCGCGCATTTATGTCCGTGAGCAGGTGCATCAGCAACGTGGCAAAAAGATATGAATATACTATGTTTCAAATATGGAGAATGAAGCTGTTTTTATTTATTTTACTGACTTCAAAAAGTCCCATTAATAGAATAAAAACTACCATGTGTCTGGCTCTTAATACTCCCCTGCCCTGCTGTGGCTCTTGGCTCCAAGCCCAATCATCCCTGTTAAAGATGCAAACCTTTAAAAAATGAGTCACAGACATGCTCCGTATTTTCCAAATTACTAAATCAAATGTAAATGGCACATTTGTTGTGAATTATTTAGCGTGGTTTTTAATCCATATTTAGTGGATGCCGTATAAACAATATTGACTATTTATAAACTACTACTCATTGTGATACGGAAGCAAGTCATCCGTGGGGCTGTGTGGCTCGTTGATGTGTTATATTATTGATCAAACAACCGACAGAATTCACTGACAAATCACTGTTGATCTGGAACACATGCGTGAAAGATACGGTGTGTAGTAATTCAGCTTGGGTTCATATAACCTAAGCTAAAAGACAGCTAAACAAACAGGTGGGAAAGAAGCAGAGATTGAGAGAGCAATAGACGATCTGACTGTGAGTCTGTTATGATCAGCCTGTGCAGCGCTGGGTTTATATTCAGCAGTGTAACAGGGGTTGAATCAGGCTGGCAGTGTGTTTCTTAGTGAGAGCCAAGGGAGGAAGTCAGCCTGCTCGCCCCTATAGCTGCCTCATTGGGCTGAGGTCACTTCCTGTCACTCCCCAGCCCTTCTGCAGCGCTGCCCAATCAGCAGGGCCCTGCGTGAGCCCCCACCCCTCTCTATGCAGCGAGCAGACTCTGGATATAGTTACAGGGCCACAGGGGACTGTCAGCTCTCTTTCTCTATCCTCATCTCTCTCCCTCTCCCTCCTCCCACTCCCTGTTTCCAAGTCTCCCGAGTGTTCTCCGCTGCCACCACCCTGTCCCTCTGCACTCCTAAGAAAATCCTTTAGATGAGAACTGCTCCTGTGCCTGCTCCCTCTAAGCATCCCTGACACCAGCAAAGTAAGCCCATCTGCATATCCACAGGGCCTCGCGTTCCTGTGGCTCATGGTTTATGTATTTCACAGCTCCTTAAAACACAAACGCTTAATATCTCTCCCATGTGGAGGACAGGAGAGGGAGAGAGAAAAAACTACTCTCAGAAAGAATGGTCTTTATTTCTTTGTGCTGTTTACTTCTTCATCCAGGCTGAAGTTCATATGCTACTGAAGGTTGTTTGGGGCTCGCAGGTTTGGCTTGCATAGTTTAGTGTCTTTATGTAACAACGCTACAGCTGCAGCATATTAAGTTCTGTAAGTTTGAGGTGGTGGTTACGGTTTCTTTGAATTCGACAGAGATGTCTTACTTTAGTTAAGAGCATAAATGCACAGCGATCAACTGACAGTGAGTAAAAGACTGAAACTCAAGTAGCTCAAGACAGTCTAACTTTCCGATAATAGTGTGTAGTTAAGTATAACGCTGGGGATTGCTTAATTAAACACTCTCCCTTGGCTTATCCGTTCCAACACCACCACTGCCCCTTTCTCTATTTAAACAATTCTGCAAAGGAGCAGTCTGAATTGAAGGGAATTCAGGATCACTTTTAGCATTTCTCTTTGTAAGACAAACATCTCATACTTAGATTTACACTCCCCTCTGGAGTCAAGTTGATGGTTCTCTGAAGCTCACTCTTACGGGGGCCTATGCTGATTGTGTCGCCAAGACAGCACACTCTCAGAAATGATATTAAGGACATCAATCAAGGCACTTCTTAGCGGAAAGCAATGAGTAAACAAGTGGGAGAACAAATTGAGAATATTTAATAGGCAGGAAAGGGCTGCTTTGGAAAAGCTGCAGACACAACAGCTGGATTAATAAAAGCTGGTCCAGTCAAACTAACAGGTCAGTGGAATACAGGGGATCTGAAGTATCAAACCCTCGCCATAAAAATGGAAATACCCGTTTGAAGCTGTTCTGTTTATTATGAATTTCACCTTTAGCAAGAGTTTGCTTCCTGTTCCACCATCTGTCTCATGCAATACAACATTACTGCTGGAGTTGTGTGTTAATAAACCAAGAAGATTTGGTTTTCCAGTGGACTCACTGCTGTATATACAACCCACTACGGGACTGTGTATGGTAGCAGAGTAGACAGCTTCAGGCCTGTAAACAGTAGGTGGGTTTACTTCTCTCTTCTCTCTGCGGGAACTATCCATTAACAGATAATGGGGGGAAAATCAGAGTGATTAAGGCCCAGGGAATTATGGGTGAATACAAATTGACTCCACCTCCGTGTGGTGTGCTCTCTTGAGGTAGAAGCCCTGCTCATGAGAAACAAACTCATTTCAGAACTACTACAATTCCCATTAAGGTTTGAATGCAGTGGATGGGGGTAGGAAGGTGGTAGGTGGGAGCGCAAAGGGATGGACTCCCCCTGGACCAGAGCTGATTGGAGAACTTGTGCCTGGGGGGAACATTACTAATATCTATTTCCTGCCTCCTCAGTTTCAGAAGGACGGAGTGAATCAAGTGCAAAATGTTGAAATTAAAGTACAAGATTTAATCAAGGCACCTTCAAAATTCACCCCATTCTATCAAACGGTTAATATATTACACATTTCAACAGTGACGGAAATGTATTTGCGTGCTAATAAAAGCAAAGCGATTAGAAAACCACGACGGCATGAAGGGAGATGCTTTAATTTTTTTTTTTTTTATGTTTTTGCCTGTAGGTAAGTGAGTATCTAAAATACTTATACTGTAAAGATCAGCTCAGCGAGGTACCAAAGCTCTTGTGTCATGGTTCCAAGTTCAGTGCACGCCTTCTAACCTCCAGAGAGCGAGAGGAGGATGGGTGAGGTGGGATCGTTGGCTGTGACATGTCAGAAGTGGTGGCGACGCCCTCGCACAGCGAGAGCAAAGGATTCTGGGGGAACACGTCTCGGGGAAGCATGTCAGCTCTGATGCATGGCAGCTCGTTGGAGGTGCTAATCAGAGCAGGGCTAGGCTCCTGCTAAGATCAGCCACTCTGCGCCTACATTAACCGCCTCACAGCTCCCCATGGCTGCTGGGCCGGAGGTAGAAACACCAAACTGACAGGTTTTTGTGTCGAGATAAACATGCGTAACGCGTGAACGGATTTTACAAAAGGTTTAGTCGACTAGAACACATCTTGGAGTTGAGAAAACAAGGTGGACAAAAACACAAGGACGCTATTCCTTCTCCATAACATATACACACACTGAGCAGACATTTCCAGTTGAGTTATTTACCACGAGTCTCTGCATGTGTATGGGTTTACTGATGCTCAGATTGTTTTACTGTGTGGCAGAAAATGCAGACCTTGTAGCAGGTACTTGTTATTAGATCATCAAGGACACGAGAAATGAAATAGCCTGCATCATTATAAAAGTATGTTTTGCCATTTTATACAAAGAGAAAACAGATGTGTAAATGATACATTAAGCCATGCATGTGCCACTTAAATGAAATCTGCTGTTTATTAAGAACTTGCTGTTCTCATCTATAGCATGCATGGCTTACATTAGGTCAAAATAAAAGTTTATTGACTAAATTGTCTTACAATGGCAAACAGTCACATGACGTCAAACAAAATCTGAGGGAAATTACATTAAATTATATATTTTGCATTGCTTTAGCCTGTTTCATGTTACTGAATAATTAGTATCATGTAACAGGTAAATTGATGCAATGTCACTCCACTCCAAAAAAAACCAAAATTGACCACCTCATTGTGTATTTAAGATTTTGTATTTTAAATTTGAACTAACCCAGGAGAAGCTCTTTGTTGTTTCTGCAAGATCTGTTACTATCATGGATGCTTTGAGAACAGTCGACCATTTTGTGTTTTGCCTGGACCACTTCACGTCCTGTTCCTACATCTGAAACCCACAATGGCTAAAAGTCGGTCAAATGAACAGTGTGTAGGTCACTGAGGCAGTGGAAAGAAAAAAAAGAGAAGGGAGAAATCCACAACAAAGGCAAGCGCTGAATACTTGTTAACGAATGATGTGTAGGCGCTGCAGCTGCAGGCAGGTATGGAGGTCCAGTGGGGACAAACAGTGCAGGCTACTGAGATGGATTGCATGGGAGCACTGGACCCCCTGCAGCCACACAAACACCATTCTACACTGAAATGCTCTAATTTACTCTACACATGCCTATTCTAAACTGCTGGGCCTTTTCTTGTAAGAGGGAAATAAAGGTCAAGTGACTACGCCCTGACCTCGGAGATGCTCGGTGATGGTTGTTGTGCAAAATGAGAGCAAAATTACAAACAAACAAAGAAACGGCTAAATGGGCAAAGGGAAACTTCTTGGCAAGCGGAGAGGGGAGAAGAAATGAGGTGTGAATCAAACCAGAATCTCTTTCAGGACTCAAAAGAGTGAGTGGCCTGAATATAAAAAGTTAATTATGGGCACAAGCCCCCTTTTTTTTTTTTTGCAAGCCTCACTGCGGCATTGTCAGGCTGAGGTTTGTGGCTCTATGGGGTCTGCGGTCCACACAAAGGAACAGGGAAAGAGAGCATTGCAGAGAGGCCCCTTGGCTGGGCTCGCGGCATGGAACACTGTACAATTAGCCAGCCCCTGCGTTCTGCTGGCTTATAATTATCAGTGCTTGCCTTAATTGACTCCCTTAGCCTGCTGCAGAGGGACAGCCCCATACCCCCTTCCCCTCTGCTCGACGCAGGCCACCGAGCGCCATGCCGGGCTCTCCAAAGTCATTTAGAAAAGCGCTCATATTTTCGACACAAAAAAAGGGGGAACATTTGGTGAGAGAGAATTCATCATCAGGTGTCTAGAGGTTTTCCTTAATAGAAAAGCTGAGTCCCACTGAGTGCACTCTGTGTAGCGGCCAGCCACGCATGCTCAGGACCAGCAAGCCGCCATTCACAGCAGGCCGTAAGACATTAGCATAATTTTATATAACACAGGCACCCGCACTGGAAATTTAATATATCTCAGCAAATACGAGACAGGCATTTTGCATAATTTTTTTTTCTCTCTTTCGCTCCTTCCTATCTCTGTGTCCTCATCCATGTCTCTCTCCTGTCTTGTCTTCATCCTGCCTCCTCTCTCTCGCTCTCGCTATGTCTCTCCTTTGCCCCCGCCCTCCTTGCACAACCCACCCCGCTTTCCTCGCCCCATGGTGCTGCTCTCACTAGGAGAGGGGAAGTTCATTACCTCAGCTAAATCAGAATTAGTCCCTTCATTTTGACGGGGCGAACTTCATTAGAAAGGCCCTTCCTTAATCCAGCAGGGAGAACTGATGAATCTACATGGGGGCAATAATTTGCTTCACACAGCACATTCAGCCACTTCCTCCACATTATTTCTTTTCGCCATCTATCTGGCTTTATGTATTTATGGTTACATTTTTATAAAATCTACAGTGAGAAACCTGAGAAAAGAAAACACCTGCATATAATTAACTAATGGCAGCAGAGAGGGTGTAAAGAATGACTTATGCTGTTTGGAATGTCCCGTCTCCCCAACAGGCTTCAGGGCCTCTGGAGCAGCCATAGCCGACTTGGCCAACACTCAAACACAGGCTGAGTGAGTTCGGCCGACGAGGCTGCGTCTGTGGGTTTGAGGTAACTACAACATTATTTTACGAGGCCATGATTATGTTGTGGTGTTTAGGATTCGCAGTTTATGTGGTTTGTTAGACGGAACAAAGAAAAACACACACACACAAGGATATATACTTTCTGAAAAGTAAGAATGCTGCACCCTTTTTTGTTATTCTCTTTCTGAAATCCAGGCAACACACGAGGATTTCTGAAGAGACAGGGCTTCAGCAGTTGTCCAGATTCTCAGAACAAACTAGAGAGCAGAGAGATGTGAATCAGGACAGACAGCCCCTGACTGCCATACCACAGTGCCTGGTGTCAAACAGATGTGCAGCTTGGCAGCTAAGCTCCCCCCAAAAACAGAGAGTCCACAGATTCCAGGGTGGCGTTGACTCGTGCTGCCCCCCCCCCCCCCCCCCCACTCCCACTACCACTCCACCATCCCCCTACAGTCCCAACTCCCCCACACTGTGCCCCTGCCGTCTCCCTCCCTCATCACTTCCACACAGGGGTCTCCTGACTGGTAATCTCGTCCCTAGAATGTGAAATCTCCGACAGCGATGCTCCGTACTTTTACCCCCTGCCTCTGTGGCTGATGGGTAAATTGGAATGGCGCACCCTGCTGGTGCAGAGAGCTCTGAACAGACAGCAGTACACACATGCTGAGGCGCTCCTTGCACGCTCTGTCTAATATAGTGGACATGCACACTCTCTCCAAGCTGTAATATTCATGCACAGACACATGTCCACCACGCACAGATGTACACAAGCCACACGCACCGTACAGTCACACACTCACACAGGCTGGAGGTGATTCGCATACGCAGCCTCATAAGCACACATGCAAGGCAAGTGTTCCATGCACGATCTGTTCACCCTCATCTGCATAAAGATTGAATTTATGATAAATAAACAGGTATAAGGAACTGAGTCAATGTTCAAATTTAAATGTGCATCGGCTCAGCTTGGGTCCTGTTACAGAAACTGCACCTGACTCCTGTTTCCATTATTTGCTTCTATTATTATTATTATTATTATGTACAATGTTTGACAGAACACACAATCGAATCAAGAATGAGCTAACATGCTAGGTCCACAGCTTGTCAAATGAGCACCATCAACTTGATGTTTTTTTTAATATTATGCAACGGAACAGAGCAGAGGCTATTTTTATTATTATAATTATTATTAATTTTTCAAATGCAGCCAGGCATCAGAATAGTATTTCCCAAAGGGCCGGTTTAGGTGTCCGAGGCTTCCGCCCCTTCGCTCCGTCTGTTTTTCTCCTCAGTCAAATCTGCGAAGCGTGTGTGAACGGTTGAGTCCACCCTCAAATCGCAGGGACGTCGTGAAATAGTCAATGGGACCTGAAGGGGCTAAAGATCAGTGCAGAAGAAGCCACGGAGGCCTTCTTGTCAAAGGCAGTGCTTTCAGAGGGCCAGGGGTGAGAGGGGAAGCCAGAGGGAGCGAGCCAGAGACATGACATACATTTCATTACAGTTAAACCAACTGTGGGTTCAAGTCAGAGCCCAGGATTTCCAATGGCGTCTCAAAGGATGGAGTAAGTGGAGGTATAAGAGAATGGTTTTTACAAAGAACACAATGGGTAGGTGGACAAAGGCAGGCAGTTGGATTAATTGCTTGGGGCCTTGTTTGAATATTTTTTTTTCAAAGTAGTTAAGTTTAATGCTCAATTTAGTGGCGCACTCGACTCTAGTGAAACATAAATGCCTAAAACAAATTTAAATCTCCAAACTCTAACTGCAAGTAATGGAATAAGTAGAATGTTATTGATATTCCAATTTCACAAAATGTATTCATTGTGTAATTTCAGTTGAATTCGGCATAGAACTAAAAGATTATACTCTTTCTTCCCCTCTTCTATTTTCTGCCCATAAACACCAGAGAGAAGAAGAGATAACCGTACTACTCACAGACGCGCTCAGAGTGGTCTTTACAGCAATAGCTCTCCTGGTCTTGTAGAGAGACTGCTTGTCCATTAAGACTGTCAGAAGATACTCTCAGAAAATGCGAGGCCACATCTCTGGAGAGCTGTGCAAGGAGCATGCTCAGATGCGGGCCTCGGGTTAAAGGAGAGCTGCTGAATGGGTGTCGTGTTGTGCCCAATTCTGTGCAGAACTCTGTGCAGCACTGGATCTACATAATCCCTCAGCAGTGTACTGTAAAGACAATTGCCGTTGTCACAGCAACATTATGGAAAATATAATTTGCAGTCTAACTACTTTGCTTTACAAAGAAATGTCTATTTACAATTCCTTGGAGTATTATTAAAAGGGCTATAGAATTACAAAACTCTATTATTACTGCTCACTTGGGGGGCGCCCTCGCTCATTACGCTTCTAAGACATCGTGGGTTTTGATTATTCTATCAGCTTCATTCTCTTATTATAGTGACAAACTCCTGCTATTTTGTTGCCAATCTCCTTCCAGCTGTCATATCTTTCGAAAGATCACAAAACCTTCAAACACATTCGTGATATGTCGTCAAATTCACCAGACATCGCTTGATTCCCCTATTGAATTTGCGGGATTAACTTGAGGAAGAAACGTCTCATATTTCTTAACTGGTTGCTATGTCTGACATCAGAGTGTATGAGACTCTAGCATAGTGGTATTGTCCAGGGGAGGGAACCCTCACTCTAACCGTCAGCACTTCTCCAAGTGGGACAGAGATGATTAAAACACACCATGGCTGTGACTGACAGACTCCCCACTGCTTATAGAAGATGACATGTCTCCAAGACACACAGAAAAGCATCTCCTCTAATTTTAACTCTGACTACAACACTGCGCCCCTCAGTCAAAACCCACAATAAACAGCCATGCTGAGATTCTTAACCACATTTGATGTGATAAGAACTAAACAGAGAAACAAGTTTAAAAAAACAACAATAGGGAGGGGAGGAGACAAAGGGGCTGAGATGGCGCCATTTCCCTCTGGTGCACACAAACAGCAGGAACCTGTGAGCTTGTGACAACACCTTCAAACATTTCTGTTACTTTCACAGAAATATCTGATGTTGATGCTCCAATGTGATGCTTCCGCAGCAGTCTCGTCCCAGCACACGTTCGACTTGGCAAGCTCTTGGTTACCAAAAAGAGAAAAAAAACACCCTTCCTAACTGACTGTTTGACATTTGTCATGACAGGAATACAGTGAGAGGGAGGGGGGGGGCGGAAGAAAAGAAGAGTGAGAGGTGGGAGGCAAAGAGGAAAATGGAGGAATGGCAGAGGGTGATCAATGTGTGAAATTGTATGTGTGAAGAAAATAATTTGCCATTCTCTAGGTTTGTTGGGAGTTTTTCTTTTTTTTCATGACAAGGGGGACAGAGGTGGGGGGGCTTCCTGTTATTGTCATGTTGTGTAGCAAGCTCAGGGTTGCGTACTAAATGATTCACAAAAAAACAGAATCTTTTACATTGGCGTCAGCAATTCAGCCAGGCGCCCTTGTGGGGGAATTCTTTTTTGTGTTTTTATTGAAGTCTGCACCGAGTGTGCCCAAAAGCTCTGACAGGGGGCCCCCGAGGGCGCTTGTCTTCACCTCCAAATCATAAGATGGAGAGATGATGCTCCCTCTGTGCTCTCATTTATACCCCTCAACACTCCCTTTTCCGCACAGATCCACAGATCCTGCCCTCCCCACCCAAAAACTTAAACAGGCAGAGAAGAAAAGCCTTCAGTAATACAGTCCCTACAGATTTCTCCACGATCGCTCTGCGCTGTTGGAACAGCTGACAGGCTCGCTGTGGCGGGTCCATTCCCCATGGTCTGCCAGACTTGGTGCTACAGCATGACAGTTAGTACTTCTTCTCTGGGGATGTGCCACCTTTGCCTGCTCCTGCATGCCCCTCACATGACAAGCCCCTCCACTGACCCCCAAAAGGTATTTGGCATTACACAAATTACTTTTGCAGAGAGGTGGAAGGCTAGGTTACGTGCCCCCCATGCATCTTAACCTCTCAAATTATTTCTGGTGATTTGTATGCCCATCTGAGGCTCCTGGCATATTCAGATTGTGGGGCTGGACCAGCAAAAGGGGCAAAAGGGGGTGAGGGAGTTGTTAAAGGGTTGGTGTAATTTGATCAGAGGGCACAGCTGCATAAACAGGGGTATCGAGGAATTTCTGTCTGGTTGATGGAATTGACTTTGCATGAATGGCCCCTCTTTCCCCCTCAAAATAGTCCATTTTCCATATGTCTCAATGAATATGACAAGCTCTCCAGCAATAAGAGAGTAACAATGAAATTGCAGCGGCAGCAGCTCAAGGTAGTCTCAGTCTTTTCTTGAGCTGTGAAATTCTCCCTCACCCTTTCTGGCTGTCTTTGCTAAAGACCTCATCCAAGTCCTGTTGCCTGACCTGTCAAAAGCAGCACCATCCTCTGTAAAATGCCCGAACAAAACAAACCAACAACCGCTGGCAGGGTCAGAGGGCAGCTGCTCTGGGTGCCTGGACTCTGACGGGCCTTCTGATTGGCCGAAAGGGCAGTGAGTAAAAAGGAATCTTTTCAAAGTGAAATCTCCAGCTGATGGCTTAGAGCTCCACACCCCACAGTTTGTTTTTCTTGCTGCTGTCAGTAGTGTTGCCTGAGCCATTTGGAAGGATTAGAAAAAGTGGGGGAAGAAAAAAAAAAAAAAACTCCACTGTGCAGATCATGTGTATGGTAGAATCTGAGTGATGGCTCCAGGACCCCTCAGAGAGTGATAAACCTTTGACCTTGACAGCCCCCCGTGGTGACCCCTGACCTCTGGCTTTGTGCCACAGACACAGTGAGACAGGTGCAGGCAGGAAAGTGACCACACCCCACTGCACTGGCCAAAATCTCCCTCATCTTGACCTGACTGTCCTGATGCTCTGGACTGTAAGAAAAATAACAACCAGCAACTTCTGTTGCAGAGAAGGTGACGATTTGTACAGGACGACTGCACACCAGTGTTGGGGATCACGCATTAAGATAATAAGGCTTTACACTAATATATTACTTTTTTGCAGTAACACATTTCCTTGTAATAATATTGCTTTTGTGATAACATGTGTCGCATCATCACATCCACCAGTTGAGCTGAAATGGTAGAATAATAAAGTAGTGAAAACATCTGTGCCGTCCTCGTCTTGGTTGCGTGCCACTGCAGATATGAGGCGCTCATGGCTTTGATCATGGATAGTGGCAGAATGCTTCACGACGTGGCTGTCATTCACGTCCTTGTAAAACAATGTCAGCAATATTTTCGCACGTCTAACCAAGTAGTTATTTTTGCCGAAAACTCAACCAAAGTATCTCTTCATGGAAACAGCATTTTAAAAAAGGGTTTTCTGTCAGAGTTCAGAGGAGCCAGACAGCACTGACCAGAGCCAGTGCTGTTTCAGGGCACTGGCTCTGGTCAGGTTGGGGTTGTCATTTCACCGTTTCTCTTTTTACGATCTATTCTCTATGAGTGATTTAGATTTCCGGGTAAAGAAAACTGTTCTGTATGTTACTGTAGTAAGTCTAGTAATAAAACCGCCAGCAGAGCACAAACGTGCGGCACAGTGACTTTCAAGAATTCACAAAATAGTTTTTCTGTTTTCACGTAGCGTCTGAGGTGAGCAGACACTGACATTGGTGCTGAATAAAATCATATCCTCCAGCATTGAAAGAATGATAAATGAACAGAATTATTAAAAAAAACACTGAGGATGAGAATGATTTCATGGTCGTGATTTTTGCAACTGTAATGAAACATTGATTCATTAGTCTATTCTCTGTATTACAGACAGTCAAATGTTTCCTGGTATCCTTTATGGGCGGTTATAATTTCATATCTGTTTAATTTTTTATTATTCATTTTGTAACAAAAATGAAATAAATTGAAATAAATTACATAACTTATGGATTACACCATCACCATTGAGCCAGATCACTGAAAGAAAGCCTGGTCGTGTTTAGAATTAGATGAAAGGGACAGGTTCTAAGCCTGTGCTCTAACAGGTGTTTTGGTGAATGCAAAAATAATGTATTGATTTGCAAAATAATGCAATTGGATAAAACAGTATGAATGCAACAGCTAAAAGGGACATGGAAGAGACAAACTCAGGTAGTGGCACTGCGCGTTGAGTCAGTAGTCAGACAACAAATGTATTTTTTTTTTTAAAAAACACTTTCTCAAATCTTTGTTAATGCCTGAGAAATACAGATGTAGTTATTAAAGTGTGTGGTGAGTATAGCGGCACAATGACACATCACGAGGCCTCGTTTTCTGTTCCTCAGCAGGCTCTAGTTCCAAGGTCATGCCAGTCCGCGCCAGTCTTTCTGCAGATCCATTTTCTCTCCCTAGGGCACTTCCCTTCATGTTGTTGGCCCAGTGATTCAATGCTTTGCATTAAGAGCAATTCACCTGTCTCTGGCGTCCCAGTGGCATGGGTCCCCTGGGGAAACCAGGTGGAGCATAAAAAAGTTCCACATATGGTAAAGTCAAGCTGCTCGGAGGCTGCCGAGTGTCTGCTGTGGGGATAGAGACTCCTAAAAGGCCCAGCTGGTACTTGGAAAAGGGCTTCTGCATTACTACACCTCAGTGTCTGTTTGGGCTCCCCTTTGGAAAGTGTTGGCCGGCGCTCATGACCAGCCATTTTAGATTTCTCCCTCTACCCCGCCTCATCCCTCGCTCCCTCCCACCTTCCAACTGGTTCTGTATCCAATTGAACATTTGGTCCTCCACTGCTGGTTAATCAAATTCCTCCATCTGGCCCCCTATCCCAGTGGAACAAAAAAAAGGTGCAGTCTGAGCCTGGGTCCAAGTGTATATTGGGAGGGAGGAGGGGGATAGAGAAAGGGACTGCCTACCTAACTTACACAACCCAGTCAACTAGATCAGGTAGAGAGCATGAGGCCAGGCCTGATCGTTTTGGGCAAACAGGAACAGCTTGGGACTAAGTATAAGAGCCCTGCTGTTCATATAGAACTCAGGGAAGGCAGTGGGTTCATATGACAGTAGGAGGGTTTTATGAGCTAATACCTCCACATACACAGTAGAATACAGAATAGAGTGAAGCCTAAGCACTGTTGGCTAAGAGAAGCACTGTCTTGAGATGTTATTCAGTCACCATGGCAGTAGAGGGCAGTGTTTTCGGGACAACAACAACAACAACAACAACAACAACAAAGAAAATAGGAATAATAACACCGCCTGGCTTGTCGTCTTATAAACTGTTTCCTTAGCTTCAAAATACAAGTGTGTCAGTAACTAAACAGCATCTATGCTTGTTCTCTGATCGAGACGAGCAATCTCAAGATATCACAAAAAGACAGCAGTGATTTTTTAGTCCACCCAGAGAGACCGTGGAACCTTCACAAAATATCTCCTTAACTAAAATCTATTAGAGGAGACCTTTCCAAAAGCAGTCCTGTCTCACAAAGTTAAACAGGTTTTAAAGAGCACTCACTTTCACACAAACCTCCCCTCACAACTATGACATATCCAGCTGATCGCGGCTACGCGTGTGCTCGGATTCAGCAGGAGATCTGAGGCGAGGTGAAGACGGGGACACTAATTGAGTCACAGATACAAAAACACATGGCATCTCAAGTGCTAGCTCTACCCATCCATAATATCTATTGTATGATTTCTATTCATGTCCAACCATCCTTTCCCCTGCCAGGTGGCAAAACATGTGTCAATAATTAAACTGCTTTTACATAACAGGATACAGGAACACAATGCAATTTGCTCCCCATATTTCATTGGGCCTTTATGAAAACACATGAGAGAGTGTAATTAATCAAACCACTGGAATATGTGAACGGCAATTTCCACTTAATGGCACTTACAGGAATTGGTTCCCTTAAGCACCACATTCTGTCTACTAAACGAGCGGGATACATTTTCATCTTCATAGTTCAGAGAGTAAACTCTGGTGCGGATGTTAAACAAACTCATTTGACATTTGGAAGTCTGAATACATCAGATTTGGTCGGCGTGACTTGATCTCAGACACAGCAAAACGGTGACTCTCTTAGTCCAAGTTAGAGGTGATTAGTGCAGCTACAGTTGATGTAACTGTGATTGTCAGGCTTGAGAAATGAATATTCTTTTTAATGATCTTGCGTTGACCTTAAATCTGAGTTCATGTTCTGTATGCACTTAACCACAGGAGGCTAACCACCGCCCAGCCAGGGACAGGAAGAGGATCATTCACTGCTTTTAGTGGCTTTCTGTGAAAAGATGGTCCTAGTCTAAATGGCACCCATGTCCCTAAAAGTGTGCAGCTCTCTCTCTTTCTCTCTCTCCTCACCACTCTTTCTCTTTCTCCCTCTGCCTCTCCAAAGACTCCTCTAAGTGCAGCATCTTGTTTCAGTAATTTAGCCAGGCCAGAGACAGTGGAGAGAGGAAAGTAATCGATTTCTCTCTCATTTGGTTCCTCCCAGACTTGCTGTAAGGCCTCTTCGGGGAGTTCTGGACTATTGGACAGGGCAACGTTATGGGAAAGAGTGTCATTGCGTTTAAGGTCATTGTTACACCAAGGTTTCATTTTGAGTGTATTTTTATTGGTGTATGGAACAAAGTAGACAAACAAACAATGCTGCCGCCATTTCCAGGATGGTAGACATCAGGCTATGCCATCTCTGTACTTAACTGCATCACAACTCTGAATGATAGAGAGAAATATTATGCACTACAGCAATATGATCCACTACACAGATACTCGCTCAAAACTGCTGCTAAGTACCAAGCTTTTAGAGTGGTCCATAGGTAAACCTTGTGTCTATAAAAAGACACCATTACTAAATAATTTAGAGGAAATGCCTTTACTGTATGATTGCTATTTCTGCTTCATGCTTCATATCATCTTTCCAAATGAAGGAATAAAGAAAAAGGGAGAATGGAAACAGAGGATAGAGAGGGATGGAAGAATATTGTAGATTTGAATCTTGCAAGTATATCTTGTATTTTAGAAAGCATTATGTTTATCTACACTGATCAGCAATAAAACCAGTGACCTGTTTAATGTTGTATATGAATAAATTAAATATTATAGAGGCAATTCTGTTCTCTATTACCATGAGGTATGCACTTGTATGTACAACTAAGAACCCACATATGAAACAGCAGGGAATATACAGCCTATACAGAATTACTAGCCACTGCCAGTAAACTCTTCCCTCGAGCCTTTCAACTTCACAACATGGCCTCATCAACAGGTTTACAGCAGTTTACATCGACGCTGCTTTAAGGCTCTTTATGGTTTCGAACATTCATCCTGTCTTTCAGCTCCACGCCGGCGTGCTAAATTCTTAATAACAGTTGGTAACTCTCAGGTTGAGAGTCCATTCATTTACATCTGATCGAGATATTCTGGCACAGACCAATTAAAAATGGATCACAAACTACCTGCAGATATTGGCATGTATTATTATCAAAACAGACACGTGGATCTCGTGTGTCATTAAGAGTGCAGCGGCTAAAAGACAAACAAGACAAATCTATCTATTGTTTATTATCTCCCGAGGCTTTGCACATGGAGGGCAGAATAAGAGAGGGAGAGGCAGAGGTCAGCGTAATTACCATCCACTCCTTCCTTAGAGTCAGACAGTGCTAAGGCATGCATTGGCAAATTCCACGGCAGCATCGTATATCACATTAACATAAAGCCCTAAAGAGCTAACCTTTGTTCAATTCCATTTGATTGTAAGAGAGGAAAACAGCCTTACTGACAGCCTCATCCAGCCTCACAGTTTTAAGAGTTCAGGTGTTTGTCTTTCAGTCTTGTGACTGCTCTTACTAAAGATGTGCTATTCCAAAAATAAAGCGTCGGGGGACGTGGGGGATCATTGAATCATCCGGGGTAGAGTATCACATCATCTGGAGAGCTTGAAGCCTCAAACTCAAACTATGCCTGAGGAATAAAACACAGCTTTTCATGGAAACAATTCACAGTGTTTAGATCTAAGCTGCTCCATACACAGAATCTACTTCAATTACTATTAACTTCTGCAGCTGTTCACTATGATCGACAATAACCCCAGTGTATAGTATTTTCGTGGCACCTAATAGTATGATGCTGGCATTACGAAATGAACTCGGAAGTGCTGGCATTTTGCAGCATCAGTAAACTCTAATATGCCTGTTGACTGGAAATGAGAACGTCAGTGCGAACAGAATGTGAAATACCATTACTAAGAGAGGACGCTGAGTGATGTCTTCAGACATGTTTAACGCCACTGTCTTCAGTTCTCCACGGCAAAGTCTAGGTGGCACATGGACGGATGAGCGTCACCACAGAGGAAGAAGAGAGCAGGGGTAGCAGGTGAGACAGAAATGTAGATATAAACCAAAGATTAAAAAAACAACAAACAAAAAAACAACACAGGAGTGGGCAAAGAAGAGGGAAAGAAGAATGAAGAAAAATAAAGAAAGAAAGAAAGAAAGAGAGAGAGCAAGAGAGAGAGAGAAAGGAAAAGAGATCTGTGAATTTCCCCTTCTTCCCCTGAGACCTCCCTTGATGCCAAGCATTCATCATCCAGCCTCTAATATCAGTTATTCTGTGGCTCCTCTGCTTACAGCAGAATTAATTTCTGCTTTAATTACTCTCATCGGCGGAATGCTGATGAAGGAGAGGGACGAGGCATTCTGGGACTCGGGCCTCATTCCACCGCTTTAATTTGAATGAATTCCACACGGAGACGCTGGCAAACAACTGGCAGCCGAGCCCCGGGAGCCACTCTGGGACTGCGCAGAAGAGCTGTAGCCATGGCCCCCACCAACCTAGCTACCTTGTGTGTGTTTCTCTGCGTGTGTGTGTATATTATGTGGAGTCGGTCGAGTGTGTGTGTGCGAGGCTGAGCGTCGGAGTGAAAAGATAGCGAGGCAAGGAACACACAAGATGAGGAAAAATAAAGGAACACGGTGATTGATAGATTGAGTGATGAGTGTGTGCACAGCGCGGGAACATGTTTACAGTGTGGGTGCGAGAGCGTGCGCGTGTCTTGGTGAGCAGTATGCGCATGTTTGCATTCACGTAAATGCACTCAGGGATGGGGATGAGAGAGTCGAAGGTCTATAGAAACAAATAATTTCACACAGAGAGAGACAGTGAAAACAGATCCATATGGGCATGAAATGTGAACAGCATCACTGACTGCAGCCCACTGTGCAGCAAAAGTGTTAGACTGAGAGCAAAAATCATTAATAGTTCATTTGATTATTCCTGACAAGGGCTGTCATATTCTGTGATAAAACCCCGCAGTCAATGTAACTTATAAGAGCTATCAGTTTTGTAAGGAAAAATGGCAAAAAAAAATAAAATAATGTGAGAGATGCACACTCCATGTTTTCATAATGAAAACAACTGCGGAAAATGTATAATACCAGAACAAGCCCAGCAGAGAAGCAGAGTGAGGGGCTGTAATTGACTTTTCTCCAAGCCAGCTTGGAAGTTACAAAATGTAGCATATTGGATAAGGATTGTGATTGATTATGTGGGTCTGCCATAGCGATTTTGATTAAATGTTACCATGGGTTTCTTTTCCAAGCCCTAATGAAGCAGCAATTTGAAACTGAGAGACTGGAGGATGCTGAGCCAGGCTTCCTTCAGCCCCCACATCATCTATCTGTTTACATATGATGCCTCAAAACAGGAGCTATCACAAAATCACCTGCAGCCATCCCTCGGCTATGACAGGAAGCACATATAGATTTGACAACCCGCCCCAAAAAATACATGAATAAATAAGTAAGTGAACATGCATATATAAAAAAAATAAACAAGCAAAAGAAAACAAACATGTCTCTACTGAATGAATAATTGTGTGACGTGATTCTGTGTAGGGAAAACACATAACTCCTCACCACAGAGTAACATATTAATATGTATTCTGACATTTGAGGAGGATGCTCACTATCACGTAAACTTATTTAATAGCGCTATTCAACTTTGCTCCACATACATCTTCTCCAATTTAATGCTGTGGAGCCATTCCTCCTCCAGTTCAACAGAGGGCAGGGAGGAAGGTAGGTGTGACCTCCACTGACCCTGAAACCTCTGGACAGGTGGGCAGTGGCCTATGCACGCTGTCCGTTTTGGCACCAGCTCTCTTCCCTCCCCAGCAGGGAACTCAGGCCATGATGAGCAGCTGGGTCGCAAACACTAAGCACATTAATATCTTCTTAATGATAATAATCATTATGGCATAAGCACCTTCCCCAAAGTGGGAAGGCTCATGGAATGTGCCAGAGTAGCATTGTCGTTAAGGTACAACAAAACTGAGATGAAATGATTCTTTTAATGGGCAGAAACTTACAGTCACCAGGATAATGCAGACTCTAATGTAATAATGTGATAATGAGAAACACATATAAGAGATAAGACATGAGGGAGGCCAAAAACTCAATGGTAACCAGAGCGAATAAATAAATAAAATAAAATCTGGACTAAAACTGCGGAGTTGACACAGTTACCACTGCAGTGAAACATACTATATGCTAATGTGGACTTGACTGTATCACAGAAATATGTTTTAATTAGCACATGCTGTCGCTATGATTTCCTCATGCGTAAAGGCCTTCCTGAAATTAGTGGAGTACTTCACCACCTTGTCTCCCTGCGCCTTTGAATCCATAATGTGGTACTCGCACAAAGCATTTTCCATATACTCGCCTCATTTAATATAACTGTCAGTATTCACCTATCATAGGCCATTATCTGTCTCATCCGCGTTCATTATTGAAGCTAATGATCTGTTGTCCTCTCTGCTCCCCATTGGAGGAAGACTACATTAAAAGTCTCTTACTAACTTAATTAGTAATTATAAATGTTAAAGATTAATCAGAGAGTGAGTGGCTTAAGGTTTACGTCTCTAGGCAGTGGTGGGACAAACGCAGAGACAAAGAGGCCATGTAGCTTCATTGTTCACACTCCCCTTCTCCTGCTGGAAATGGAACGAGACATAAGAAATAAACGGAACTGTGACCATTTTACCTGTGATTACTTTATTTTTTTTACGTGTATTAAACATGAAAATCAAGATTAACATTAATTTTCATGTATTGCAAATGTGTGCGTAACTAAAGCTCCCTGTGAGCCGCAGTTCTTTCAGCTAAATATAGTACTGTGTTTTTTTCCATGCTATAATCTACCAGCTCTACTGTAGTGGATATAATACTGTTACAGGAAGCAACATTTAATATGGTAACCTATGATGCATGCAGTACTCACATTATCTCTTTCTAACAAGATGGAAATAGATCCCCTTAATTAAATCCTGGGTGTACACTAATTCCTTACTAAATCTGCACCTCTCTGACAATTCCACATCAGCAGTACCGTGCACTCCAGTAAACATATAAGCACTGATATCAACATTAAACCTTAATAACTAATAAAGCTTTCATCCAGGGAGTTCCTGTGTGATTTCCATTAATGTGAGGGGAATCGCCCAGGACCATCTCTATGTTTTTCCGGAGCCACTCAAGCCAGGGGGTCGGTTCTCTCGGCAGAGGAGGAGGAAAACAAGTAGAAACTTTATTTGTGCTGAGTTGTAGGACTGTAGAGACACAAACTGCCTCAACTTTAACCACACAAAACTGATTCATTTCCCTCAACTAAATAGGCAATCAATTAAATGCAAGATTAAGGGGACGAACAAAGTCGAAAAATTAGTAAATAACCATTAATTATGGTAAAAAAAAAGCGCAAAGATTTGACAGTAAAATATGAGTATCCATTTCACATTTCCATCTGCCCTCTCTCTTTTCAGAGGAGAAATGGCAGTGCTTTGACTGTTGAGCAGGGAGTCCTATCACACAAGACACACAGAGTGCGGTGGTGGTGGGGGGCTGGCCAGTGGCCCACAGCACCTGAAACCTATTAGAGAGCTTTGGAACATTCCACAGGGTTCTTCCATTTTGGCCAGAGGGCATCATAAAGGTCCTCACAGAGAGAGCTGGTGTGACTCAGACACAGACAAACAGCCAGCAAGGTGAAACACTCAAACTAGAGTAGGATATAAAAGAGCGTGACACCTGAGTATACTGCAAATGGGGGCATTGTTTGTTTTGTTTTGTAGCAAGAAAACATGTTGCTGCCACCAGATCGCCGACTTGCCCGCGATCCCCGCTGAGATCATGTGGTCTACAGGCAACGACAAAATTTTCAACACTTGGATTCACAAGGAGTTTTTCTTCATAAAGGAAACTATGATCAAAACATTTACTGCTGGCAAGCCAAGCAAAACTTTTATCAACTTTTTATCAAATGGTTTGCCATCTGGACTTAAAACAGTAGGGGCCCAATAGCGCACTGACACTAAAAACAAAACATGCATAAACACACACAACCTTCTGCCAAATTTCTTTGAGATAGCCTTGCACTCTCCACTATGTGTGTGTGTGTGTGTATATGTGTTTTAGTGGTACCAAGGCCCATCTCTTTGGCTGGACCTGTGTCCATGCCTCCGTGTTATGCTCACTGGGTTTAGCTCTATGGGTGTCTGTGGCCTCTCCTCTGGCCGCCCGTGTCCATTTGCTCTGCGGGTATGGCAGGCCTGAGCTGACAGATGGCCGCCCCTCTCCATTCCGCTCCAGAGTAACACAGTAACTGGTTTTTCCTCCGCCGTTGACCTTGCCACAGCCAGCCAGCAATCCAGGCTGGCACTCGGCCTGTCGAACAGGAGGGTAATGAAGTCCAGCGCTGCTCACATGATTATTAAGGCTTTGACGCTGGGGGGCCTTTCAGGACCCAACCCTCCTCCCCTGTCTGCCAAAGTTCGATGAGGATAGTCATTCGTTACATGGTACTTTGGAAAAACACCACAGTGCTCCATAAAGAGACAGAAAACTTTTTTGTGGCAGTTGGAGTCCGCTTGTATTCCGACATAAACCTCTGTACACTTATGAAGTGTACAACAGAAGAACTCTGTCCTATTCAGTAGCATATGATAGCTACTGGTGTCCCAGTGTGCCTGTCATTCCAAAAACACCCCAGTAAGAGCCACTACCACAACGTTAGATCAGATCTGTCACACTACCATTGGTGCTGACAGCCTCTAAATGTGATGGAGTCCAGCAGCAAAGCACCACTTCACTCTCAATGTAATTCTCTCTTACCACAGGCATCTCTAGGCACGCTTGGAACCCCGGTCCCATCAGGGCCACTCTGGGATTTGAGAGGTGTAGGTTGCAGCAGTGACCTTTACTAAGGCAGGACTGTCTGTTTGCACTTCTCCCATAAGCCTTCCTCCAATCAGACTGCTAAGCAACCCCATCAGACCAGGGGTACGCATGCACCTACGGCCTTGGTGACATCTCAGAGACCATGGGGAGGTTGAGTAATGCAGAGGTTAATTCTGATCATCCAGTATTTATGGGCTTCACTTCAGAACAAGGCAAAGCATTAACACTCTAAAGGAGACATCCCTCCTGTATATCAATAAAACATAGGCACAAGGCACAAGCAGCAGAGAGCCTACCTTTATTCAGGTCAACCAAGTTCCCAACTTGACTGGCATTGGAGGTTTTAAAAAAGTACGCTAGTGAATCCTTCACAAGACAATGTCTTTAAAGGTCTAATGTGTAAGAGTGTCTATTTGCAAAAAGTCAATACTAAGTAAGTTTGTATAAGTGTGTAAGCGATTTAAAATAAAAAAAAGTTTCATTTTTTTTGTCTTAAAATGGATTTTATATGCACTTTCATGGAAGCTGCCATGTAGTGCTACAACATGTCTGCAGTAGCCCAAATGGACAAAGCAAGCCATCGCATAAATGATTCTTATCATACATCTGTGGGACAAACTAGCCAGAACATGCATTTCCCCATTAAATGTGAAAATTTTTGTAGTATGCAAAGGCAATAGTGTCCCTTACACTATTAGATATCACTAATTCTTACACACTGGACTTCTACGTTACAAGAAATGTGTAAAAATATAAACACATTTGAGCGCAGTGCATCCAGTCACTGAGGTGCATTTCCCCCCGAACAACCATGGTGCCACCAGCCTCACCATTGCAATGCAGTGAGGGGCAGCAAGTGCTCACTGTTTGCACAAACAGGCTGTATGAACTGAGAGCATCAGATATTTTCTCACATGTTGGCCTAGTCTGTGAGGTGTGGGGAAATGTCAGGAAAATCAATAGATAAGGACCACATCAGACTCAGCTTGTCTGGCCTAGCAACAGAGCATCCCCATGGTGATGTCAATTACCCCTGCTTTACAGCAAAAACACCAGGAAGAGCAAAACAGTCTCTGCTATGCTGTAAAACTTTTAATGCAGTCTCCTGGTTACATTAAGGAATTTATAAGAAACTTTGTTTTTTTCCCATCCAGACAGGCAGGTAACACCGAATGTGAGAGTCTTACTGATAGCTCTTTTTTGCAGCTCACTCTATTTTCTATTCTCCTCATGGACTTCACATTAGTCAGAGAGAGGTATAATGTAACGAGCAGTAAGGTGCGCATAATTGCATATTAGCAGCAACACACTTGGCTGCACGGGAGGTGACTGCGCTAACGAAGAGAAAGGTGTTATTAATCACCAATTAATAAAAGCAGGCAGATATCACACTCAGTATAGGGCACACATGGTTTCCTTTGTTTCCAATGGCTGGTCCAAACCTGTTCTCTTATTTATTCCATAACATTGATCCTGTTCCTGTGCTGTGTTGTCTACCCAGTTCTGACTCTGATCCAGCCCCCCAGGAGTCAAATGAGGAGTGTTTGGCCCTGTTTGTTAACAGATTACATGTGTATGTGCTGCTCTATGAATGTGTCCCGTGAACTGAGGGAACACCATCAGACATATCTAATCAAAGAGGATTATAGGAAAGGAAACAAATAACGAAAATACCAGCTTAATGGAGCTTAATGGAGTGGTGAATGTGTTGCCACCAGGGCAGCGACAATGATGGGGACCATGTAATCAACATACACTGGCCAAGATGCTCTTGAGGCCCAAGACAAGAGGATATGTGTCAAGGATAATTTGCAGCCCATAGCAAAAAAAAACAAATCAGGGCTTTCAGCTTTAAATAGTGTTACAGTGTGCCTCGTGTCTGTCCCACTCCACCAACAGACAATAGGACATGCCTTTTGGAGATCAGTTAATGTGAAAATGTGAGCGCTAAAGGGTGAAACAGAGTAAAATGGAGAGTTAGTGGTGGACAGAGGGGAGGGGAGCAGAGAGGAGGAGGAGAAACTAGGGGAGAGCTAAAGGCCTCTCACTCGCTCTCCTCTCCAGCTCTGTAACGGCCCACAGTGCCTGCTTCACACAGAGCGGCCAGCTGTACAGCAAATGTGCCTTTCCCTCTCCGCCCCCGAACCTTTCCACCCCTCCAGTGCCCCCCCTCTGCCTGGGCCGACCAGGCCACCAGCTCCTCTCTGCGAGAGAAGCCTCCTCCCTGACTTGGCTTCGAGCTCAGTGTTGTCACCAGACCAAAAAAAATCCATAGAGGTGACCCCAGAAACACTTTTCTGGGATGTGGTTTGGTTTGCTTGTTTACAACTGTCCTTCTGAGCACTGCCACCTTGGCAGCAGCTGCTTGGAATGAACAGAGGTGAGATGAGAATTGGACTGAAAGCAGACATGAACACAAAACAAAAAAACCCTTTCACCTTTAAAAACCTTTAAGACAGAGCCCATGTTTCAAAACAAGACATGGCTCTGAAAATCCACACAGGGACATATGAGACAGTGCGATAAATAGGCCAAACCGTGTCCCCCATGAGGCTCCAAATGCCATAGTTTACAGTGGGGTCAAAGTGAAGCAATGGGGTGGCATGGTGACACGCTGATAAAACCAAAAAGGCTTTTGTGTCAATGACAGACCTTCAAAGATCCTCGCAAAACAACAGACAACTTTGTGAAAACATTGGTTTTTTTCCGTAAAATGTTTCCCCAATGCAAAAACTACAGATCAAGATGGCAAAATTAGCTGATGGTCAGATTTGTTTTGTAATCTCAAAGAAAAATACAGCATAAAAAGGTTTGATAGTGACAGCAGCAGCTGAGAGCTGTATAAATCTGTGTGTCTCTGGAGAAAAATCGGACACTCTCAATTCTGTAAGTGTGCCATGCCAAAAAAACTCTAAACTAAAGAGTGGCCAGCTGTCTTCTGGCCTGCTATTAAATTGCTCCTTGGATGGTGGCGATATCATTTTTTTCTCCATAGGAGTATCGCACCAGGTCCCCAAACAGAGCGACCAGCTGTACAGCAAATGTGTACTGATCCATCTGGGCCCTAGCAGGCTGCGGCCTCCATCTTAAGACACGTGGGGCCGCTCACAGGCTTGGCTGGGGCTGGCCGGCAACACACCCATCCATGCCCACCTCCTTCCCTTTCATTTACCTCCATTATCATAGGAAATGTTGAATAACTGGGCATCAGAGCTGTGCTTTATGTCTGAACTAGGACATCACGATGTGAGTGTAATATCCATGCATCAAAATGTGCTGGCAGTCATACAGAGGAGGCAGCCACGAGCACTTTGGCCCGATGGGAGGAGGTGAGGGTGGAGGCTGAGTGCACTGCAGTTTAGGGAGCCTATTGTATTACAATGGCAGCTAATATGGAGTTGTCTGGGTGAGACAAGCTCAGGTTTTGTTGTTCCATACACTTAGCACTATAGTTATGTCATGGCACACCACTATATATAGAGTTATCAGTGTGAGCTGACACCATGGAGCGGGGCATGGATGAAAACAACACCCCTATGAATCCAGCGTCTGCTCCATTACCTACGCTAATAACGCTGACAGCTGAGCGGAGATGACCCCAGCCCCCTGTTTCCCCTCTCCTGTGCAGATGGCCATTAAAAGGAGAAAGTGTCCCTTTTTTTTCAGTAGAGAAGGTATTTAGAGCTTTTCCAAATGAGCATTTTTTTTTTTCTGTTTTTTTGGCCCAAATTGCCTTTGCAGTGATTACTGCCTGGATTGAATTTAACCCCATTCTGAAGCAGGATTCCTCAGTCGCCATATAAATCCATAAGATCAACATTAGTGTTGGAACACAACTAACCTGGTGCATGCGTTTTCTTTATAGCTTTTCAGTTCTTTGTTTTTCTTTATTTATTTAAGTGATGTCAGCAAGTTTTGTTTTCTCCACATTTTTACAAATTGACAAATGCATTTAACAGAAACCCTTTTGAAGGGACTTGATGAAAAGCGTGATCATGTTGAACACAAAGTGATGGCATATCAGAGAAGTGAAAACATCAGACTATAACCCAATCACCTATCCTCCTGTTATCTTAAGCTGTCTGAATTCCACTGTTATGGAGAAACTGTGTGCCTGTGCGTCTGAAAGACATGAAATAACCAGTAGGGGGGGTCTGTTTTCTACCCTCCCAGTGTGCTCCGTGCCTGGCTTCGTGAGAGAAAGGACTAATGCTGGCATGGTACTGTATTAGGCGCCCCCAGTAGAATAGTGGGTGAGCAGATCGCAAAGATGAATACAAAATAGACACCTACACACTCTCATCTCGTCCCTCTCCTTTGCAAAAACACTGCAGCATCAAAATCACAAATCACATGCTTCTGATTGTTTATGCACAAACAGTGGGTCCCTGATAGAATTGCCTACCGGTCCTGATAGAATTGCCCACCGTGTTTAAATTCACCTGCGCCTAGAAGCGTGTCCCAAACAGAGAGGCAGTTTGGTTCCAGATCAATGAGTCTCTCTCCCACTGAAGACAACAGATAATGCAGTGTAATGAAAGAGCCACCAAACGAGCTGAATAAATGAATGAATAAAGGAACGTGAGACCGGAATTCAGACGCCTACTTACTGCAGGCAAGAAAACCTGTTTTCCAATTGTCTGTTCTCTACAAATTATTCCACCTGCATACAAATGACAACCAAAAGTGAAGACATTTCCAAAAAAATTTAGAGGTTGTTGCTATACACCGAAAGGATATCCGAAGGGATATTTTGAATCATTTCGTGATAGAGTATTTAATATAAAATATTTTGCTGTCATTAAATGCTGAGAGTATGCATGTTACCAAACGCTGTATTTAATCTGTCACCTGGAAATAATACCTGAGTGGAAAGGCACAATAAACAAGCCAAATTAAATAAACAAACAAGAAAAGCAAAAATTTCAGCAGCAATGTGAAGATTCTTTTTAAATCTAAAAAAATTGTATATTTTCTGGAATTTTTCAGTTTGGGGTATAAAATATTGGAATACTCTGTATGGAATTTGTCCACTACGTCAAACTACTTTCATAACAGAGTGGCTTGAAGTTGAGAGATTCTGGTCCACAAGCATGCACATGTACTATTTGATACAGTGTCATTCACATGCATGGGGAAATGAAGATGACTGGTTTTTAAATTCACAACACTGGGGATGCAGTTGATGGTCAAAATATTAAAATAATTCCACCTATTTGGTGATGTGATCCAGATACTTGTAAGCCTGAATGAGACAGGGTCAAATATTTTATTACATATATCATTTGATTCAGTGTATTTAAAATGACAAATAGCTGTGGTGAATTTTGGAGAATTGTCCTTAACGGTATAGATTACAACGATGATGATCACACAAAATCCTTCCCTCTAACATTTAAATCACACTTAAAGCCCCACGAAAATATATATGTTTTGGTGGGGCTATATATATATATATATATACTGTATATATATATATATATATATAGATAGATATATATCTATGCTACTTTGGGAAATGTAGAAAAATAAATTTAGAGATATACTACAGGCACTGTTTTATGACTTTGCTGCAGGAGTGCATCAAAGATCATGATGCATGAAACAAAAAAATAGTTATCTCCTACCCAGCATGTGGTTGGCCACATGAACTTGGATGTCCCATTCACTGTAGAATACCATCTGACATTTGATGCACTGGTATGTCTTCTTCTGAAAAGAAGGAGAGGAAGATGCTTTTTATTTCCAGTTAACTTTAAGTAGAAGACAAGGCTACAAGTTACAAATTAAAAACAATTTCATAACCTCGGTTATAATATGACACTGATCAACAATACCTCTTCGATTTGTGAGGGGCTGGCTCTAGGCATGGGAGACACCTGGGGTGTCTTGAGCTGCCCACTGTTGCTGTCCCCTGCCTGTTCCCGATGCACTGTCTGGACATGATTTTGCAACTCAGCTTCTGACTCAAACTTCACGTTGCAGCTGGAGCACCGCGTCTTGGCAGCAGACAATGAGGACGTGGAAGAGGACGAAGACGACGAAGAGACAGCTTTGCCTTTCCCTTCCCCAGGGCTGAGACTCTCCCCCTGGACCCGTGCAACCATAGTTGGTGCTGGAGTCGTGGATCCGCCGTGCTGCTGTTGCCTTCCTCCATTCATTGTTGGGCTTGAGCTTTTGGAACCTGCTGCTGCCACACATGATGCACAGAGTCCATAAGGCAGGCCGTTGATGTCCAGCTTAACAAGGTCTAGTTTGGACCTGAAGTCTTTCAGACAAGAGGCGCACTTGAAAATTTTCTGTGGCTGGTGTTGATGATGGTTATGAGTGATGATATTGTTGCGGCCCATGGGCTGGTTGGCAGACATGGTGCCTGTTTTCTGCATGTGAAATGTACCATGGATCTTTAGCTCCAATGTGGAGGTGACTGTCTGCATGCAAACAACACAACGGAAACCTGTCAGGGAGTTCCTGAGGTCAGGGTGCATCTGGCAGTGCTCCAGAAAGTCCTCCTCACACTGCAGAGGCATCTTACAAATGCGGCAGCTTCCTGTGTCCAGACTCTTGCTATGAGTAACCTTGTGCTCAGTCAGGGTGAGTAAGGAAGGGAAACGCTCCCCACAGATGGGACACATGTAGTGTTTGACAGGCCCAAGGTGGGTCTGCATATGTTCCCTCAGCCCAGCCTCAGAGAAGAAAGTGCGAGAGCAGACATTGCACTTATGGTTGCCCTTAATCATTTCAGCTTTCCTTTTCATCAATGCACTCTCACCAGGGCGAATATTATGATCTCTCAACTGGTGGTTAGTGAGGAGTGAATCCATGGTGTAAGATGCCCCACAAATGTCACACCCATACATGGGCTCTGCAGTGTCCACCTCTTCCTCACTTCCATCATGGCTGTTCTGGGACTCCACAACAGATACCCCCACTGTCCCAGGGCCATGGCTGTTTGTCAGAAGACCTTGTAGCTCAACATCCTCTTTAGGCTGACCTTCACCTCCACTTACAGAGGAGCCATTAGCGCCACAGTTCTGTGTTTTTCCCTCAAACACACAGTGTTTCTCTCTCAAATGCTTCTCCAACAGTACAATTGCATGGAAAGCCTTACTGCAAAAGCGACAGTTATACTTCTTGCTGTGGGTGGTGATGTGGCACTGCAGCTCCACCTCTGTGCCAAAGGATTCTCCACAAAAAATGCAACGATGGGCACGGCCCTGGTTTTCCAGATGGCTGTGTTTTACATGTAGCTGTAGGTCAGTCTCATGCCTGAAATCCCAGTTGCAGGAGGTGCAGCGATACACTTTCTTCTCATTGCTGTGTTTCACAGCAAGGTGGAGCTGAGTGGATACCTTTGAGTCAAACACTTCTTGGCACAGAGTGCAACGGAAAAATACAAAGGTATGCATGTCAAGCAGGTGCTTCTGCAGGTCATCCACTGAAGTAAATTGCTTGTCACAGCTCTCACATATGTAATAAGTGGAGGTAATAGTGAAGTGAATCGTCACATGCTTTAGCAGGGACTCTTGGTTGGGGAACTCTTTGTTACACTGTGGGCAGGTCAGTTGAGGATGCAGACCATCTAAGTGAGTTTTTAGGTGAGTCTGGAAGAGGTCTAAACTGGTATACTTGGCTCCACACTGGTTACATATGAACTCACTAGAAGTGCGTGAAGCTGAGCTGCCATGTTTCAGCATGGTAGATTCCACAGATATTGGAGAAGAAGGGCTGAGAGTGCGCAGAGATTTCTTTCCATTGTTGATGTAGTTCAGTGCGAGTGGAATATTCTTGTGATTCTCCTTGATGTGTTTGTTAAGTTTCAGAACACTGTTGAATATGGGAGAATTTGTGCAGTAAGAACAGGAGTACACTTCTACTATAGGCTCTTTGGGAGTTATAGCCAGAGGGGAGTCAAATCGCAAGCTTCCCCCATCACAGTGAGTCTGCCGAACATGCTCCTCCAAGGTAGCCTCAGTCAAAAACCCCATGAAGCATTGGGGACAGAAGAAGGCATTGCTCTCTTTGGCCACAGGACTAGGAAAGCCATGAGAGCAGCGGATGTGTTCTTGGAGTGCATTGAGGTCACCCAACACCTCGGGGCAGAAGTTGCACTGAAGAAGGGCATCAGGCAAGCTTACTAAGAGGGCAGCATGGTCTTCTGCATTGTGGACCTGCTTGAGATGTTCATTTAGATTTAGTAAAGAGGGGAGGACTTCCAAACAAAACTGGCAAGTATGAGCCTGCTCTGGCTTATCCAGATGCATAGTCCGCAGGTGAATTTGAAGCACCGCCAAACTGGAGAATACTTGCTTGTTACAGTAGATGCAACTGTAGGAGACTTTAGGCTGTTTCGAGGAACGTCCTCCCAAGTCAGATGTGTTCTGAGCAGCTCTCTTTCTCCTTCCCCTTGTCTTGGGCACTGGCGGCGCTGTCTCCACCATTGTGGAGCTGTCAACAGAGAGGTTGGAATCGGGAGTGGTGCTAGAAACAGAGGTGTATCCCACTGTTAGCAATGAAGGACTGTTACTATGGTTACTTGATTCAGGGAGCTGGTGGATGTCCATGTGAGCATAAAGGTCTTCAACAGAGAGAAAGTGTTCAGAGCAGATAGTACAAGTGTGGCCCTTCCTGTCTCGGCTGTGGGCATGGTCAATGTGAGTCAGCAAGGTGCCCTCATCACTGAAAGGCTCATGGCAGTAGATGCACTGCAGGGTGGCACCCAATCCTCCATCCTCTGATGGTGAGCACTCTGGGTGGCACTCTGCAATGTGCCGCTGGAGCTCCTCTGGTATATCAAAGCCCTCCTCACAACGGCTGCATTTGCGTGTTTCTTTCACTTTCCATTCATCAGCTCTTGAGAGACTGGAGCTGCTGCCGTCTTTGCCCCTTTCGTGTACTTGCATGTGGCCATGGAGAGAGCTGGAGGAAAGAAAGCCTCGGCGGCACACAGGGCACTTGTGGGGTTTGTTGGAGGCGTGAGTTTTCATGTGGATTTTGAGGTGATCACTGCGGGAGAAGGCAGAGTCACACTCTCCGCAGTGGTACTTCTTATCACCTGTGTGGAGCTTCACGTGTCTATCCCGGCTACGCTTGTGCTTAAACAGTCGGCTGCAAAAGGTACAGCTGAATGGGAGTTTATCACCGTGACTCTGTTCGTGACGCTTGAGAAAACTTAGGCGACTGAAGGACTTGTCACAGAACTGGCATGGGTATGGTAGGCCGGGGCCCCCTTCCTCCTCGCCAAAGTCATAGTCCTCGCAGTGTCCTGGAGAAGTCTGGTCCTTACTGGAGGGAGATGATGCTGGCCAGGAACACGATGGGTCATCTTCTAGATCAGCACCATCTGAAAGAGAAAGAGGGAAAAAGAAAAGGAAGGAGAGTGTTAAGAGCTTTGTTTTGTAAGACTTTATTAGCAACACATTTGTCTCACTTTTTGAAATAGAAAAGGTGTGCCACCATGGTGTTATTTATTATAATAATCATCCGGTTGATGTGTATGAATTTTAAATTCTGTGTAACTTAGACCATTCTTTCTTCATTGAAAACAATACCTCTCCTTAGGTGTTATGCAAAAAAGTACATTTAAATATGCAACTTTTAGTATAATTAGAGAAGAGAATAAGTTGAAATACTTTACTACAATTAACCTTGTATGTGGCCACGTAATGGCTTAGCCCACTGTGACTCAAAATACAATCTCTCTGACATTTAAAGCCGACACAAGACAATGGCTCTACTTTAGGATGTAAGCCTGGCATGAGGTAAATTAAAACATTTCTATTATTCCTAAACAATGACTAGAATAATTTTGAAAACAAGAGTCCTTGAAATAACATTAAGACTAGGAAAAAAAAAGTCATTTTCAAGAAAGAGAAGATTAAATGTGCAATTCAAACCACAGCTACACATAGCCTTTAGGAAAGCTCCATTGCAAAGTAGATGCTTTTGTGAAACATGTGCATATCAGAGCATCAGTCAATAGATATCAGATTATAGAATATGCATTATTATCATATTTGTCAGTGGGGTTTGTGCAAAGCTGTGTAAGCCGTAGGGCAACAAATACTGGATGGATGAACGTGGCATGTGCTAATATGTCTGTTTTTCTGTGTTGGGTGGGAATGGGTGGGTGTGATAGGGGCAGAAAACTAAGTGGCTAAAATCTCACTCAAGGACAAGCAGGTGCAGAGAACGACCAGAGCCAACCTCAGTCAACTGACAATACAAAAACAGCCCCCATTCGTTTTACAATGTGTCCCTATTCAACATGCTTTGTTGCTGACATTCCATTCGATTGGTTCACTAGTGTACAGTGATATGAATGGAAAACACAGAGCACCACTTTCCACAAGTTCAAAAGGTTACAGGCCACTTCTTCCCTCCGCCGAATTCTAAGTGCTGTGGACTTCCTTACCTAAATAAAACAACGTAATTCCAACCCCTTCAGAAAAAAAAAGTATGTCAAAAGGCCAAAACTTG
Organism: Microchirus variegatus; assembly: GCF_963457635.1. Taxonomy (NCBI): domain Eukaryota; kingdom Metazoa; phylum Chordata; class Actinopteri; order Pleuronectiformes; family Soleidae; genus Microchirus; species Microchirus variegatus. The sequence goes on from NC_139806.1 coordinate 17,759,858, forward strand.
GAATGGGAAAAACAAGAGGAAGCTGTGAAGATTTATGAGATGGACAACGGAAAACCATGAGCTCTTTCCAGGATCCAACCTCTGTACACTCCTTCAGCTGACAAATATAAAAGTCTCTCTCTCTCACTCTCTTTCTGTTGTTTTTACTGGGAGATCTGCCCTTTGTCAGGATATCATGCCCTCTCTGAGCACTTACCCCCATCAGGGCCTATCTTCAGGAAACAGATGGGGTCGTAGGCCATTCCCTTGCCCCTCCAAACTGCTGAAAGCGGCACATTGAGAGCCCACCTCCACAGAGCGACCCTCCCGGAAACCTCCCACCCCTGGCAAGGTGCCCGCTCTGCAAACACATCTTACTCAAGGAGCAAACCTTGCCTGCTTTACTTGCTGTATATCTCATACATGTCTCAGTGTTCTCTCTCTCTTTGGTTTGAGGGAGGATGGGTGACTCAATACTATGCCCTCCTCCACAGAGGGGGCGGAACTGCCCTCTCTCATACTTCCTCCCAGGGTATAGGAGAAGAACACAGTGCAAGAAGAATGACCCCAGCCAATGCCTTACAGTCATACATATTGGCTTTGAGACAATCGTATAAAATATACAAATAAATGGGCTAGTATACAAGGCTAAATGAAATTCTACGGTCTTAAATGATGGTGACTTTGCCTAAAGACACCACTAAGCTGTCAGGACAACCTCAATCCATTCTCTGTTTTGTTGTTGCTTCCTTCATGTATATTATTTATTAAGTGCCTTCACTCCAGTACCATGCATGAATAAAACCGTATCTGTGGGGGACATGTGGGAGTCACAAACATTGCTCAACAAGCAGAATAGAGGTTTAAATGGGCAAACAGCCATGTTAATATTAGGTCTGTGAAACATTACAGAGGCTGCTGCGTGATGAAATAATATCATAATGCTGTGTCATAATAAATTATGACCCAATAATGTGACTAATTTAGTACATATTGTTCAAGTCAGTCAAGAAATGCTCATATCAGTCTAAATAAAAGGTTGTACGCGTGCCGGAACAATTGCTGCTTCTGTCAAACACGGGGTCATTATGTCACTGTGAGTGTGAATACATTTAAAATAAGGAAATACATACAAGAAACAAACAAAGACATTCCTTGTTGAAACTGTAGATTTAAGGTAGAGTTTCCCTGAAGTCCCACATAGTGACAACACATTAACACATGTGTGTGTGTACACACAGGACATAGATTCAAGTGCAGTGGCCATAAGCAAGTGTGTGGGAATAACTGTATGATGAAAAGAGCAATGCTCCTCAGGAGACCACAAGAGGAAAGTGAGCAAGTGAGAGAGACTTGTTTTTTTCCCTTCTTCACCCAGACAAGAAATGCCCAGGCCTCAGCAGCAGCCTGAGTAAATAAAAGAACGGGCCTTACTTCCCTGTCTCTCGGGCCGGGGGCCTGTGCACGCCAGCACTCTCTGTGCTGCTGCCAAAGGGGATGCTGGGGCCTGAAAAACTACACCCTGCAGCTGAAGGGCTGTCTTTGTTGGTCTGCCAAGGCCTTCCTGAGCATCCTCCAGCCAACAGCCTGTCATGTCCTGGGAGGAAGACCTCCATCTTAAGGCCTGTCCCTCTCTGGGAGTTCTGTCCCTACCCCCTTCCATGTCTTTTAAATTTCTCCTATATGGAACAAAACAACCTTGTTTGGAGAGCTGCTATAGGGGATGGCATTAAATGTGTCAGAGCCATATTTACTAGCAAGATACAAGTTATAGTAGTTACAGTATAAACTTTTGCTTAAGAAAATACAAATGCCAACTCATATTCCAGGAATATGCTCACAGTGTGTAAGGTTAATGAGGGTTTCTTTTATTAAAAAAGTAACCGCAAATAAATTCCCTTTTCGAGTTTACTCTGAGCCAGTCTGACCTACTCTTTGTGCACCACTTCCTCTATGTTCATTTATAACACCCTTTCCCAAAGTAAATACTGCTGTTCAAATGAAAAACTTAATGCTGGATACAGGTACAGTTTCTCCGCACAGAGACTATTACGTTTCATACTCTGGGATTTTTTCCCCAATTCACGCAATTAAAGTATGATGGAAATTGATGACATCTTCTCCCTCTAGACGACATCATTCTGCACATGTGGTGGCATTGTTTTAAGTGCTACGTGATCATTTTAACAGAATTACTATGGTTCTTTGTAGATATTTTGCAGGATGGCAAACCAGAAAATTAGAGGGAAGACAGCGTGCGATTTCTAGACTGCTAAAACTTGAAAAAGGTTGTTGTGCTCTGCAGCAGCACAATCAATAAAACATATGTACAAAGTCATACATATTCAGAACCAGTAAAACCACCTCCCATTGCTATATGGGAAAGTGTGGTTTTCGAAAAACTTCTGATATGATGGAATTTGAGGCCCTGGGTGTGAGGAAATGTTCAGAAAGAAATGGAGCTTTTGCCAGAACATTGCAAAAGGAAAAACCTGTAACACAAAATCTGTGGTACAGGTTTTTTAATACACAGTATTCTGTTAATCTTTGTGTTTTCTAATGTCATTGAACGACACCTGCTGTTTACAAACCATAAAACACCAATTGAGGCAGAAGTGGTACAAGTGTAATATGAAACACCATATTTTTGAACAGTTTAAATAGAAGTAGGAAAGAGTTTTACTTTTTCTTTTTTCATTTGATTGCACATTTAAACAGAACTTGTTAGAAAGGAAATTGCGATTGTATTGTTTTGTTTGGTTGTTGTACACCCTCCTGAAACCATTCAGAGGCTTTGGTTTGGGAATAACTCACTGCTTCGTATCTGAGTTCCTGGATGCAGTTCAATATGGCTTATCACTGCCTGACAGCATAGTATATCTCTTCTATTTAGGAAGCCAAACTCTTATCCATGTCCAGGACCTTATCTTATCAGAAAACTGCTTTTGCTATCACTCATCTGCCACTTCTATCATAAGCCTAGACTTTGTTCAAAAGCCATTCCAGTAAAGCAAATCATGCCCATGCTTTCAGCCGCCAAAACCCTGTCTTCATATGTGTTGTAGCAGAGATCCGCACATAGCGGTTGTCATAAGAGATGTGTTTGTGTGAGTGTATTTGTGGCACATTGGGGATTAGGGATTCATTGAATAAACAAAAAGCTGACAACTTGTCTGATGTAACACCATGACCCCACTTCATATTCAGAGAAGAAGATCTTTTTTACAGTTACTGGGAGAAGTAGTGAGTCTTTCCCGTGAGACAATGCATGTGTCATCTCCACGCTTTTCCTGTTCTGATGCCCAAATCGCAACGCGTGTCTGAACAACACACTATCATGTACGGCCCTGTTTGTGACACAACCACTTAAAATCTAATAGAGGAGGTGGCGGGAGATATTTTTTTTACATTAGCAAAGACTCAAGTCTCTCAGACTGAGAGAGAGATGGGAGGGGGACGATGAATTTCTGGGACTTATTCCAGTCACATGAGTGAATTACTCAGTCGATTTCAGGACCAGGAGCTCAGCAGACACAGAGCTATTGGAAAAGGGTCTAGTGCTGGGCTTTATTCACAGTCGTCCTGCTACATCCCTGTTTTAAGACATCAAATCCAGTCAAAATGAAACAGTGATAATTCCCTATAGCTGTCATATGCCAGGTGGCTAGACACCCAGTTGATTAACACATATGCACACACACACAAAGGCTGGGGCGATATGTCAAATATAGAATCATGCTATGATGCTACACATTTTTTTATTTCAAATGAGTTGATATTGAGAAGTTAAGACGGGGTTTTGCTCCTGAAGGTATGCAAGTTGTAAAGTTCTTAATCGACAGAAAACAACTGTGAAACAACAGAGAAACATGAGGAAGAAAAATTCCTATTTGATATTAAAGAAAATAATAATGTGAATTCACACACACAAATTACCACAACTAAAAGTATTTAAAGGAACTACAACAGATAGTATAGTTAATTTGTGTGTGCTGTGTGTATACTTAATCCATATTATTTATCTGTTATCTTTTTCTCAGCAAACACAGTATTATTTTTTTTTTTTTTTACACATCACTGAAAAATGTCAGGTCTCTATCCGAAACAAGTTACAGATCAATCAAATCCACTGTGCTACAGGAGGAGAAGGAGGGGTCGTGAGAGGCGACTGAAAGATTCCTTCTTTTACGACGACGTGGTAGAAAAAAAACTGTGGATGAAATGAAGATTCGCTTCCTGGGGTTTCATCACTGCCGTAACAGCAACTCATACACACTTGAAGGCGAATTCCACACATCACCAAACTGCGCTCGATGGGGACTTTTTTTTTTCCACATAGGGCCCGACACAAAGAGCCGGGACATCAAGCGCTGTCCTGACTCTGTGTCCATTATTCTGGCCCTCATGGCTCTGTCTCTCAACCATGGGGAAGCGGCAAACTGTCAACTACTTTGTCCACATTACCCACGTCCCCCAGCTTAGACAGGAGCACTTGGTCACTGTCCCAGAAATCACGGCGCCCCAGTGGTGTCCCAGGAAAGTTAGACAAATGGAAGGCCAGGAGGAGGAAAAGTAGGGTGGCCAGTCATCCTTTACTAGGCCTTTTCTTCCCATAATACTGAGACGCCATGAAAAGTGGAATTCCATTACTTCTGTGCACGCAGACATATCCCTGCTACTCTGGTGTCTGTCTTAGAGCACAGACAAAAAACAATGTCATACTGATGATGATAATCAATCAATAGTATTTCTTAAAATAATGCCAGTCGTCTAACATGAAGGCGGATGTTTGTGCATCGCGCAAGATCTGCCTCATTGTGTTTCCTGTGAAAATTAGCATCACGTAACAATCCATAACCGCAGTGTCTGAATGCCAGCGATGACTTAATGCTTGGTAACAAGTTCCTTATCCTTCATAACAACCCTGTGCTATCAGTGAGGTCAACAACACACATAACACATACTGAAAAAAATATGATGGTGGAACAGAAGGTATGAATTATACATGTAACAGTTTAATAAGAATGGGCATTTAAACAATCAAGGGAAGTGATCTTGTATTGTTTGTTTGGCCCTTTCTGTGTTTTTTTTTCTGAGAGAAGCAGTTATTATGTCACGGCAGGGCAAAGTGATAGAGACGGCATTAACAAGAAATAAACTGCCAGGAATGTTTTATTTTGCTGCTGTAATTTTTTTTTTCTTTAAGAGAAAAAATAAGCTAATACGAGGGAAGATAACAGTAGCGACACTTAATTGCCATATTTTTCAGCAAAGGTGAATTTGGGGTGCTATTCAGAGTGCAGTAGGTGGGCTTGCAGGCTTGAGTTGAATTTCACTTGATTTGAAGTGTTCGATTCATCAAAAGTGAATCACGCTCAGACAAAAATACACGGCGCAGCACGAAGGTCATTATCTGAAATTTACCCTGAAACTGCATATGGTGTTTTAAAATTCTTCAAAAATGTGTTTCAATGGCACCACAAACCAAAATGATAAAAATCTAAATGATAAAACCACCGTAAGATATTTATAATGTATATATATATATATATAGTATTTATATTTATAATACCCAAAGGTGCTGCAAAGCAAAATAGATGAGGTGTGTGTATAGGACGCAGGTGGTACAGTCTGTGTGTGGGAGAAGCGTGGGGGTAGTGGTGTCACCTCCTGTAGAACGGCTGGTGGTGTGGAGAGGAAGGACGATTGACCACTTCAGGTGGACTCCAGCACAAACAGGAAGGATTCTGTACCCCAGGTCTTGGCTGGACCTGCAGCCACAGTGAGCCTCCCAGGGGGAGAGAGGAGGATGACAATCTGTCCCCCAGCATGCCCCTTCACCGCCTGCCTCTCTTGCCTCACTACTCTGGCTCTGAGGGAGTGCTGGGCCAGGCGGGACTGGACTGGGCTGGGCTTCCAATAGGCAGGGGAGGCTCTGTTTGTGTGTGTGTGTGTGTGTGTGTGTGTGTGCTGTTCCCTCAACACTGCGGCAGGCCAGGCGCAGGACCCTGTGGACAGTCAGCTAGCCAGTCAGCCAGTCAGTGGCTGTGAGGGAAGCTGCAGCACTGTGCTCTACTGTATGACTAATATTTCCTCACTGCACACTTGGATGCTCTTTTATTTTTCCTCCACTCTTAGTTACTCATGGAAATGTGATTTATGTGATCATCTCAGAAAAAGGAAAAAAAAAATGTTTCATGCAAAGAAATGTGCTGAGTTACTGTATGGCTGCTTCATTAAAATAGGGTTTGCTCTGCAAGTTTCTGGTGGCGCTATCCATTACTTAAAACCAAGCACAGCACTCAGTGAATTCGGAAAATAGGGTCTAATTCTTTTTAATCAAACTACCTCATCCTGACCCATAAAACTTGGGCTAGACTTCAACGAAGAATTATTTTACTTTTAAAGGAAAACTTCATAAATTTGGATCTATGTTTTGGTGCACTGGGAATATTTTTATAAAGGGTAGTTAGTCTGCCAATTGCCCATAAAAAAGTCTTACATCAACACCTCTTTTCTCTCACTGCAAAGGATGAAAGGAAAAACACCATATGCACATGGGCAAACACCTCGAGCAATGGGCTCCTGTGTTAGCTTTAGCCTTAGCATATATCAGACAAACCTGACTGTGCTTCTTGACCCATGACCCATAGTTGCCCTGATTAATACACTGCAGCTCTGTTTGATACATCCTCAGCGCCATCTCGGCTTGTCAGTGGTAAAACAACTGGAGACAGCCCAGGAGGGAGAAGAAAACATGCATCTTGGAGAGGAGAGTGGGAGGAGAAGAAAAACAAGCATCAACTCAAGCAAGACGATGTATTTTCATGCATCCCTGTCTTAAATGTCAAGATTTCTTAACCCTCAGTGACTGCAGCACTGACACCTCTCCAAGGTTCACCAGAAACCGCATTCATTAATAATTAGCTTAGCCGAGAGGACAGGGATTGAGACTGAAAATGAGAGAGCGAGCAACACTGCTGAAATTTAAACTTCTTTGCCTTCCCGTGAGAATCAAATTTCACTATAAGTTTTTTTTTTTTTTTTTCATTCTTTTTTTCATTCTTTCTTCGTTTCTTGTTTTCCTGGTGTGTTGGCCAGAATCCCACAGGCAGCCCACGAACGAGCAACGCAGACGTCGCATCAGCCTTACTACTCCCTCCTCTCCTTAATCATGGCTCTAATACCCTCCAGATGAATAAACATCTTCATCCCCTCTCTGTTAAAGCCAGAAGGCTCCTCCACTCTTGAATCCAAGAAAGGGAGAAAGAAAGAGACAGAAAGAAATGGAGAGTTGAAGACGGAGCACGGGAAAAGGATGACAGATGGGAGGGTGGATCAATGTCGAAATGAACCAACAGCAAAGTAACAAAGCCACGGCAAGATTTCCTGGTTTTTCCCCCCATAATTCTTCTGATCTATTTCCCCCCTTGACACAATTATCACAGTCTTCCTAATTTTATTTTCTTTTTAAGTAGATTTCTAAGGGGAGGCTGTGCTTTTTATGATCATGTTTATAAAGCGGAGGTTTTGTGAGCTGTTGTGCAACCTTGTCGCCTCAGACTGTGTCCACAGACTTGCACAGGAAGGGGGAAGGGGGCGGAGAGGGAAGAGGCAGGGGAGGGTGTCTCTGGAGAATGGGCCAGGCCCCAGACCAGCACTTCCTTGGCCCAGTAACTGTGCCAGAATAGTCACGACATGTGTGTACAGTATGTGAGCGCAAATGGCAGACAGATTTGGGGGTTTGCTTTGATTCCCCATCCATTGTTTTCTGTTGATATCCAAGTCGCTCATCATCATATCCTAATACTCGTATGTATTATGAAAACACACACTGATACACACTCACAAACATGCAAACGCCTCACAGAATGAATGAGTCCCTGTGCTGCCCTCAACCTCATCTTCATTTTCAATACTGGGCTGGAATATGAGGCCTGAATACAACCAGACAAATGACTACAGGGCATTTTATTTATTCATCCATCACTTCACATTGATTTATTCCTGTTTATCTATTTATCAGATGAAAAAAAAACCAAAAAAAAAACCTTTTCCCCTAGATTGTGTTTTTTTGCAAGAAGTTTTAATGCTGATGCAGTTAGCAGAAAACTTTCAGGGTCACTGTAGGAAAAAAAAAAAAAACTTCCTAAAAGAGATTATTGAAGTTCATCCCTTGAATACCCTCCTCTCACTCTGGCACCTCACTGGATACTTTGCCTTGCCCTATTTACATAGGCACAGCTCTCCTTGGCTTAGTAACCATTTACTTAGTTACACACCACCACCTGGGAGGCTATTTATGTTTCTCTCTCAGGAGAGGAACTCAGTATGACAGCCAACTAACACCCCCATAAGAATTATCATCCCTTCAATACAAGTAAACTTGAGGAGCAGCTCGAGTGTAACTTTTACATTTGGAATTTGCTTCATAAATAACAACATAAAATGTAATGGAAAGTACAATCAATCAAATATTAGAGATGAGTCGTGTTTTATGAAAGAGAGAGAGAAAAAAAAGTTACGGTGCAGTAAATCATTTAGGTTTTTATAGATCGTTGACAGTTTTGGAAGCGTGTCCCGATATCGTAGCTTTAGCTTACTGTGATGAACCCATTTCAAGGATCATCATTCAGTTGAGACAATGTAATTGTCCCCCAACATCAGCTATCACTCACAGGAACACCCATATAAACTGATTACTGTTCATTGGATCAGCCTTAAATGTCAGTGTATGAAAGGAGACAACATTACTATCATGCTATCACTGAGTAGTATTACTATATCACTAATATACAATGAGAATGAGATTGAAGCTGGTCAACGTGTAATTTTGATTAGCTGCTTTAATATCACCTATAAAGTGACGTTCAATTAAATTTGGAATGCAAATAATTTGACACGTCAGAAAGTGAGCGAGATAAAGAGAAGTTCTACAATTACAGTTGGAATCACAATGATAACACACAACACAATAAACACATCAAGACCTACACACCTGGCAACAGCGTCCGTGCTGTTTCCCCCCCCCCCCCAAAACCGCTTACGGTAC